>NW_008352654.1:1811766-1824336 GCF_000622305.1 Nannospalax galili
GAGGGTCCAGTGACCCTGCTTGGCCCTCCTTTAATGAATGAGCACAACTGTCAACAAGCCCAATTGTGACTATGTTTAGCAATCAGGCTCAGCAGAAGTAGTGATGATGGTAGTGTATTTCATGCAGAAGGGACTGCTGTATAGCATCAGCTTATTAAAAGGACCTAGAAAGTGAATCTTTTTTTTAAAAAAGGAAGAGAGTGGAGATGAAAAAGGAGATAAATTAATTTTCTAATCTGCCTTCAAGACCTCAGCTGCAGCAACAGTCTGTCTGAGTTTACATTAGCCTGTAGCCTTGTGGCCAGGGCGTAGTGGAATAGTTATGGAATAGCTTTGGTATACAATCAGAGCAGGAGAGAAACTGCAGACAGTCAAGTGTGGTATATCCAGAATACTCACACTTGGTTTTTCATTGACAGGTCAACTGCATGGCCATGGCCAAGAGACTGTGGGGACACTGGACCTTGGGGGGGCCTCCACCCAAATTACATTCCTCCCCCAGTTTGAGGTGAGTCATTTACATGAAGGTCTTCATTGACAGCACAAGGCATCATGGCATCAAAAAAGTGGCACCCCATTTTGAGATACCTCTACCATGAATAGGTTGAGTGGTCAGTGGCTAGATAAAAAATCTCTGGAGTTCTTCAAACCTTGGGAGATGAGTAGCTTAACCTTCCCCATCTCTGATTTATTTTGAGGGGAGGGACATGGATGGTGGTGATAAAATCCTCAGATAATTGCATTGCAGATCCTGAATCATTTTTTTGCTTTTTCTGATTTGCAGAAAACCCTGGAACAAACACCTAGGGGCTACCTCACATCCTTTGAGATGTTTAACAGCACTTTCAAGCTCTATACACATAGGTGAGGAGAGGGATAGGGAGAATAATAGTTTACATTATATAATTTTCCTAACTTTTCAAAGCATTTTCATACTTATTATTGTAGCTTGTCAGCCTTATAAAGTCTTTGCCAGTTCCCTAAGGCCTATTAACTGAAACCTAAGCCATATACCAAACATGAGAAACTTAGAAGCCTTCCCCATTTGGGGCCTCAAAAGTTTGTGATATAAGTGTTAAGTATTCTTTAAAGGGGGTACATGGAGAAGGCTCAGCCAGAGCTCTGTATCAATTTATTTGATCTGGTCTTCAGATGTTCAGAAACCAGCCTGGAATTTGATCTCAGTAGGGATAGGAGCTAAGATAATGAGTGAGGGCTTTTCTGGATGGCTCTCAGGGGGGATCACTAGGAATAATCACATCCCTTTGTATCGTACCTGTAGGCAGTTCTTACTGTATGCAAATTGCAGGAATCTTCTCTTATTGGTCATTGGGAATAAATATGTCACGGAGATACAGCAAGGTTTTCATCTCTCCAAGAGTCAGAGAAACCACATTACATTTGAAAAAAGTAGCTTTGGGCTGGAGAACTTTAGGACCAGCATGAAATTGGTCAATCCTATATTTTACAGTTACTTGGGATTTGGATTGAAAGCTGCAAGACTAGCAACTCTGGGAGCCCTGGAAACAGAAGGTTTGTCTGAGTACCAGTGCGTGGTGGGAGATGGTGAGAGTGATACCAATACTCAGCTCGCCTCCTCCCTTCCTTGGCATTCATTCTATGGAGGAAATGGTTGTTGAATTAGGAAGCATGTGCTGCATATTGTGCATAAAAATGGAAAATTTCTTATTTATAATTGCTGATGCTGTAGTATATATTAATTACTTTAGAATGTGCTTTATTTATACAGGGGTAACAACCTGTTTTTAGGAGGCTGAAGCCTTGACAGTATTTGTAAGAACTTGCACAAGCCCTTATCAGGAAGCAGTCTGTTCTGTTTGCCAAGTGGAATGACTGAGCAATTCCATTTCTCTCTTCACAATTGCCTACAGGCAGAACTGGCTGTGTTTTGAGACAAATTATTAACCTTTATTTGCCCTATTCCTTACCTTAAACATGGCTTTATATCTAATGCACCTTGGGCAGTGTCTGGCTCACACTAAGCTAGTACTGGAATGAAAGAATGAACAGCAGAGTTTACTAACTAGACATCTTCAAGTGTGTTTCATTAAAAATCTCAGCTACCTGTGAAGGAATTTTTCCCACTATAGAAAGCAAGGAACTTACTTTACTTTCGAGATGAGATGAAAACAATGGACCCTCTGCCACAGGTGCATGTGCATGAAAATTTGCCTCTAGTTTCAGAGGGTTTACCACTACTACAAAGCCTATGAACCCTCAGTTCAGAATTCATATCACAGATTAAGATTATAAACCGCAGTCTGTTGGTTATTCCTTTCAGCATTGTCTTGCTTACCTTCCTTCTTCTCGCACATATTTGCCTTTTTGTGTTGTGGTTCCTTTCAGGGATTGAAGGACATACTTTCCGGAGTGCCTGTTTACCAAGACAGTTGGAAGCAGAGTGGATTTTCGGGGGTGTGAAATACCAGTATGGCGGCAACCAAGAAGGTGAATGATAATGATATTTTCCTCACTGGTTGAAATTACCTTTATAGTACAAGTTCTGGAAAAGTTCCATAGGAAAGCTTTTCCAGAGCTCAAGAGAAACTTAGCACATTACAAGAACTTATTCCATAGATCTTGGTATGCCTCCAAGGACTAATGTGAAGGGGCAGCAAGCAAGACAGTTGTTAACTCTGCATCCTATTCTTTCCTTGGTTGAGTCCTGTGGCATTGTTAGAAACCTGTTGGTGGGGCTGGAGAGATGGCTCAGTGGCTAAGAGCACTGACTGTTCTTGCGGAGCATCCGGGTTTGGTTCCAAGCACTCACATGGCTGCTAACAACCATCTATAGCTCCAGTTCCAGGGGACCTGACACCTTCTTCTGATCTCCACAGACACTGCATGCATGGGTGCACTTACACATAGCAAAACACTCATACACATTAAATAACACGCATGCACATTAAATAAATAAATTAAATAAATAAATAAATAAATTTTTCAAAAAAGAAACCTGTTTGCAACCTGAGTCTAGTGCAGCAATGTTAAACCCTGTTTCAGGTTCAGTTAGCTATTTCAATCACAGTAAAACTTAAAACCGAAGTAAGAAGAATCATTCATTTTAGATACTATAAAAGGCATAGATGTTAAAGTTGAGGGAAATTTTAAAGGAGACAGGTGAACCTTATGGATAACTGCTCACAGTGACCAAGTGGTAGTCAGTAGCACACTGGCCGAGACTGCAGCTCTGCCTGCTGAACACAAGTTAAGGAGAGGAGCTGCCATGGATAGACAGGTTGAAGAACTTTGCTCACCTGTTTCTAAGCCTTCTTTTCTGAGGTTCAGCTGCCTTACTCTGTTTCTTTGGGGTTTTGTTTTTTTCTTTTCAGCCAGTTTTGTGTTTTAGGGTTGCAGAGACTCAGGCCTTGACCTTGTACTTAAACAGCTACTCCTTCCCCTTCTGCTTGTTTTTTAATTTTTTGTTTTAATTTTTCTTTTTTAAATTTTTTTTTTTTCTGGAGTTGAGGACTGAACCCAGGGCCTTGCGCTTGCTAGGCAAGAGCTCTACCACTGAGTTAAATCCCCAACCCCTTCTTTTTTAATTTTAAAAGTTTTGTTACTTAAAAATATTTTTACTTATGTGTGTCTGTGTGGGGGTATGTGCATATGAGTGTATTGCCTTTGGAGACCAGAGAGGTGTTGGATCCCTTGGAGCTGGAGTTAAAGATGTTTGTGAGCTAACTGATGTGGGTGCTGGGCACTGAATTCGGGTCCTCTAAAAGGGCAATATGTGCTCTTAACCAATGAGCCATCATTCCATCCCCTTATTTTTCTTATTTTTGATGTGTATGTGCATGTGCATGTCTGTATGTGTCTATGTGAGTGAATTCCACATGTGTGCTGGTGCCCCAAGAAGCCAAAATGAGTGTCAGATCCCTTGGAGCTGGAGTTACAGGCAGTTGTGAGCCACCTGATACAGGTGCTAGGAACAGAACTTGGGTCCTCTAGAAGAACAGCAAGTCCTCTTAACTTCTAAGCTGTCTCTGCAGCCCACCCCCAACCCCATTCACTCCACTGCTGCTTCTTGGTCAGTGAGCTAGCGGCACATGCCTCTGGTTTTCTGTGGCCTACTTGCCCTTGTAGAATTTCCTGAGGGTTTTCTTTCTGAGTCCAGTTAACGACAATGAGGACATAGTCAGTGGATTTGTGAACAACTCAGATTTTGGAGAACTTGGACCCTGTGCCATCTGTCACTTTAGCAATGCACAGGCAAGACAGCTTCACCTTCAGACTATCTATTTCAGTAGCTCCTCCTCTTTTCTGACTTAATCTTAGCCAGTGCTGTGCTGCTTCCTCCTGCCTGGCACTGCCTGAGTCAAAGGCTGAGCTTCAATCTTCTTGTTTTTCTTGCTCTTCCTTATTGGCTCTAGCAACTTGCTGCAAAAAGTGTCCCTGATCTTATCATTAAGGATGTACACTTTTGCTCTGACAGGGGAGATAGGCTTTGAGCCCTGCTACGCCGAAGTGCTGAAGGTGGTACAAGGAAAACTTCACCAGCCAGAGGAGGTCCGGGGAAGCTCTTTTTATGCTTTCTCCTACTATTATGATCGAGCTGCTGATACACATTTGATTGGTGAGTTCATGCCTGGCATCAGACTAGGAAAGAAAGAAGATAGAACTATGGTGGAGGAAGGTCAAATAGATCATTTGAAAGGTAATGAAGTAATTTCCCAGCTCTTTTCTAGTAGTGTTGTACTGGCCACGAGAATGGAAGGGTGATTATACTCATGGTCTTTAGGAGCTAGAAGACAATCCAGACAACTGTATATAAAGTGTTTGTGAGTGACAGGATTTTACTTTGTATCCTAGGCTAGCCTTGACTAAGTATTGGAAAGAAATGATTTGAAGAAGTAAGGACTAAGTATTGGAAAGAAACAATTTAAAGAAGTAAGGATTTCTTTTGGATTGTGGTTTCAGAGGTTTAGGCCATTGTCAACAATTTCATTGTTTCTAGGTCATGGTGAGGCAGAAAACAATGGTGGAAGGGCCTGGAGGAGAAAAGTTGCTCACCTAATGGCAGCCAGGAAGCAGAGAAAGGCAAGAGAAGGGACCTAGAACAAGATACAGCCCCCGGCACACACTCCCATTGACCCACTTTCTCCAACTGCATCCCACCTACAGAAGTTCCAACTACCTCCAATAGTGCCATGAAGTTATGAATACATCTATAGCTTAATACACTGATGAAGGCAGAGGCTTCATGGTCCAGTCACCTCTCAGTGATTAGGACCCTCACTATTTGGGGACCAAGCCATCAACACATGAGCCTGTGGGAGACATTTCATATCCAAACCATAACAAATTGACATACAGTAAATGCATGTGTTGATAGCATATAGTTTGCCAAATTTTGTCATGTATACACCTATGAAACCTCACTACTACATTGAAAATAATGAATATCATATCACCTGAATTTCCTCCTGCTCTTTGAAGACTACTTTTTTCTTCTTACCGAAATTAAATTTTTGTTTAGCTGTGAGGATATACATATATGATCTATGATCTGCCTTGACCTGAAAAGTATGAATTGCTTTCCTATTTACTGTATATATTAAAAATGTTGGGGCTGAAGAGAGTGCAGTGGTTATGAGCCAATAAAATTTTAAAAATCCTCTTCTGACAGCAAAAAATTTTTTTAATTAAGTATTTTTAATATTTTTTAACATATGTGTATGTGTGTATGCCTTCATGAATATGTGCCACATGCAGGTGCCCATGGAGACCAGAGGGCTCCTCTTCTGTTTGTAACTCCTCTGGTGCTGGAGTTACAGGCAGTTGTGAGCTGCCTGATGTAGGTGTTGGGAACCCAACCCAGGTCCTCTTCAAGAGCACTTATTGCTCTTAACCCCTGAGCCATCGCTCCAGCGTGTTTACTATAGTTCTTAAATGAACTGATTTTTTTGTTGTTCTTTGTTTTGGGTCTTTTTTTGATTCAGGGTCTCCCTGTAGCCTCAGCTGGCCTGGAACTCACTATGTAGACCAGTTTGGCCTCAAACTCAGAGATCTGCCTGCCTCTGCCTCCTGAGTGCTGGGACTAAAGGGATGCACCACCATGCCTGGCCTGAATGAACTTATTTTTTTATTGTGGTTAAATGTACATAATACAAAATAGATAAGTGCATTAATTATAAATAAAATAGGCAGCATGGATTTGTATTGTATAGATGTCATGTTTGTGTATCACAATCCCTAATGTTGGAAATTTTGTATATTTCTAGCTTTTATTATAAATATCACTAGGATAAATTTCCTTGTTTCCTTGAAGCTTTTTGGCATCAGCTATTTGTTCTGTTTCATTTCAGATTATGAAAAGGGGGGTGTTTTAAAAGTTGAAGATTTTGAAAGAAAAGCCAGGGAAGGTAAGTGTCCGGAAGCTCTTGAAGTTGAATCATGAGGTATGGCTGCCGGCTCCAGTGTCCTAAAGCACCAGCCATCTCAGAAGCCTCTTGGGACTGGCTTCCTTCTGGGCCTGCTAGTCTGCTGGACAGTGCATTAGATGGTGGCAAGAAAAAGAATATGTGAATAGCCGGGCATGGTGGCGCACACCTTTAATCCCAGCACTTGGGAGGCAGAGGCAGGCGGATCTCTGTGAGTTCAAGGCCAGCCTGGTCTACATAGTGTGTTCCAGGATAGCTGGGGCTATAGGGAGACCCTGTCTCAAAAAGACCAAAAAAAAAAAAAAGAAAAGAATGGGAATATAAGACACTTAGAGGAAATGGTATTTCTACATTTTTTTCAATTATTATTATTGTTGTTTGTGGGTTGTCTTTTCTTTTTAGAGATAGGGTATAAATATGTAGCCTTGGCTGATCACTTTTCAGACCAGGTTGGTCTCAGATTCACAAAGGTCTACCTGCTTCTGCCTTCTGAGTGCTGGAATTAAATGTATGCACCAGCCTTTGTGGTTTTTAGACAAATTCTTATGTATCTCAGGCTGGCCTCAAACTTGCTAGGTAGCTAAGGATGACTTTGAACTCCTGATCATCCTGCCTCCACCTCTCAAGCGCTGGGATTACAGGCATGTGTTACCATGACTGGTTTATGTGACAGTAGGGGCTGAATACAGTCTTAAGACATGCTAGGCAGGCATTCTAACAACTGAACCCCATTCTCAGCCCTGTCTCATTTTTAAAAATTGAAATAGGGTAATTAACAGTAATGAAAAACTGGGTACCAGAATACATGGGAAATACTCACATGGGCTTCCTTGAGACAATCAATCTAAAATACAATGATGTTATCCAATGACCATGGGAGAAGGTTAAATTATATTTTTCTGTCTTCTGGGCTTCAGTAGGGGACTTGGTACTAATTGATCACAGTAGGTCATAGAAATCAGACAGAGTGCTGAGAGTATAGCTCAGTGACTGTGAACTTGCCCAGCATGTGCAAGGTCCTAGGTTTGATCTCTAGCAGAGATTCTCTCCCCCTCCTCCAACCCCCAATTGTCAAATAAGCTAGGATGCATATAAATATGAAATTTTGTCATACCAGAAATGTGCAGATTCTAATAAAACTGCAGTTTTGCAGAGGCAATCAGTCTAGTCTCAAAAGAGGCCAAGGCACCAACAAAATGGAGACTTTTTGCTCCCTCAACCCGTCTATATTTAGAGAAGACTATATTTCTAAGTTGCAAACTTGAACTCTGTTTGCTCTCTCACTTTTAGTATGTGATAACTTGGAGAACTTCTCCTCAGGCAGTCCTTTCCTGTGCATGGATCTCAGCTACATCACAGCTTTATTAAAAGATGGCTTTGGCTTTACAGACAGCACCCTCTTACAGGTAAGTGATAGAGCACTGGAATTTATAACTTTTCTTTTGTGGGTATTAGAAAGAACTTATGACTGCCAGGCGTGGTGGCGCATGCCTTTAATCCTAGCACTCGGGAGGCAGAAGCAGGTGGATCTCTGTGAGTTCAAGGCCAGCCTGGTCTACATAGTGAGTTCCAGGACAGCTGGGGCTACAGGGAGACCCTACTTCAAAAAGACAAAAAAAAAAAAGAACGAACTTATGAGGCTCAAGAGATTGCTCAGTGGTTAAGAGCACTGACTGCTCTTGCAGAGGACCCAGGTTCAAGTTCCACATGGCAGCTAACAACTGTCCGTTAACTCCAGTTTCAGGGGATCTGACACCTTCTTCTGACCTCCATGGGCACTGCATGACATGGGTGCATTTATATACATGCAGGCAATACACTCATACACATAAAAATAAAATAATTAAAAAAAGAAAGAACTTACTTAGAAATTAGAGTTGCTATAGATTCTGGGGATGGTCTTAGTTGGACTGTGATCATGGTACCTTTCTAAGTACCCTGAATGTGAGAAATTACTCATGCAGTGTAGCTTCTTGAGTATACCACCACACAGGCTATCCCAGAGGACACAGAATAGAAAGACTTGGAGCCCACTGAAGATGCTCAATTCACATTGTTTATTATGTCACTTTAGAATTTGGTGAGAAGCAATGAGAAAGATAGGAGAAATAAATGCCCAGAATACAGTGCAAGTTGGAAGTGCCATGCTTCCTGAATCCTGGGTTCCTGAGTTTGTATGCCTTCACTCACCTGAACTGATTGAGTGGTTATAAGAACTTCAGCTGAAGTTTGACCAAAAGAGCACAAAAAGTACCTGGGGCCATCACACAAACTTGTATTCAGAGAGGCCCTGAGACAGATATACTTGGCTAATAAACTTTAACTTACCCTTTGGCCCATTTGACAGAAGACATGAGGGACCAAAATGGTGTCATGATTGAATGGCTAACACCATGACTGCCTCAGGCATATATAGTATATACTCCATATATTTTATATATGTTGGATACTTAGTGCCTCTTGAACATAGGTTCTTGTCTTTCTAACCCTCTTCATTGATTCTTAGTACTTGCAAACTCTGCTTCATCTGTAACAAGTTATTTGTTCTAAAATGTATCATGAATTTCATCCATCCCATTCATTTCCTTACTTTCTATACCATAATTGGATAATTAAAATTATACTTACAAAGATAGTTAAAATGTTACCCTTGTTCTTGCCCGGCATGATGATGCATGCCTTTAATCTCAGCAGATCTCTATGAGATCAGAGCCAGCCTGGTCTACATAGTAAGTTCCAGGCCAGCTGGGGCTACAGGGAGACCCTGCCTCAAAAAAGGACCTCCCCTCAAATGTTATCCTTGTTCTTAAGTAGCATGTAATCTATTAGAGGAGATTCAACAAAGCCATAGCTGTGGCACAGGCAGCTTTGTGAAATTTAGGGACAAGTGAGTAGACTGTAGTTTGTCCTCTAAGCCCTTCTTCTTCTAACCTTCCCTTGTGCCATGTCCTGTTTCTCCAGTTTCAGAGGTTTATTTTGCCCCATTTGTCATGTTAATACAGATTTCATAAAGTCATTCCTACTAAAAGGCTGGGTATGGTAGCACACACCTTTGATCCTAGCAGGAAACTGAGATCTCTGTGAGTTTAAGACCAGTCTGGTTTACATAGTGAATTCCAGACCAGTCAAGGCTACTAGGGAGACCCTGTCTCAAAAACAAAACCAAAAGCCAGGCGTAGTGATGTACACCTTTAATCCCAGCACTCAGGAGGCAGAGGCAGGTGGATCTCTGGAGTTCAAGGCCAGCCTGATCTACATAGTGAGTTCCAGGACAGCTGGGGCTACAGGGAGACCCTGTCTCAAAAAGACCAAAAAAAATTTTATTTTTCTCAGCTAGGTATGGTGGCACACACCTTTAATCCCAGCACTTGGGCAGGTGGATCTCTGAGCTCGAGGCCAGCCTGGTCTACACAGTTGAGTTCCAGGTCAGCTGCTACAGGGTCTTCTGAGCATGATGCCACAAGCTCGTAATCCCAGCACTCAGGAAGCAGTGGCGGGAGGATCATAGCAAATTTGAAAGCAGCTTGGTCTACATGGAAAGTTCCAGGCTAGCCAGGGCTAGAGAGTGTCTTTAAAAAAAAAAGAGATAGTTTTCATGCAGTTTTGGATACTGGCATCCCTTCAATCTCTGATTTTAGTGAAGACAGAATTTAAGTCAGGGATGCTCAATCTCTGTCTCAGAATCATGTCTCAGAGAAAGCTTCATCTTGACATCTCTGTCCACATGTTGCCAGCAGTGCCAGGGACAAAGGAAGAGCATTTTGGTGGTGTGGGGTACTCCCAGTTTGATTCAGGACTCCCAGACTGTCTCAAGATAATGTTTTGTGGTTTTTTTTTTTTTTTGAGACAGGGTCTCCCTATAGCCCCAGCTGGCCTGGAACTCACTATGTAGACTAAGTTGACCTTGAACTTACAGAGATCCACCTGCTCCTGCCTCCAGAGGGCTAGGATTAAAAGCATGCACCACCATACCTTGCTAGGATGATGTTTTAAATGCCATTCTTACTTATTGGAGCATGGCAAATAGACAAAGATAAACCACTGGTTTTCAAACTTGTTTTGGTGGTCATAGTACATCATTAACAAAAAGCTTATGAGGCATGTAACATGAACTGATAGAAGTAGCTGAAGCAGAGGATAGGGGCCTGGAACTCCTTTACCATTTGACCTCCCTTTCTCATCAAAGCATTTCCATGAATTTCCTAGGATTCTGAAGAAAACAATTTGATAAATACTAACCTAATGCTTTTCTGTAACTGGGCAAAACTTTAGAGCTGATTTCTTCAAAGCTATAAAGGCACTGAGCTACCAAAGCACAACCTGGTCCAGAATGCTTCACATGCCTTGGTTGGTTATTATTAGTGCTTAAGGGACAGTTGCTTACCTAACATGAATCAAAAAGCTTGGTAATGTACTCCCCTACCCCTAAATATATCCCCAGCTCTTGATAATTGCCTTTCTACTACATCTATTAATATTACATTACAATTTGTCTTGTCAGAAATTTGTGATTCAGAAAATAAAGCAGGGGGTATAGTCTAGGGACTAAGGAGAGTTCAGAAGCCCATCTGACAAGATCTCTCTAAAAGTCCTGGATGTTACTACTACCTTGGCCTGACATTCTCAGGGATCAACCAGCATGCTGGGCCTGGGTACAGGGACAATAAGGCCACATGGACACCCTCTACAGACATTATCTGTCCAAAGGACATGCTTGTTCAAATTGAAAATTGGATGAAGACTCTTTCTTTTTTTCTCTTCTACAGCTAACAAAGAAAGTGAATAACATAGAGACAGGCTGGGCCTTAGGAGCCACCTTTCACCTGTTGCAGTCTCTGGGCATCTCCAACTGAAGCCAAGTACTTCCTCCAAAGCCTGCATTTGTCAGTAACCTTTTTAAGGGGAGAAGCAGCAATGATTCTGGTATTTTTTTGAACTACTGTGGTGACAGCCTGGACTGAAACCCAGAAACTGGCTTTATCAGGAGGAATAGGTTTTTGTAAATGAGCCTTGACCCTAGAGCCTAAAGATTTGGGTTTAATCAATTTGTACCTCTAATGTGAATGACTCTGTAACCACTTAGCAGGGTGCACAGTTGGCACTACAATGTATTAGAGAGTCTTTGTGTGTCACAGAGAGCCCTGTGAGGGCAAGGAGAAGAAAAAAAGCTTTCGAATTCCACGTTAGAGAGCTCAGGTACAGGTCCTTGGGAACCAAAGAAAAATCTCATTTCAACCCTTGGAGTGCCTCATTCCTTTGAACATTTTAATTTCCTATTTAATAAGATAAATTGAGCTGATTTACTGCAATCCTATAACCTATCAATACTATTTTCTTCCTCAAACTTTATATTACCTACCCTAAAAACATAACAAAAAAAGTAAACCTGGTTTTGCTTTCTGCCTGTAATTTAGTATGAAAAAACAAAGGGCACTATATTAGAAATTGTGTGATCCTTTTGCATAGTAGATCCAACCAGCCAGCTTAGAGCTAACCTAACTAAATATTTTAAATTTTTACTTATTTTTTAGATAGGAGGCCCTTGTTATGTTACTCAGGCTGGCTTGGAACTTGCTATGTAACCCAGGTTGCCTTGAATTCTCCTGCCTCAGCCTCCTGAGTCCTGGGACTATAGGCATGAGCCCCACTGCCCAACTCATCTTAAATCTTAACAACATGGAGAGTAACTTTGAACTGTACCTAGATTACAGCTCTAAGAAAGAAGGCCATCCAGGCTCAAAGAACATACATTACAGAGTGGAGCTGCTTATACCCTACCATCTTTACTCAAGTTCTGTCAGTCAACTTGGATTAATGAACATATCCAATTTTACAGATAACATACATTTTCACTCCCAGCCCCACCTCCCAAGCTAATGTGTTTATATTATTAAACATGATCCTAGCTGGGCCTGGTGGTGCACGCCTTTAGTCCTAGCACTCAGAGATTGAGGCTGGTGGATCTCTGTGAGTTTGAGGCCAACCTGGTCTATATAGTGAGTTCCAGACCAAAAGAAAAACTAAACTAAACATGATCCTAAACTTTTTGTCTTTGTTTTTTTTTTTGTTTTGGTTTTTTTTTTTTTTTTTTTTTTTTTGAAAAAAGGGCCCTTTTTTTTTTTTTCTTTTTTTTTTTTTTTTTTTTGTGTGGGTTGTTGGGTGGTGT
>NW_008352654.1:1824845-1904854 GCF_000622305.1 Nannospalax galili
CTGCCATGTGGGTGCTGGGACTCGAACCCAGGTCCTCTGCAAGAGCAGTCAGTGCTCTTAACTGCTGAGCCATCTCTCCAGCCCCAGGAACCTTGTTTAAGCTATTACATCAAATTAATAAGCATTTAGCACCTGCTGTATGCAAAAATGTAGGCAAATGTTTTATCTGCATCCCCAAAATTTTAGGGTTTTTTAATTGAATGTGGAATTTCTTTCGCCTTTTAGCCCTGAAAGTTTGTCTTGAGACCAAATTTCACTGTTGCTCAAGTCTGCCTTGAGCTTCTGGGCTCAAGTGATCCTCTAACCTCACTCCCAAGTAGCCAGGACTACTAATGAGCCTGGCTCAAACTTCTATTAGTAAGATCACCTTTGTACCTATTCCCTCTTGAAAGAATGCTCACACATAATGAAACCTTCTAAGCCAGCAACCCAAAGGTAAAATCCAATATTCTATGCAACGCAGACTTTTTCAACAGTTCTAGCAGGTTACTTCATTCAGCTTCTGTTAAACTGTTTTCAGACAGCTCATTTCCCTTAGAACTGATGTTTACAAATTCCTTGTTAATGGAAATCCACTATTTTTGGTCATCTTAGTTTTACTCTAACTCCTAATTCAGAGCCTTTCAAAATCTTTGACAACTCCACAAAAATTTTTATGGTCTCTTTTTAATATGGAACATGACTTCTAGACTCTTAACACTTATCAAAAAAAGGATGTTAGACCACTAATGGTCCTAAATGCTGTAACACAATTGACTGTTACCTCCAGTAGAAACCAAGTTACTTCCCCAAATGTAAGCTGTGCTCATTAAAGACTCCTCTACACTAGGCCTTATGGTGCAGGACTGTAATCCCAGCCACCTGGGAAGCTGAGGCAAGCGATTACAAGTTATAGGCTTACTACATAGCCAGTTTGAGGCCACTCTGGGCAATTTACCAAGGCTGTCTCAAAAAAATGCTTTTAAGTGGGGGAGATGAATTGGAAAGTAAAGTTCAGTGGTAGAGCATGCCTAGCATGTTAGGTCCTAGATTCAGTTACCCACTGGCAGCAGCAGTCTGTGAACCTTCTTGGATGAAGAGGCCCTATTTGTAAAGTATATATTGTCCCACAGGCACCTTTGGTTACCTTGGATACTGTCAGAACTCTGAAATAGATGGATTCTCACTTCAGAAATTTATCTGCATATTTCCTCTTTGATCAAGATTGATCAGAGCATCTGAAGATTTAATGCATTTGTTCTTTTTAAGTGCAATTTGGATTTAAAGGTCTTTTTTTGTTTTTTTTTGAGACAGTGTCTCCTTGCCCCACTGGCCTGGAGCTGACTATAGACCAGACTGGCTTCCATCTCACAGAGACTTGCCTGCCTGCCTCTTCCTCAGCCTCAGCCTCCTGAGTGCTGGGACTAAAGGTGTGCACAACCATGCCTGGCTTAAGTGCAATTTGGAATAATTTTTCTTAGAAAAAAATATTGATAACTTGTAGATACCTTACTAAGGAGTCCTTGGTGCACTAATGTTGCTGGCAAGTTCCATCTTTGTAAATGTTAATCTATTTTAAGTACTTGGGATGTGGTCTGGTACATGGTGGATGTTATATGCAGTGACATCACTATTATATGAAGAACATCTGAGTGATGGGTATCCTTACAAAATGTGCATAAAAGTTCTCAGCTTGTCCTTTAAAAAGTTTTTTTTCAATCATTAGAAAGTCAGTGTCCTTACCTGAGCTACCGTTACATATATATGTATATATATACATATATATGTGTACATGTTTATATACATACATATATATATGAAGACTTGACCTGGTAAGTCTTTACCATTGTCACACAGCTTTTCCCAGCAGCTGTCATCTTTTATTCTGGGCACATTTTCTGGGTTTATGACATCACTTTATATTCTGAGTTTTCCACTTTGTCCAAAAAGTTCCCATATAGCAACAGATGTCTCATCTCTTCAAAAATTATTCAAAAAATAGCTTGATTCAAAATAAGACTATTTCCTATTTCATTCTTTCAAAATAGACTTTTGGGTAAGACACTCTTAGTGTTCCTATCTATCACACCTAAAGGTCTCTGCCAGAGGCCTCTCTAGCACTATGCAATTCGTGCTTCAAAACCCCTAGTACACACCACTCCCAATGTTAGGCACCATTCTCCACCAAACCTGGAGAAATTGTGCTGCTAATCAGTGTCCCTTCCAACCTGGTTCCTGAGGCCATTACACCTGAAAAATTAAATTATTGTTTTACTGCCATTATTTTATTATAGTTGTGTTCCAGAAGGGAATCATAAATAAAATTGCAATGTGGTACTGTGATAAGGAAGTAATAATTAGCATTAATAAGATTTGGTGGTTGTTTATTCCTCCCCCGAAGTCTGGTGTACTTACAACAAAAGTCAAAGACTTTTTGAGACAAGGTCTCCCTGTAGCCCCAGCTGACCTGGAACTCACTATGTAGACCAGGCTGGCCTTGAACTCATAAGAGATTCACCTGCCTTTTGCCTCCCAAGTGCTGGTATTAAAGGTGTGCGCCACCACACCTGGCTCAAAGCAATTTAATTGGTATTCTGTTAATTTTAAAGCAAAAGTCTATCAAAAATGCATCAAGTATTTCTTGTTCTGTTTTGTTTGAGATGGGGTCTATGTAGCCTTGGCTGGCCTAGAACTTGCTAATGTAGACCAGGCGGACCTCTCTCAACAAAGATCTACCTGCCTCTGCCTCCCAAGTGGTATGATTAAAGGTGTGGGCCATCCTACTCAGCTCCTATTTCTAATTCTTACTTGTTAAAAGACTATTGTATAAATTTATGACCAACATTAAAAAATCATTGTTTAGAAAAGATTGTTAACAAGTGAAAATGAAACAGCAATCCCAGTTATTTTGTTTTAGTAATAAAAAGCTCCTTTTGATCAAATTGTCTTCCTTTTAGTCTGTGTGTGTGTGTCCCTGGTCCCATTCCCCTCTCCCCCCTGCCCCCAGCTTAACTAATATCCCCTCCTCATGGCAAATTACCATTCATTATTTAGGTGTCATCAATCCGTTAAGCAGAAGAGAGATAAAAATTTTAGTGTGGGGGCTGGAGAGATGGCTCAGCAGTTAAAAGCACTGACTGCTCTTGCAGAGGACCCGGGTTCAATTCCCAGTGCCCACATGGCAACTACGAACTGTTCTTAACTTCAGTTCCAGGGGAATCCGAAGCCCTCATTTGACCTCCAAGGCATTGCATGACACGGGTACACTCACGTACATGCAGGCAATACACTCATACACATAAAATTAAAATATTTTTAAAAAAATTCTAGTGTGTAAATTTATTAAATCTTGGAAATACAAGTGAAGACCATTAGACAGGATGCTCTTCATCATGATCTCCAGAAAAGGAGCACTCACTTGCTGGCGAAGGCCATAATCTGTTCCTAGAGGAAAGGGAAATGAAGTAATACTCTTGTCATTGTAAGGTGGAAGGGCAGGTAAAGAAAATACTTAAAATGAAATATCCAAGGTGATTAAGGCAAAATCAGATATTCCTCTCAAGAGCCTTGCTTTATTTCAGCTCTAAGAAATAGCTACAGTTGGGCATGGGTGGTGCACACCTTTAATCCCAGCACTCAGGAGGCAGAAGGTGGACAGCTCTCTGTGAGAGACCAAGGTCAACCTGGTCTCCATGGCAAATTCCAGGCCAGTTGGGGCTACAGGGAGACCCTCTCAAAAAAACAAAAGAAAATAGCTGCAAGGCCTGCAAGATGGCTCAGTGGGTAAAAACCACTTGCCTTGTGCCTGGCAAGCCTGTCATCCTGAGTTCAAGCCCTAGAGTCCATTGTGGAAAGAGAAAACTCCCCAATGTTATCTCCTGACCTCCACATGGCCTAACTCTAGCCCTAGGAGATCCAACACCCTCTTCTGGTCTCCACATACACTGTACTCACACACATTTTCACAAATCTTAAAAAACAGAAAATAGTATTTTTAAATAGAAATGCCCAGGGGAAAAGCCAGGCAAGCAGCAAAAGTAGTTTTAAGATCTATTTAGGTCAATTTAAGTACCTAGGCTGACCCTGAACTCACTGTATAGCCAAGGATGACCTTGGACTCCTCAGTCTCCTGCCTTCACCTCCTAAGTGAGGAAATGACAGGAGTGTGTCACCATGCCCAGTTCTATTCTTTTTCAACTTTTAAAAAAAGATTTAGGTCCCTTTTCAGCTACCATGTTGGTGCTGGGAATCAAACCCAGGTCCTCTAGAAGAACAGCAAGTGTTCTTGAACGCTGAGCCATCGCTCCAGCCCCATCAACTATTATTTAAAGACTTATTTTGTGGGTATGAGTATTTTGCCTATATGTATCTGTGCACCACATGCATGCAGTACCTGCAGAGGCCAGAAAAAGGTGTTAAGATTCCTTGGAACTGTAAATAGTGATAGTTATGAGCCATCATGTGAGTGCTGGGAACTAAACCCAGGTCCTCTGCAAAAGGAGCAAGTCCTCAACCACTGAGCCACCTCTATAGTCCCAATTTATTTTACTTTTATTTATGTGTATGTGTCTATGGTGTGTATGTGGGTGCCCAGAGTGGCTGGAAGAGGTGTTGGATCCCTTGGAGCTGGAGTTACAGGCTGTCATAAACCATCTGACATGAGTGCTGGGAATTAAACTCTGCCAAGAGCAGAAAGCACTCTTCACTGAGCCATCTCTCCAGTCCCATATGCTTAACCCTTCGCTACATACTTCAAGTTGTTACTACACCAACACCAGCAAGCCCAGCAGGTTACTCTTGCCATAATCAGGAAGGTAAACAATAGTATAACAATAAAATTCAAAGAAACTTAGAATTTTAACTTAGAATTTTAGCAGTCCTTCCTCAGGGAGCAAAAATCTTGGAGCTCTGAGTGGCCGCTTACCTTGAGAGGAGACACTGCATTAGTGGCCTGCAATCCCCACGTCCTGAGTAGCACCGGTGGCATGGCACTGGTCGAATAGAGCCTTTTCAGTATGTCAGTAGCAACCAGAAGAGCAGTATTATGACGCTGTCTGTCTGTTTCATAACCTGTGAGGTGGCTCATGGAGCCTGAAGTTAAAGAGGAAAGGTTAAATCCTTTAAATCCTTATTCATTCCTCTCCCTCCCAACATTAAATCTACAGTATCTTGCTGCTGAGGACCATGTGGCAGCTCTGATCTTTAACTACATGGCCTCAGGGTATCTGAATTCTTACCTAAGTCCTTCCCATTGAAGGCTGCAGTACTGAGATGATGGACCAAGCTGGAGATATCCCCAAAGCCCATGTTGACACCTTGTCCCGCTAGTGGATGGACTCTGTGGGCTGCATCCCTAAGAATAAAGCAACATTCAAGTGAGGCTTCTAGCAACACAGTGAGAAGCGTGGCCCTGCTCCATTTACTGCCTTACCCAATAAGTGCTACTCGAGGACGGACGTACTCAACAGCATGTCCTAGCCCCAGAGGAAAGCGTGCTCTGCTCTTGGCATCCACCCTGGCAATACTTGGGGGTAGCTGGCGAGCTGAGACCTTTGTGGGCTTCAGAAGGGCGACAACATAGTGCAACATGGTGCTAGCTGAGTCGATGAAGTCTGTGTGGTTTGCATCACTCCACTGCACACCATCAGTCATAAAACAGTGAAATTTGATTAGTGACTAATGTCAACAAAATTCACCAACGAACTCCTTTTTATTTATTTATTTATTATTTATTATTAATGAGACAGGGTTTCCCCATAGCCCCAGCTGGCCTGGAACTTACCATGTAGACCAGGCTGGCCTTGAACTCACAGAGATCTGAGGCCTCTGCCTCCCGAATGCCGGGATTAAAGATTGGTGCCACCATGCCCAGCAGGAACTCCTTTTTATTTTTCTTTTAAAAAATATTCTATTTAGGGGGCTGGTCAGCTGGGCAAACAAACAAACAAACAAACAAACAAAAATACTCTATTTAGGGGCTGGAGAGATGGCTCAGTGGTTAAGAGCACTGACTGTTCTTGCAGAAGATCCAGGCTCGATTCCCAGCAGCCACATGGGAGTGATTGTGGAATGTTTACTTGTAAATATGCAGATTATATTTCTAGGGACAAGCCTATCACATTTACTCAGTACCAGATGCCTCTCTTCTGGAAGAAGATGGTGTGGGAAATCCTTCATCAGCAGTTGCTGTGACAATTATCCCGCCTGGTCCTTCTAGCTGCTGATGGTTCTTTCATGGATGTTTCCATATACCTCATGCATTGTGGGTTAAAAAGTCCCCAAATCATTTTCTCACAGGTACTGAGCTGTCAAAAGTGCATGAAGGCCTCTCCACTGTAGCTCTGACTTGAGGTGTGAAGGGGCTGCTTGCAACCCTGTTTGTAAGGCTGTGCCTGCTCAGAGCCTTGAACTGTTCAACCCATGCAAGAACAAATGCTAACTAATATTTTTTGTTTTAAAGAGTTATTTCCTTTTTTTTTCGGTCTTTTTGAGACAGGGTCTCCCTGTAGCCCCAGCTGTCCTGGAACTCACTATGTAGAGCAGGCTGGCCTTGAACTCACAGAGATCTGCCTGCCTCTTCCTCCCGAATGCTGGGATTAAAGGCGTGTGCCACCACGCCCGGCCACTGCTCTTTTATAATTAACTATAAATTACTTATTTGAATTATTTATTTCTGAAAGGAATGTTAATCAAACTGCCTCTCCCTGCTGCAGGGAGCTGGAACTGCCATTTAAGGTTCTCTTTGGAGGCTTGAAAATGCCAGAAGAAATGAGAGATGATGTCTTGTAGGGATCTGGCTGCCTTCCAGAGGAAGTCTGCCGATATAACACAGACTCAGTTCATAGAAAAGCAGGAATGTGGCCAGAACCTGGTCCATATCAGCAGAACTGTGTCATGGTGATCTTAAAGAGACTTCCCTTCCTAGCACTGATGTAACCTGGCTTACTTTTAAAACTGGATTCATACCCTAGATGTTTCACCCCAGGTCTGGTTGAGTATAAACCTCAGAATTGTAAAGGGCTGGCCTGAGCTGTTTCTGAAGAGACTCCTCAATTTAAACCTATTTTTCCTCAAAAGTTTCTTTGTCTATATATTAAGCTGAAATTAAGTTCTTTTCTCATTAGCATGCCCCACTCCAGTCCCACCGAAAACTGTTGAGGAAGATTTGGCTCTGAGGTTGCCAGTTTTACAGTAATCTAGTTTGGATATGAAAGTTTGTATTTAACTTTTTTGTTCATTAAAAATCTTACAGATGTGAAAAAAAAATTCTATTTAGAGGCTGGAGAGATAGCTCAGCAGTTAAGAGCACTGACTGCTCTTGCAAAGGACCCAGGTTCGATTCCCAGCACCCACATGGCAGCTATGAACCATCCTTAACTCCAAAGCCTGTCTGACCTCTGCGGCATTGCACGACACGGGTGCAACTCACATACATGCAGGCAATACACTCATACACAGAAAATAAAAAATAAAATATTAAAAGAACTGAGTTAGGCTATTTGTTCAGGTGATTATAATGTTGGCATGATAACACTGCAAGGAAGAACCCAGTGCTGCTCTTCCTAATGAGACTCCTGCCCTCTCCCATCCCTTGAGGGTGATGGGGATGCATCTTTCATGGAAGGTATGTAGCAAGAGCTTCTAGCTGGAAACCCTGAGCCTCTGTAGAATGTCTTGGTGGCTCCCATAGCACTGTACAGTAACCTTGTACCTCTGGTTTTCTGTGCTAGAGTGTGTGTGTGTGTGTGTGTGTGTGTATCACAGGTACATTTATCTCTACATTATTTCTGCATGTATGTATGAATTCACATTAAAATTTCCAGTTTCAACCCACTACCACAGAGTTCATTCCATTGTTCTCTATTTCACATGCAGATCTCTCATCTTGAGAAAGGGAGATCAGAAGAGGGCATCGGATTCCCCTGGAAGTGGAGTTAAGGACAGTTTGTAGCTGCCATATGGGTGCTGGGAATCAAACCCAGGTACTCTGCAAGAACTCTTAACTACTCTTAACTACTAAGCCATCTTTCCAGTCCCAGAAAGTCTTTTATAACCAAGCTAAGGGTAATGCTACCTAACATGCCTAACTGATCTTGTCCATGAGTGATAAGCCCCTTGAAATGTGCAAAACTCAATTTCCTAGCATTCACCACAGGTTTTAGGATCATGCCAAACTGCTCCTGGGCTGGCCCCTGCCCACTTCTGAACTTTACCATTCACAAGTCCCCACTAACCATACACCAGCTACAGTGAAGCTCATCCTATGGTATCCTTCTACCTCCTAGATTAGATTAAGTTTAGAATGTTCTCATAACATCTCAGAGCATCCAGATGTCCCTTCAAACCTTCCTGTGTTCGCACAGCATCCTATGCAAACGTATATTGCTATACTGGGACAGTCATTCTCCATTACTTGATGGTAAGTTTCCTAAAGGCAGGGACCAGCTCAGCTGTCTCTTGTCTCTAGCGGCTGCTACCTAGAAGGCACTATCACAGAGGCGCCAGGCCTGTGCCAGGATACAACTAAATGATCCAGAGAGAGCAGCACTCACCATTTATCTTGGAATCTAGCTCAGCACATTCAGTTCCTTTTATTCTTATTTCTACCACACAGCAGCAGAATTTAAACTATTCATATAAAATTCTTATGAAAGTAGTGGGGCTTAGCTAAGAACACAATCTCTAAGGGCCAGTTTAATTTTGAACCCAGCTTTGACACTAGGTCTATGACCTCAGAGAATTACAACTCTCTAATGAGGATAATTCTAGTACCTACCTCAAAGGCCTGCTGAGCTAAATACTTATAGAACTTAATCCACAAATGGTAAGCACTCAATACATGTTACCAGTTATTACTACTAGTGAATATGGATAAATATGGAATGTAAGCTTCTAAGAGTAATGGTGCCTATATTATCTATCATGTTTTCCTGAGGTTCTGTTTGCTTTTCTTCTATGTTTTATTTGAGACAGGATCTCACTAGGCTATTGTACAGGCTGGCCTGGAGCTCATGTGTAGCCTAGGCTAGCCTTCAACTCATGATCTTCCTGCCTCACCCTCTGGAGTGCTGAGATTACAGGTGTGAGCCACCAGACCTGGAACCATTTGTTGAGTACCTACAATGTACTATCTTTCAAGCATTTTACATAAATCCTCTCATTTAATTTTTGTGTATAATTTTATTACATTTATTTGTTTGGTGTGTACATGGAGGTCAGAGGACAAATTGCAAGAGTTGCTTCTCTTCTTCTACCATGCAGGTTCTGGGGCTCGAGCTCAGGTAGTCAGGCTTGGCAGCAAGCACCTTTACCTAATGAGCTACTTTGCTGGTCCTATATATATATATATATATATATGTGATAGGTAAAAGCTCTCCCAATGAGCTATACCCTCAGTCCAATTCTCTCATTTTAAACATCTACTTCCACTTCTCAGATTAACAGGTAGAACCAATATTGAATCCATGTGTGGCTACGAAGTTTACTTTTCAGTTCTAGGCTGAACAGCCCTCCTTATGAACATGTCTAATGAATCAGGTTTCAAAGATTCAGTTACTAGGGGCTGGGCATGGTGGCACAAGCCTTTAATCCCAGTACTCAGGAGGCAGAGGCAGGCAGATTTCTGTAGATCAAGGCTAGTCTGCTCTACATAGTGAGTTCCAGGACCCTATCTCAAAAAGACCAACAAAACAAAAAACAAAAAAACAATGCATACACAAAAACAAAAATTTCAGTTGCTGGGATCCAGTAAAATTACTCAAAATTACAGCCCCCCAAAAGGCAATGCTGTCCACTGATGCAGGCCTTTCTAGTAGTATAATAATAACAGCCCCAAACTCCCACTGTTTTACATTTCCCTGTGTGCCCTCCATAGAATCATACCAAGGATCATACCTACAAAGGAGAAGCCGCTTGGTTATGCGTTCCTCCTTACTCAGAACTACCTCCCTTGTCTATTGCTGCACTCCTCATTACACCAGTAGCTGGACAAGTTGATACTCACAAAGGCAGAGTTAATGGAATCTACGAACTCTTCCTCATCCATGCTGACCAGTTCTGCCGCATGGTCATGTGATGTGGACCAAACCAAGGAACTTGAGGTATCTGAGAGCTGTGTCAAAAGAACATCATCGAGGTGTGGTCGCACACACCTGTAATTCCAGCATGCAAGAGGCAGAGGCAGGAGAACTGTTGAGTTTGAGGTGGGCCTGGGGTGCATAGAGTTCCAGGCCAGCCTGAGGTACAGGATGAGACCTTTTTGCAAAAAAAACAACAAAACAAAATACATCTTCTGAACTTGGGCATTTTCAAGCACAAAGGAAACAATGCATGCCTGGGATATACTCCCTTCAAACCAGAAGAAAGGCTGAAAGTAAATAAGGTCCTAAAGAGGAAGCCTGGCTACCTTTGAGCAGACTGGCCAGAGGATGGCTTACCGGGAGCAGAGCAATAGGCCCAGAGGGAAGGAATCTCTGCCAGGCTACATTGTTTTCTGTGGGCTGCAATAGAAGAAGGTTCTTGTGAGGGGTACTGAGTGCTTAGGATGGGGGTCCCCAGATGGTAGCTATAGAGCTTACCTCTGATAAATGCAGAGTAGCCACTACAGCAGACTGGTCATAGTTCCAACTAACATTCTGGATCCCAGCAGCTTGCCGTACTCCTGAGTTGTGCCCATCAGCACCAATCTGCATGGAGACAAGGGCCTGCTAAGTCTGATAGCCACTTCATAAGTCAAACTGCTCGTTTGTCTCTTCCCACTAATTCTGTTACCTGTTACTGTTTTGTCTAATACTAACTGTTAGCAAGTCCCATCTATGGCAGGAAACTATCAAGTTTGTCCCACTCATAGCCCTAGAGGGACAGCCCTATAAAATGGGGCCTCACCCTGAGCTAATGGGACCTAAGTGGATATGTGAACCAAGAGGTACCAGTCATAGCCACAGTCAGGTTCAGCCAGTATCTTGATACATGAGCTGGATAGGAAAGCTCAGCACAGAGCAGGCACTGGGGTTGAATGGTCCTGATGTAAAAGAGAAAGCTACTGAGCAGAAAGATAAATGAGAATTGCAAGGAGATGAAGGACCCTGGAACTCCTGAGAAAAAGACAACCTCAGTTCCCAGCACTCTTGTTCCTGTCCCTGGGAGACCTGGCTATCCTAAGCTAGCCCATGAAATTGCTTCCCATACAGGAGTTAGAAGACCATCTTAAGCTGCCTTGATTAGGTGCTGGTCATTATATAAACAAAGCCTTGTCTAAAGTCCATCTATGGTTTAGATCTGAAATTACAGGCCCTAGAATATAAGTTAATATTTAGACATGCAAGACCCCTGATAATATAAGAATCTTCAACTACCAACAGTTTGGTCTGGAGGGTGCTGCCATCACCTAGGGTAATGTGGACCCAGGGGCTGGAGTCTGCCATGGAAAATGGACCAGGCCAGGTATAGCCAACAGCTTTGCTCCTGTAGAGAACTGTCACTCGATCTGGGAAGGTCAAAAAAGAAGCAAAATATTAGGAAGGTGGGCATAGGGCTGAGGAAAAACTGTAAGTAAACCTAAAGCAAGGTCCCAGGCAGCCATATCCTGTCATTTCTGCCAAACAAAATCAAAAAAGCAAGTGAAAAAGAAAAGGAAAGAAAATTAACTCAAGTAACTGTTATGTCCTGAGAACCACTCACAATGACAGAGCTACAGGGGGCGACTCAATGTAGGAAGTTAAAAGAAAGAAAAAGCAATTAAGTTCTCAGCACATTCTCAGCCAAGGCTCTCTTCTCTCCTGGTTTCACTCTGCATCTGAAAAGGCCCACATACACCTGCAGGGCAGCCAGGGGCAACACCATAGGCTGAAATGCATTACACACTTCCAAAGATTCTCTACCACCAGACACAATTTTATTTTGTGGTTATAAAAATATGTTCTAGGGGCTAGGTATGGTGGTGCACACCTCTCAGCACTAGGGAGGCAGATGCAGATGGATCTCTGTGAGTTCAAGGCCAGCCTGGTCTGAATAGGGAGTTCAGGCCAGCTGAGGCTACAGAGAGCCCCTGTCTCAAAAAGACCAAAAAAATGTTCTACATTGGTTACTGGGTACTAACTTGTAGTCAGATGAGATAAATAAGTTCTAGTGCCTATTGCCCAATACAGTAGCTACAGATAACAATAATGTATTATATATTTCAAAACAGCCTGAAGAGGACTGGGGTATAACTCAGTGTATACACATACACAGCTGAAGACAGATTTTGCAGTGCTGGGAATCCAATCCAGGGCCACAAGTATGCTAGGCAAGAGCTCTACCACTGAGCCATATCCCACGTTATAGAAAAGATTTTGAATGTTCTCACCAAAAAATGAGAACTATTTGAGGAAACAAATACGCTTACTTAGATTTGAATACCATACAATATATGCAAATACAGAAACAGTACATGATACCCCACAAACATTTACAATTCTGTATGCAATAGAACAGTCACTCCCAACCCAAAAAAGATTTATTATTTTTATTTATGTATTTGTTTATATGTCTGGCACATGTATGCAGGTGCTCGTAGAGGCCAGAAGGGTACATGATATCCTGAGGTAGAGTTACTTAGAGGTAGGTGCTAGGAAGTTAACTTGTGTCCTCTGAAAAGGCAACAAGAGCTCATAACTACTAAGCTATCACTCTAGCCCCAGTATTCTTTGTTTACATCAAATTGTATACATTAAATATCTATAGCTTTTTGTATGTCAGTCATACCTCAATAAGAGGTTTAAATAATAAACAACTCGCTGTAAAGGTCTGGACAAGAACAGTTAAAGGGGAAACACAAATATAATCACCCAAAATCACATCACCCCAAGATAACTACAGTTAAAGCTTCACTGTACAGTGTCCCAGATGGCTTCCTATGTATGTTTATGTCTGCCCCACCTGCAAGTGGAGTCATGAGACACATAACTTTTCACCACTGTATTATGAAGTTTCTAAAGTGATGAAACATTAGATCTAAATTACTTTTGTTTTATCTATCTATCTATCTATCTATCTATCTATCTATCTATCTATCTATCTATCTATCTATCTATCTGTCAATCATCTTGTGGTGATCATGATGGAACCCAAGGCCTCACACTAAGCAAATCTGATTTGCTATACCACCAGTCCAAAATTATTTGTAAAAGTTAGATGGTGGCCCATTACTTTGATGTACTGTGCCCCATATTAAAAAGCCACATAAGCTGGACATGGTGGCACATGCCTGTAATCCTGGGCTATATAAGATCCTGTCTCAAGGGGCTGGAGAATGGGCTAGTGGTTAAGAGCCCTGGCTTCTCTTGCAGAGGGGCTGGGTTCAATTCCCTAGTACCCACATGACACCTAACAACTGTCTATAACTCCAGTTCCAGGAGATCCGACACCCTCTTTTGGCCTCCATAGGCACTTCATGACACAGGTACATTTACATGTACATAAAACACTCATACAAATAAAATTAAAAGTTAAAAAAAAAAATCCTGTCTCAAAACACTAAAAGAAAAAAAGTGGGGCTGGAGAGATGGCTCAGCAGTTAAGAGTACTGCACTGATTGCTCTTGCGGAAGACCCAGGTTCGATTCCCAGCACCCACATGGTGGCTAAGAGCCATCCTAACTTCAGTTCCAGGGGAATCTGATGCCTTCTTCTAACCTCCATGGGAAATACACTACACCAGTACAATTCCATATATGTAGGCAATACACTCAAACACATGAAATAAAAAAAATACTTAAAAAGAAAAATGTATTTAAATTGCATCCAATTTTTCTCTCTCTAGAATCCGATATATTAGAAATTCATATATCTTGTAAGTAGTTTATACCCAGAATATATAAAGAACTCCTCTAACTCAAACACACACACAAAAAATCCAGTTTTAAAATGTGCAAAAGGTTTTTTCAATAGACATTTCTCCAAGGCAAATATACAAGTGGTCAAACAAGGCATGAAAAGATGACCAACATTATTTCTCTAGAGAAACAGAATCAAAAGTACAACATGCATACTAAAATGGCTGTAATGTAAAGAAAAATAAGTGCTGAGAAAAATGTGGAGAAACTGAAAACCCTTGAACCGGTGGAAGGGTGAAATGGTGCAACCTCTAAAAACGTTTGGCAATTTCTGAGACTGCTAAAAATAAAATTATTACATGACTAAGCAACTCCACTTCCAAGTGCTCATGGTGGCACACGCCTTTAATCCCAGCATTCAGGAGGTGGAGGCAGGCATGTCTGTGAGATTGAGACCAGCCAGGTCTATACAGTGAGTTCCAGGCCAGAACGAAAACCAAACCAAACCAAAACAACAACAAAAAGTAAGTAGAGAGCTAGGGAAAGACCTGAGCTCTTAAGAGACTGTTTGCCTAGCATCCTCAAGGCCCTAGATTCAATTCCCAGTACTGGAAAAAACAATAAACCACACATCTACATAAAAACCTACACACATAATATTCACAGCACTACTCACAGCTTTAAGTAGAAACCACCCAAATGTCCATCAACTGATGAGATGAATGGGTAAGATTTGGTATGCCTACACAATGCAATATTATTCAGCAATAAAAAGTGATGCATTTACTAATGCATACTACAAAAATAGGCCCAGTAAAAGAGGTCTGACACAGTTTAATACTAATTGTATAATTCCACTTATATGAATTGTTGAAAATAGACAAACCTAGAAAAAGGAAAGCAGACCAGTGGTTGGCAGGGATTCAAGTAAGAATGAAGAAATGATTATAAACAGGGGTGAGGGTGAAGTTTCCTTCTGAGGTTATGGGAATATTCTAAAACAATACCATGGGGTGATGGGTGTACAACTCTCTAAATACACTGAAAGTTACTGAATTATACATTTATTATTTTCCTTTTTTTTTTTTTTTTTTTTTTTTAGACAGGGGTTCCCTTTAGCCCCAGCTGTCCTGGAACTCACTATGTAGACCAGGCTGGCCTCAAACTCACAAAGATCCGCCTGCCTCTGCCTCCCAAGTGCTGGGACTAAAGGCATGCACCACCACGCCCAGCCAAATTACACGTTTTTTTTTAATTTTTATTTTATGTGTATGAATGTAATGCCTGCATGTAGGTAGGTGCACCCTTGTCATGAAGTCAGAAGAGGGAAGAAGTCAGATCCCCTGGAATTGGAGTTATAGACTATTGTTAGCTGCTGTGTGGGTGCTGGTAATTGAACCCAGGTCCTCTGCAAGAGCAGCCAGTGCTCTTAACTGCTGAGCCATCTCTCCAGCCCCAAATTAGACATTTTAAATGGATCAATTTTATGATATATAAGTCGCTTAAATAAAACTGTTTAAAAAATGGGGGCCTGCCAGGCGTGGTGGCGCATGCCTTTAATCCCAGCACTTGGGAGGCAGAGGCAGGCGGATCTCTGTGAGTTCAAGGCCATCTTAGTCTCCATAGTGAGTTCCAGGACAGCTGGGGCTACAGGGAGACCCTGCCTCAAAAAGACCAAAAAAAAAATGGGGGTTAGTTGGGCTTGGTGGCACATGCCTTTCATCTCAGCACTCAGGAGGCAGAGGCAGGCAGACAGATCTTTGTGAGTTCAAAGCCAGCTTGGCCTATGTAGTGAGTTCCAGGCCACCTGGGACTATAAGGAGATCCTGTCTCAAAAAGACCAAAAATGGCCCCTTCCTGCTCTCTCTTTCCAGTGGTAGAGTCTGGAGACAACACGCAGACATGGCACCTGGAAAGGGAAAGGAAAAGAAGGAAGAACAAGTCATCGCCTTGGACCTCAGGTGGCTGAAGGCGAGAAACAAATTTGATGTCTGCCAAATCTTTGCTTCCTTCAATACTTTTGTCCATGTCACTGATCTTTCCAGCAAGAAAACCATCTGCCGAGTTACTGATGGAATAAAAGCGAAGGCTGACCAAGATGAGTCTTCTCCATACACTGCCATGCTGGCTGCCCAGGATGTGGCTCAGAGGTGCAAGGAACTAGGTATCATTGCCCTGCAAATCAAACTCTGGCCACTGGAGGAAACAGGACCAAAACAGCCTGGACCTGGAGCCCAGTCAGCCCTCAGAACTCTTGCCTGCTCAGGGATGAAAATTGGACGGATTAAGGATGTCACTCCCATCCCCTCTGACAGCGCCTGCAGGATGCTGCGAACAGGACTTCTCAGATTATTTTCTGTTAATAAATTGCTTCCTGTAAGCTTTTTCATTAAAAAAAAAAAAAAAAAAAAAAAGGCTAAAGAAAAGTGTGGGGGAGGGGAGCTAGAGAGATGGCTCAGCAGTTAAGAGCAGTGGCTGCTCTTGCAGAGGACCCAGGTTTGATTCCTAGCACTCTAGCACCCACATGGTGGCTAACAGCCATACTAATTCCAGTTACAGGGGGATCCAATGCCCTCTTCTAACTTCAGTGGGCTTTACATGACACCGGTACATTCACATACATGCAGGCAATACACTCATACACGTAAAAACAACCTGCTAAAAAAGAGAGAAAATTAACCCTGAGATAACTATCAGAGGATTTCTTTGCAGTATGCATTCAGTATCTATAAAATGTCTTTCCCTCTAGCAAGAATATAGACAGTACACTTCCCAGAAATAGAGATGGTACCTCACCAGATACGGCCTCCAGCTGCTTAGTAAGAGCATGCATGATGACATCATTTTCCACTATATAGCCCATGTCATCTAACTTATCCTTATCAAACATTATCAAGGCCTCTGAACAGGAATCCCACACCTGCAAACACAAAAGGAAAGTGCATTTTTAAAACTAAGGAAAATGAAACACGATTTCAATCACAAGCTGACTATTACTTCCAAAGTGAGAGGAGCAGAAAACCACAAATGCCAGCCTCTCTGGCAGGATATAAAGTGGTAAGATCCTGACCTGGAAGTGGTGGTGCAAACCTGTGGCCACTTGGGAGGTGGATGCAGGTAGATCAATGTAACAAGTTCAGTGCTAGTCCTTGTCTCAAAAACCCAAATACTGAATTAACTGGTTAGTTAAAAAGTAAGCAGATTCTCAATACAGGCAGGTAAAATGATCACACATAAAAATAAAAAGAAGGTAAAGGAGGCACCTGCATTCGCCTGAAGGCTCTGCATCTCATGTTGCAGATGTGGTCCCACGCACCAAAACCTACAAAAGAAATACCATGACCACATGTGGACTTGAGCTCCTGGGCCCCCTTTTTCTCTCCATCCTGTTAAGAGGTTGTTTTCAGTGTTCTCTAATAACAGAAGGAAAAAAAAAATCTCTGTTGCTATCCTGTTTGCTGTTAGGAGCTAAGCTCTTTTGTTTTCTGGTTCCGTATCATACAGCATGAAAAAAGACCCAAAAGGTCAAATCACATTAAAGCAGGAAAAATTAAAAAAACACTAAACCAGTATCTTTTTCTTATTAGTTATAAACATTCTAAGAACTATTTTAATTTTTTTAACTCTTCATGGCACTAAATAGATCCAGTATGAAGAAATATTTACTGAGCATCAATAATATATACCAGTTATAATTCTAGGTACTGAGCAGACCAAACAAATTTCCTTTTGCACTTTGTATTTTAGTTGGAGAGACAGACAACAAAAAACACACAGTAGTGTCAGATAATAGTGTTATAAAGAAAAACCTATAGGAACTGAGGATGCAGCTACCATTGGAAGACTAATTGCCTATCAAGCAAAATGCCCTGGGTTCAATCTCCAGTACCATATTAAACTGTGTGTGGTAGTACCTCATGCAATCCCAACAGTTGGGAGGTGGAGGCAGAAGGATCAGGAGTTCAAGGTCATCCTTGACTATATAACAAGTTCAATTCTAGGTCCTGTCTTTGAAAAAAAAAAAAGGCCAGGCGTGGTGGCACATGCCTTTAATCCTAGCACTTAGGAGGCAGAGGCAGGCAAATCTCTGTGAATTCAAGGCCAGCCTCATCTACATAGCAAGTTCCAGGCCAGCTGGGGCTACAGGGAGACCCTGTCTCAAAAAGTCCAAAAAAAAAGAAAGCAAGCAGAAAAGTAAGTGAGCTGTAAAGCCATAGTAGACAGAATGGTTTCAGAGAGGATGGCTTGAGGGAGTAACATTTAGTAGACACCTAAAGACAATTGGCTAACTGGTTCATCTACATCCCAAAGGCAGCTAATAAGCATACTCCCCAACTCATTTGAGGGCTGACTTGGAATGGACAGTAAATGTTCACCATTAGCTCCTAGAGATACAGAGAATTAAGCAACAATGCCCTAACATCACAAATGAAGTGTACAAGACAGACTCACATGTCTCAAGGATGTCTTCCCCAGACCAGGACTCAACACATTCAAGGCCAGCCTCATCTACATAGCAAGTTCCAGGCCAGCTGGGGCTACAGGGAGACCATGTCTCAAAAAGTCCAAAAAAAAAGAAAGCAAGCAGAAAAGTAAGTGAGCTGTAAAGCCATAGTAGACAGAATGGTTTCAGAGAGGATGGCTTGAGGGAGTAACATTTAGTAGACACCTAAAGACAATTGGCTAACTGGTTCATCTACATCCCAAAGGCAGCTAATAAGCATACTCCCCAACTCATTTGAGGGCTGACTTGGAATGGACAGTAAATGTTCACCATTAGCTCCTAGAGATACAGAGAATTAAGCAACAATGCCCTAACATCACAAATGAAGTGTACAAGACAGACTCACATGTCTCAAGGATGTCTTCCCCAGACCAGGACTCAACACATTAACAACGTCAGCAATCCTCATCTTCAACTGTGACCCAGACTATCAAGCCCACCTTCCCACTCCCTGCTGTGGGCTTTCTCTCAGGTGCTCTGGTGACTGCCTATGAGATGCACTGGAAAGCTGAGCAGAAAGGAGTAGGGCCCATCAGAGATCTAACTTACTACTGAGGAGAGTTGCTGAACCAGGGGAAATGGAGCTGACTCTGTTGCTGTAAGTTTCTGACAATTTCTCCAGTACCTTCTTTGGACCTGCTTCTAGCAACAAGATTTTCTTGTCATGAAAGTGAATATCATGTCCTAAAAAAGAAAAAAAAAATTTTTTAAATCATTTTAGTAAAGATAAGAATTTAATTATACAGTAGGGAAACTATAAATAACAATAATGTGCTGTATACTTCAGAAAGTTAGAATTTGGAAAGTTTTCATCATAAAGAAATAATAGATGTTTAAGGAAATATATGTTGAACCAGATTTAAAATTATATAACATGCATTTTTCAAAACATTACAAGGTACATTTTGGGGGGGGGGGTTCTTTTTGAGACAGGGTCTCCCTGTAGCCCCAGTTGGCCTGGAATTCACTATGTTGACGAGGCTGGCCTTGAACTCAGAGATCTGCCTACTTCTGTCTCCCGAGTGCTGGGATTAAAGCTGGCAATTTTTGTTTTAAGGCTTTAGTTAGAAACAAATATAAACCAGGTATGGTACCTCATGCCTATAATCCCAGCACCTGGGAGACTAAGGCAGGAGGACTGCCATGAATTGGAGTCCAACCTAGAATACAAAGTGAGAACCTATCTCAAAAAACAAAATAAAAGTAAAATAGCAGTTTATCAATGTGCGATGGTGCATCCCTTTAATCTCATGCAGAGACAGGAGGATCACTGTGTGTTCAAGGCCAGCCTGGTACACCCTGCAACTTCCAGCCAAACTAGGACTAACCAGTAACACCCTGTTTTAAAAAACAAAACAAAACAGAGTAAATACAATCTTAAACCCATGCACCTCTGTCCTTTAAAAAATGATTCACAGAGCCCAATGTGGTAGTGCACACCTTTAATCCCAGCAGAGGCAGAGGCAGGCAGATTTACAGTATAAACGAGAAGAGAGGCACCATTACAAGACATAGGAGGATATTTGAAAATCAGAGTGGCTCCAATGGCACAGGCAGTGAGTGGCACTCAACCCACCAGGGCTCCAAGATCCTTCTTGCTGGGCAGCAGCTCCAGATGAAGGAACCCAGATGTACTTGTTCAGAGGGCATGGCTTTCTGGCCCAACGCCCTATTCCTTAAGCCGTACTCTATAATGCTACCCACTCAAGCACCTCCTAGGTGTAGTGTTTGCACCAGGCTCTGGCCCCCACCAACAGCTTGTTCCTCTAAGGAAGCCTTCCTTTCTTCCTCCTCCTTTGCTACACTGCAAACTCCTTTGGGGCAGGAACCAGTTCTTCCCTTATGGTTATTATTTCCAGCTGCAAATGCTACAAATCCATAAAGTATATACTGTATGCCTGTTAAGACAGACCAGAAAACTAAGAGGAAAAGAATTAAGGATTTCTAAACACATTATAAAATACAGCCATGTTACATATTTTATTTTTTAGTTATTTAATGTAACTTTTTTTTTTTTTTTGGCCTTTTTGAGACAGGGTCTCCCTGTAGTTCCAGCTGTCCTGGAACTGACTATGTAGACCAGGCTGGCCTTGAACTCACAGAGATCCGCCTGTCTCAGCCTCCCAAGTGCTGGGACTACAGGCGTGTGCCACCACGCCCGGCTGTTTTATTTTTTTGAGACAGGATTTTCCCTGTGGTCCCAGCTGGCCTAGAAGTATGCTATATAGACTGGCCTCAATCTCAGAGATCTACCTGTCTCTGTCTCCAGAGTGCTGGGGTTAAAAAGTATGCACAACATGCCTGGCTTGCTGTAACATTTTTTAATTAAAAAAACAAAAACAAACAAAAAAAACCTCAATACTAGAGACTATAACTTATAAATAATACAAGAATCTGGATACAATGGTGCATACACGTGTTCCCAACCACTCTGGAGGTTAAGGCAGGAGGATTGTTTGAGCCCAGAAGTTAGAGGTTCAAATTGAAAAAAAAAAAAAAAAGGGTTTAAATATAGTAGAGAAACTATACAGGAGACCATCCTCAAACTCAAATGTGAAAGGGAAATACAAGCCTGAAACATAAAATAGGTGAGTCTGAAGAATCAAGGAAGACAGAATGGACTTAACAGGAAAAATCAGTAAAAGTCTACTAGAGTCAGGAGTGTCGTCAGTACATGCCCACAATCCCAGCATTCAGAAAGCAGAGGTAAGAGGATCAATTACAGTTCCAGGCCAGTCAGGGCTACCTAGAGGGACCTTGTTTCAAACAAACAAACCAACCAAATAAACAGGAGTTGCAGAGATGATTTAATCATTAAGAGCACTGGCTGCTCTTGCAGAGGACCTAAATTTGGTTCCCAGCACCCACAAGGCAGCTCACAATAAATAGTCTTTTAACTCCAGTTCCAGGTGATCTGATGTCCTCTTCTGGTCTCCACCGGCACTCAAGTGGTACACATACATACACGTAAGCAAAACACTTTATACATTAAAAATAAATAAATCTTGGGGCTGGAGAGATGGCTCAGCGGTTAAGAATGGTGGTTGTTCTTACAGAAGACCCAGGTTCAAATCCCAGCACCCACATGGCAGCTAACAACTGTCTTAACTCCAGTCCCAGGGGATTCGAGAGCCTCTCCTGATCTCTGAGGACATTGCACGACACAGATGCACTTACCTACATGCAGGTAATACAGGCATACACATAAAATAAAAATAATTAAAAAAAAATTTTAAGCTTAAAAAATAAATAAATCTTTTTAAAAAGCCTATTGGAAATTTTAAATTTTTATTTATTTACACTTTTTATTATTTTTATTGGTTTCATGTATTCCAAGCTGGCCTCAAACTCACTATATAGCCAAGAAGGACTTTGAACTTCTGATCCTTTTGCCTCTATCTTCCAAGTGCTGGGAATACAGGAGTTCACCACCGGGCCCAGTTATACTATGATTTTTAGCAGTCACCCCTGACCTTTGTTTTGGTCTTTTTGAGACAGGGTCTCCCTGTAACACTAGCTGGCCTGGAACTCACTATGTAGACCAGGCTGGCCTTGAACTCACAGAGATCCACCTGCCTCTGCCTCTGCCTCCCTAGTGCTAGGATTAAAGGTGTGCGCCACCATGCCCAGCTATCCCTGACTTTTTAAATGTACTGTTCTGTGGAAGAAACAGAAAAGTAAACCATTACAATACAGAATATTGTGCAAACATTTATAAAAGAAAGCATTGCTGTTTTCCTTGTAATATTGAGAAAAAGAACAAGGGGAAAAAAGAAAAAAAAATTCTAACACAAGATACCAAAGCACCAAAATATGAATACTAAAGTTTCAGCAGGGGACAAGAACAGTGGCACATGCCTATGCCACTTTCCAGCACTTGGGAAGCTGAGGCAGAAGAATGGGTTGCCTTGAACAGAATTCCAGGATAGTCTGGATACAGAGTGAAAAGATGCGTTCCATTCTAAGAACTGCCTACAGAAAATATCAACAAAAAGAGCAAAGAAGCTGAATAGGCATTTCTCCAAAGATACACAAATGATAAATATACACATGAGAAAGAATATTCAGCAGGGGACATAGCTTAGTGGTACAGCACTTTCTAGCATGTGCAAGTACCTCGGTTCCACAGTAGGGCAAAAGTAAAGGACAGATGGACTGGTTAGGTAAATTAGTCAGCATGATTAGTCATGAGGAAAATATAAACCAAAACCACACCTCACTGAAGAGGGCTGTAAGTAAGAAGGCAGCAGCAAGTGTTGTGCAGGATCTAGAGAAACTAGAACATTCACATATTCTTCGTGAGAATGTACAGTGGTAGTCTCAAAAACAGTTTGGCAGTTCTTCAAAACAGTTACCATATAACCCAGAAATTCCACTGGTAAGAACACATCCAAGATAACCAAACACATATATCTACACCAAAGCTTGTATACAAAATACTCCTAGAATTATTCATAATAGGTCAAAAGGAAACGACTAAAATATGTATCTATTACATGCTATTAAGAATCAAACAAAATGTGGTGCACACACAACTGAATATTACTCAACTCTCAAAGAGAATGGGGTACTGATACAGTCTACAACATGGATTAACCTTGAAAACATTAAGTAGCTCTCCATCTACATATAATCAAAAAAGACCAATCTATTTTTAAGAGGGGGGGGGGGGGCTCGCTGCCTAGGCCTAAGGAGATGGAGAGAAACGAGTGGTTCTAAAGAATTCCAAGACTTGTTTTGAAGTAAGGAAAAATGTACCTACACTTACTGTAGTGACTGCACAGCTCTGCGAATATACAAAAACCCATTAACCTGTTTGCTTTAAGTTGGAGGGCCTGATGGTCCTTAACAAAGCGGCTTTAAAAAAAACAACCGTGGTGGCACACGCCTTTAAGCCCAGCACTTGGGAGGCAGAGGCAGGCGGATCTTTGTGAGTTCGAGGCCTGCCTGGTCTACATAGTGAGTTCCAGGACAGCTGGGGCTACAGGGAAACCCGGACTCAAAAAGACAAAATAAAAAACAATCGTCCAGTACCACAAGGCCTGAAGCCTTACTCTGCAAAACAACCCTGGGCATTCCCACAGGTACAATAGAGTCAAAGGGCCCCGCCCACTTTTGACCCCGTGGGACTAAAGCGACACGCCCATTCCGAGCAGCGTCTGTCCGTGTCGTCGCCCCCTCCCCCACCCCCGTTAAGCAGCTGGGCCCTTGGACAAACAGCCGCGGCCGCCCGGTCCGCCTTGGTCCCCGTGGTCCGTCACCTGCCCAGTTCCGCACCACCTTCCCCAGAGATGCGCTTACCCAAGGCACAAGCCATGGCAGCGCCCACCAGGCCTCCGCCCGACACCACCACATCGTACACGGTGTCTGCTGATGCGCCCGCCCATCTCCGGCAGGCGGTCAGCGGGCCTCGGGTGAGGGCCGACGGCCCGACACCCCACTGCCGCATGCCCAGCCGGCCAACCAACGAGCCGACCGCGACCATCATGCTGGCCTGCGCCTGCGCCCTCGGCGCTCCGCTACCCTACCCATAGCACTTCCGGGGCAGAGTCCTCCAACCTCGAGCAGCTTCAGCTTCCGCCTCAGAACCAGAAATGAAATGCGCCAAGGTAATAAAGCCAATCAGAAAACGAGTCTTCTCTTCTTGGGCGGGACGGATTGGTCACTGGAAGCCAATCAAAAGCTAAAGTAACGGGGCGTGGCTAGCGCTGTCTTTGCGTCCTGCTCCGCTGTCACCCTCGCTGTCCCCGCCGCTGTCACCGCGGGTTAGGACGATGACTGTGGGGAGGCCTGAGGGAGCCCCCGAGTGCGCCGAGTGGTGCCATGAGGTGAGGAGAGGAAGAAAGGAGGAAGCAGGATTCCTCGGAAAGGAATCCCCACGCGAGGAACCTGTTTGGTGTTGCCTTGGAGACAGACGTCAGGGGCGTGTCATCGTGGGACATAGGATTGAAATTGGCTGTATTTAGACATTAGGAGGCGGAGGGTCCTGGGGATTCGAATCACTGGTGTCTTGTACACGGCTCTTGGGAGAGAAGTATTAAGAAAACGTGGGTTAACCCTGAAAATATTGAAGTAGATCTCTATCTACTTATAGTTATCCAGAAAAGGCAAATCTATAGAGACAGAAAGTAGGCAAGTCATTGCCCAGGGATGAGAGAATGGGGAGAAACGGATATGGCTTCTGAAGGCCTCCAAGTTTTGTTTTGTTTTGTTTTGTTTGTTTTAAGGGTAAGGAAAATGGGAGAGCTGGAGAGATGGCTCAGCTGTTCAAAACACTGGCTGTTCTTGCAGAAGACCCGGGTTCGAATCCCAGCACCCACATGGCAGCTAACAACTGTCCATAACTCCAGTTCCAGGGGATCTGACGCCCTCTTCTGGCCTCCGCGGCCATTGCACGACACGGGTGCACTTACCTACATCCAAGGAATACATGCATACACATAAAATAAAGATAATAAATGAAATTAAAAAAAAAAAAGAGAAAGGGAGATGGGCGGGGGGGCGCACCCCTTTAATCCCAGCATTTGGGAGGCAGAGGCAGGCGGATCTTTGTGAGTTCGAGACCAGCCTGGTCTACATAGTGAGTTCCAGGACAGCTGGGGCTACAAGGAGATCCTGTCTCAAAAAGACAAAAAATAAATAAATAAAAATAAAAAAATAAAAAAGAGTAAGGAAAATGTACTAAAATTTACTGTGGTGATGATTGCACAGTTCCGTGAATATACTTAAACTCATTAAACTGTATGCGTGTATCTCCTCAACACCGTTTTCTAGAAGAGAAAACTAAGGCACAGAAATATTAAGTAATCTGCCTCCAAATCCGAAGAGACAAGACAGAAAGTAGACTGTGGGCGGGGCTTGGTGGCGCATCACTTTAAATCCTAGCACTCGGGAGGCAGAGGCAGGCAGATCTCTGTGAGTTCAAGGCCAGGCTGGTCTACATAGTGAGTTCCAGGCCTTATATCTGCTACTCTAAGGACAACTCATGTCACTGTCCTCCAGCTATACAAGGCTGGGGCTACAGGGAGATCCTGTCTCAAAAAGACCCAAAAAAAGAAGAAGAAAGTAGACTGCTTAGGGCTGGCAGGGTGGGGAAGATTAGGGAAAATTGCAAAGGGCACTGAAAGGGTATAGCAGTTTTTTAGAGAAATGATGAAAATGTCCTAAAATTTATTGTGATAGTTGGACAGCTCTTACTATACTAGAAACTACTGTATTATACACTTAAAACGGGTAAGTTGTATGCCATGGAAATTGTATTTCCATACATTTTTAAAAAGTTAGAGCCAGCATGGTGGCTCACACCTGTAATCCTAGCAACTCAGGAGAGCAATGCATATTCAACATTACCCTTTGACTTTGTCATAACAGAGACAGAAAGAGATAGAGATCGGGGGAAGGAGGAGAGAGGGAGAGATTGAGATCTTCCCTAGATTACATGCTGTTCATCCACAGAGCCGGGGTCGCAGCACATACATACTTTTGACTCAGATGGACTGCCCAAATTGCAGTCCAAATTGCAACTACTTACCATCTATAGTCCCATCCTGGCCTCATATCTGCTACTCTAAGGACATCTCATGTCCCTGTCCTCCAGCCACACAAAGCTGCTTTCTACCACTACAAGATTCAAGATTGTTTCTGGGAAGACCCTGTTGGAAGGCCTTTGTATTTGCTGTTCCTTAAACCCAGAATCCTCTTCCCTCAGATCACAGTAAGGCTGGCTTCCCTCTCCCTGGGACTACAGGGAGATCTTGTCTCAAAAAGACAAACAAAACAATCACTCCATAGGAAGAAAATAAAAATCAACGTATGACTGAAAAACAGGCATTCCTGATTTATGATGGTTCAATGCACCATTTTTGAACCTTTATAATAGTGGAAAGGCAATGTGCACTCAATAGAAACTGTACTTCAGAAATCTTTTGTGACACTGGAGATTGAGCCTAGGGCCCTGCACATGCTAGACAAATATTCTATTATGGAGCTAAAACTCCAACCCCAAATTTTGGTCCTTCTAAAGAGGACTATTATACTTTATCCTGAGTACTGACTGTGAGTTGCAGCTTCCAGTCAGTCACAGAATCACAAGAGTGAATAACTAATATCTTATAGTGTCCTGTGTTGCTAAGCTAGGTGTCCAATAGGTTTGGTGTATTGAATGCATTTCTACTTTCATAATATGGGATTTATAATGGGTTTATCAGGATATAACCCCATCATAAGTCAAGGAGCATCTGTATCACTAACAGACACACCCAAGGTCAGCAGCAAGATCACCAGAAAACGGTGTTTTCCCTGGGTCCATAAAGTAGCTGCAGAAATACTAACACCCCATTCCTCTAAGTGATCATGCTTACTTATCAATTATTTACGCTGCCCTGCTTTTTTCTTCTCACTTTTTCAATAAAAATTTCTCAGCTATCCCCTTTACTAAACTGTTGCTGCTTCATCACAAAACCTGTTCAGAGTTCATCCCTCTTCTCCTAACCTTCTGAATCAGTTGGGACAAGCTGACCCTGAAAATCTGTCCCCACAGGTTTACTATAGTTTTCCATGATGTAATGCAACATATTGATAAAGTTACTCCCGATTACAGGCACATTCCTGGTGACCCCTGATGGGCTGTATCAACAGAAAGGCTTTCCTCAAGTGCACTATCTCTCCATGACCGTACAGTGTCTGTTTTTCTTTCTTTATATTATCCTCTTACATTGTCCACTTGCTCTCCCTGGAGTACAAGCTTCACAAATAGAGACCCTGCCTTGTTTTCCATGCAGCGCACATTGGGCACCCAACCAATATTTTCTATATAAATGCATGAGATGTTGTTGCTTTATGCTTCTGAGGATTAAGGCCAACCCTTGAGCATGCTAGGCAAGGGCTGTACCACTAAGCCCCACTCCCGAACCTTTAAGTATTTAAAATCTGGTTGGGAATGCCACTTTCTATGTTGCTCTTTCACCTAGATACATTGCCTTTCCTGTTAAAGATCCATTCCTGGTAATGGAGTGGAAATTACTTAAGATATGTGAAAAGTAGGGGTATGTATGGGGAACCAGAGAAGATGGGTAGTATGTAAATCCCAAGTAAGCCAGGGTACAGAGTGTAGCCAAGGTCATGGGCAGGATTCCTGGAGCACAGAGAACAGAGTGCATGGTACAGATGAGGTACTTTGCCAGTACTTCGTTGAATGGAGCAGGGAACTAGCTTTAGCTCTCCTGCCACCTTTCCTACCCATAATCAAGCACACACATTGTGAAGTATCTTTGGAGTAAAGAACACATTTTATTTTTCTTTGTTCCTTTCTAGTTCCTAATATACTGAGGCTTGACTGAAGTCAGATTGTCATGTTTTGAATACCTTTGAAATTAAAAGTTTAACTCACAATTCATTTCTATTACACTTTAGATATTTCCCCCCATATCTTCCTCATCAGACACTGAGCCAGAAGATGAGCCATCTGGAGAAGGGCTGGTTTTGCCCAGAGCTGGCAAACTCTACGAGTTCCTCAGCTCAGAGGAGGAGACAGATTCTACTTCTGACTCAAATGAGAGCTTTTATGAGATTCTACAAATTCTAAAACAGAAAGGCAGATGGAATCGGTTGGAGTCCCTCCTTCAGTCTGACCCAAACAGTGATGAGGAGGACTCCAAAGATGAGGAAGACTTGGAACATTTCTTCCAACACAAGAGCAGGAGGAAGCTACAGGCCCAGGACCCTCAGTCTCTGAGGTAAGACACTGAAGGGCATTACCTTCTCTATGTATAAGGCAACTCCCTCAAGTTCCTTATCCAAGATCCAACTCAGAATTAGTTCTTGGGTCCAAATGCATGCTCTGATTTCTACCCAGCAATCCTAAATTACTTTGGGCGATGCTCACTTAGTTCAGTGAAGCACTGGAACTACTAAGGGAGGCCTTTCCCAAACATCCTTCCCCCCAAGAATGACAAGATTAATTGACCAGGGCCAACTCTGTTGTATACATGTATACTTTATCTTTTTTGTTTTTTAAATTATTTTGTTTAATGTATATGTGTGTATTGCCTGTGTGTAGGTAAGTGCACCCGTGTTGTGCAATGCCCGCAGAGGACAGAAAACGCTGTCGGATCCCCTGGAACTGGAGTTACAGACAGTTGTTAGCTACCATGTGGGTGCTGGGATTCAAACCCAGGTCTTCTGCAAGAACAACTAGTGTTCTTAACCACTGAGCCATCTCTCCAGCCCTACTTTATCTTTCTTTAAAATTTTTTTTCTTTATTAATTTTATGTTGTGCGTGTATTGCCTGCATGTAGGTAAGTGCACCCATGTCGTGCAATGCCCGTGGAGGTCAGAAGAGGCTGTTGGATCCCCTGGGACTGGAGTTACAGGCAGTTGTTAGCTGTCATGTGGGTGCTAGGATTCGAACCCAGGTCTTCTGCAAGAACAACCAGTGTTCTTAACCACTGAGCCATCTCTCCGGCCCCACTTTATCTTTTTTTAAAGACAGTCTCATGTAGTCCAGGCTGGCCTTGAACTATCTTCACCTCCCAAGGGCTGGTATTACAGGCATGTGCCACCACACTTGACCTTTATTTCATTTAATATTTAATCCCAATAACCTTATAAATGGATACTATTTTGCCACTCTGTATATAAGGAAACTCAAAACCTCCAGGTCTGAATTGGATCCATCTGACTCTGAGTCTCTGCTTTACCCCACTGCACTATTTCTCTCATATGCAACGATCAGAGTGCAAAGTGCCAACTCCTGCATGAATTATGAGGAGTTCCCATTGGGCTCCAGGATTGCCTATGGGAAGGAAGGAGATCTGGTTGGTAAGGTTAAGGCTTGGAGGCTATTGGGTTTGGATACCAGGGCTGAGAATCCACATAGCTGTGGTGTGCTGGGCAGGGAGGCTGGAGATAGGAATCGGGAGAAGCCAAGCCTCCTGACTGCTCTGTCTACACAAGTTCTGTTTTCACCCAGGTGTGGCTCCACAAGACGCTGCAGCTCCCTGAGCAGCCTTCCAAGCTCTGACATTTCCAGGGCTCAGGCCCTGCCGTCCTCAGACTCTGGGCCTGCCCCCAAGCAGAGAAGTGTCTGCTCCTGGGCATCTTCCATCACCGTCCCTCAGCCATTTCGTATGACACTGCGCGAAGCCCGGAAGAAGGCCCAGTGGCTGGCCTCACCTGCTTCATTTGAGCAGGAGAGGCTGCAGGCACAGAGGCAGGGCCAGGAGGAGGCTGAGTGCCACCGGCAGTTTCGGGCTCAGCCTGTGCCCGCACACGTCTACTTACCACTCTACCAGGAGATCATGGAGCGCAGTGAGGCCCGGAGGCGCACAGGGATCCAGAAGAGGAAGGAACTACTTCTCTCCTCACTGAAGCCCTTCAGCTTCCTGGAGAAGGAAGAGCAGCCGCAAAAGGAAGCTGCTCGGCAGAAAGACTTGGCTGCCATGGCTAAGGCCAAAGTCCCCCAAAAGAAGGCCATCAGAAAGATCCCCAAATCCATTCTGGAGCCAGCCCTTGGGGACAAACTCCAGGGTAAAGATACCTTGCCACTTTGCCTCTGTGCCTCCCCTAGCCTGGGTCTCCAGAGTCCCTGCAGGGACTTAGTCAAGCTTCAGGGTTCACCTGGGCTTGCAGACCAGTTGCCAGGTATACCCACTAGAGGCTGCATGCTCCATGCAGGCAACACAGAGGGTTAGGTCTGTCTAAACAGAAAGGCAGTCCCACAGCAACCACCCAGGTCTCATTCTGGACATCTCTCAGTAAGCACATGTGAAAGTCTCTAAACCAATATAGGTGTGAGAGCAAAGACCATGTACAAGACACTCAAGGACCTCCTTTGGCCAGAACCACTTCCAGTCAGCTGCCCCTGGGAAAGTACCCAACCCTTTTTATGCTGGTAAGGTAGTGCTAATCACTGAAATCACCTGGGGGGATGATGATTTACACTGGTTACCATTGCCTGTATGCCCACCTACATAGGAGGTTGAGGCAGAAGGATTTGGACAAGTTGAATTCCAAGCTGTCTCAAAAAAGGGGAGGGTATCAAGGCCAGCCTGGTCTACATAGTGAGACCCTGTTTCAAAAAAGGAGGTGGGCGGGTGCTCTCTAGACCCTTTGAAGCGTGGTCTCTGCTCACCCTTCACTGTCCTCTTTCTCCATAGAAGCTGAGCTCTTCAGGAAAATTCGCATCCAGATAAGGGCCCTAGACATGCTCCAGATGGCCTCCTCCCCTATCAGCTCCTCCAGTAGCCGGGCTCCCCGCACAGCCACCCGAACCCAGGAGGAAAAACTCAGCTTTCTACAGACTGACTTTGGATTTCAGCCTCGGGTGAACTCTGTGGTCCCTGACTATGAGGGCCTTTACAAGGCCTTCCAGAGAAGAGCCGCCAAAAGAAGGGAGACCCGAGAGATGACTCGAAACAAGCCTTTCTTGTTGAGGACTGCCAACCTGTGTCATACTCCACGGTCCTGTGATGCTGTCACCACTGAGGGGAGAAGGGTGAGAACACAGGCAGGGGAAGGGTCAGAGCCTGAGGTCTGAAATACAGAGTGGGCCTAAGTCTTCAAGGAAAGAAGTTGTCTCAACATTGTTCTGTCTTAATTTTTATTTTTTTTAAAATTAAGCTCAGTTGCAAGCATTTATTTATTACACATTCCTGTAATTTAACATAAGAGCATTCCCTTTCATTCCTCTCTAGAGGGATGTTACAAAAGTAAGTCCAAGCAGGTCTGAGACAGGGAATGGTATCAATTGCTTGTATCCCTTTAGCATGTTGTCTTATTTTTGTTGTTGTTGCTGCTGTGATAAAATACCTTGACAAAAGCAACATAGGGAAGAAAGGGTTTAATTTTATCCCTAACTCCAGGTTACAGTCCATCCTAGCTGGGAAGTGAAAGCAGCAGGAACTTGAAGCCGGTCACATCCACAGTCAAAGTAGAAAGTGGATGCATATGTGACTATGCTCAGGTTTCTTTCAACACAGGCTTACCAAATCTAGACAGTCCTTCACTGAAATTCTTCCCAGGTGATTCTGGATGGTTAAGTTGACAAAACTAGCCATCACACAGCTCCAAAGAACTCCTCTCCCTTGATTAAAAACTAAGATTGATATCTAAGTGTGGGCCTGGTAACTAAGCTTGAGATCTCATTCTCCTTGTCTTATTCACAAGGAAAAAATACTCAGTTTTAGTTCAGTTAATTTGAGTCCTAATTAGGATGGGAACTAATCACATGCTATCCCACCAATACCAGCCTTCCTTTCTTATAGAAGTCCCCTCAGCCAGCACGGACACCCCTGACAAAGAGTCGTTCTCTGAGTGGCCTTGCATCACTTTCTGCCAACACCCTCCCTGTGCACATCACTGATGCTACCAGGAAGAGGGAATCTGCAGTCAAGTGAGTGAGCAGGCCATACCAGACTTGGGACGTTCTGGTCTTGGCCCAAATGCTGGAATCCACCCTGATGCTGAGCTACCTCTGCAGTTATCAGAGATACCTCAAGGGGGCAAAGTTCTCTGATCAGGGAAGGAATAAATCCATGAAGATTATCCAGCAAATCCTCATGGGGGCTTAGTCTGTGCAAGGCACAGTGTTAAGGCCAGAGATGCCTTAGGGAACCTACAGTGTATATCTAGTCTAAAATACAGAAGAACTAAGAAATGATTATTGTTTTATTTTTATGAGCAGTACAAGTTAGAGGACTATGAGGACACCAGGCAGCCTGGGGCAGTGGTCTCATGTCTTTTGGAACACATGTCTAAGGTGAAACATAAAAAATAAGGAGGGGCTGGAGGATGGTTCAGGTGATAAAGCACTTGCTGTGCAAACATCAGGACCTGAGTTTAGATCTCTAACAGCCAAGTAAAAGCTAGGTGTAGCAGTGTGTCTACAATTCTGGCACTTGCTGGGAGTTTGGGGTGGGGGGATAAGAGGAAGATAGGCAGATCATCCAGACTGACCATCCAGTCTAGCCAATAGATGATCTCTAAATTCACCAAAAGGGCTATCAGAAAATAAAATGGGGTCAGGAAGATGGCTCAGTGGTTGTAAAGACACTTGCTTGACCTGAGTTTGATTCCCCCGGATCCACATGGTAGAAGAGAAGTGACTCCTGCAAGTTACCCTCTGACCTCCACACACATGCCTGGCACATGCATCCCCCTACACACAGAGTATGTTAGACAAAGGCTACAGAGACGTTTCCAGAAAAAGAGAATGTATAAAAGCCTGTGAGACTAGGTAGTATTCATTACTGTCCAGCCTGCTGCTCTTCCAGTAAGTTCATTCAATGAACTTTTCTAAAAACAAAGCCTATATATGAAGGGTGGCCATGAGGAATGAAAATTCAGAAAATCAAGTAGTGTGGTAGCAGGCAGCAGAACTTACCACACTCAAGATGTGACATCCACTGCCCAGATTTGAGACACCCTAAGGTTCATCTTGGGGAATGTCAGAGTTAGCTGGGAAACAGGATCCTGTTTTCCTCCCCTTCACTCTCCCTTCGTATTCCCTCCACTTTTCCCTCATTGCTGGGGATCAAACACTGGGTCTTGTGCAAGCTAAGTGAGTACTCCTCCACTGAGTTACACTCCAAGCCTTTTTTCCTTCTTTTTTTTGGTCTTTTTGAGACAGTGTCTCCCTGTAGTTTCAGCTGGCCTGAAACTTGTTATGTAGACCAGGCTGGCCTTGAACTCACAGAGATCTGCCTGCCTCTGCCTCCCAAGTGCTGGGATTAAAGGCATACACCACCACACCTGACAAGCCTTAATTATTTCTTAAGAAAAACGTTAACTTACATCTTAAAAAGCTGGCCTGGAACTCACTATGTAGACCAGGCTGGACTTGAACTCACAGATCCACCTGCCTCTGCCTCCCAAGTGCTGGGACTACAGGCATGCACCACCATGCCTGACTTGAGCCTTATTTTCTTTAACAATTCACCTGACCTGTGGTACTGTTCTCATTGGCTCAGCAGGAGTTCCTCTACCAAGGCCTCTGAACTGTATCTGAGCCTAGGAACGGACTAACACTGTTGTGCCTCCTGTAGGGTTCCCAGGGCGTAGCAGGACCACACTTGGCTTTCTCAGACCTTCCAGGAAAAGTATATTTACGATCCAGAGATAATCTGTTCTTCATATTCCACAGAATTACTAAACCTAGGTTAAATGCATTAAAATCCCAAGGTCCAGTAGGAAGCCTCACTAATGAGACACAAGCCCACCTACAGAGGACATTGCATCTGCTTTCCGAGAGTAGGGAATTTGACATTTTAGAAGATTAAGCTTTCATGGCCTTCTTCCTGATATATTTGAATGTATACATTAAATGCAAGAGCCTTGATTGTTTTCCCTTTTGGTAGAACTTACCATAGAATCCTGTAGAATATTTACACAAATGGCTACAAGTTCAACTCAAATTGTCTACATTGAAGGAAGTCTGTTTCCAGTTCTTATGAAAATGGAAATTTGTACTCTCAAAGAACTGTGAACTTAAGTCACATCCTGACTACTGTTTATAGCACAGTGGTCAAGGGTAGAGGCTCAGGAATCAGGGATCCTGTTTCTAATTTTGGCTTTTCCATTAATTACTGGGTAGCTTTGAACAAAAGGCTTACCCTTTCTGACTCTGTCTCTTCCCATGTGAAGAAGGGGCTGGAGAGACGGCTCAGCAGTTAAGAGCACTATCTGTTCTGGCTGTTTACAGAAGACCTAGGTTTGGTTCCCTGCACCCACATGGCTGTTAACAACCATCCATAACTTCAGTTCTAGGGGATCTGTCACCATCTTCTGGTATTGTGGGCATTGCATGCATGGGTATACTTACACATTTTCATACACATAAAAATTTTTAAATACAATAAAGTTAAAAAAAATACCAACTGGCTTTCCAGAGGAATTATGAAGATTTATATGTGCCCAGGTAATTTGTGCTGGTATTTGTGCTCTTTCCATTTTAGAACATCACTTGAAAAAAAGAACAAATCAGATGGCAGTATTCAGTGGTTGGAGACACACAAAAAGAATTGCCAAGCCATGTCTAAATCAGTGACCTTGCGTGCAAAAGCCATGGATCCCCATCAAAGCCTGGAGGAGGTGTTCAAAGCAAAGCTCAAAGAGAACCGGTCAGTGTCCTGCATGCATCAAAGGTGTGCCTCTTTTCGGTTCCAATACAGCACTGGCTTTGAAATGGCAAAATGAGTCTTTAGGGTAAGCTTCTGTAATCACAGGAGTCAAAGATTTTCGCAGGCAGTTAGGAATTTACAATGAGCATGGGAGCTACTTTGCTTTACTGGAACAAAGAGTATTCTGGATTGGAAAAGATGGGATTCTTCCTAGAAATCTTGTTAATTACAGGAACACTGACCGTAAAAGAGCAAAAGAGTATAAGAAAGAATTGGAAGAAATGAAGAAAAGAATACAAACGAGGCCCTATCTCTTTGAACAGGTTACCAAGGTAAAATCAAACTGTCTCATTTTTATTCTGCTTTGGGCCACAGGGCTTTTAGAAATTATGATTTTACTGTGTGAGTATTAAAGACTTCCTTAAGACTCAGATATTCTAAGTTAAGCTGTGATTTTTTTTTTAATTTTTAAAATTTTTTTGTCTTTTTGAGACAAGCTCTCCCTGTTGCCCCAGCTGGTCTGGAACTTGCTATGTAGACCAGCCTGGCCTGGAACTCACAGAGATCATCTACCTCTAGCTCCCAAATGCTGGGATTAAAGGCGTGCATCACGAAGCCTGGCAAAGCTCTGTGACTTTTAATCTTGTCAATTTGATTGTTTGTACATTTATGTACACTTTTAGGTGTTATTTGTGAGGGTGTTTCCAGAGAGGATTAACTTGGGCAGGAAAACCCACCCTGAATGTGGGCAGCATGGTATCAGAGGCTGGGGGCTCCCCAATGGGATAATAGGGTAAATGGAGCATGCCTGCTATCTAACAGGCACAGGAATGTTTTCTCTGCTTCTTGGCTACCATGGCATGAGCAGCCTCTGCACATGCTCCTGCCTCCGTATGTTCAGCCTTGGGCCCAAAGTGACAGGACCAAGGAACCATGGACTCTGAGACCATAAGCCAAAATATTTTTTCTTTTCACTTTTTTTTCTTTGTCTTTTTGAGACATCCTTTCACTTTTTAAAAATATGAAGATATTTGAGCCGGGTGTGGTGGTGTACACCTTTAATCCCAGCACTCGGGAGGCAGAGGCAGGTAGATCTCTATGAGTTCAAGGCCAGCTGGGGTTACAGGGAGCCCCTGACTCAAAAAGACCAAAAAAAAAAAAAAATTGAGACAGTGTGTAGCCCACACTGACCTGCAACTCACTGAGCCCAGGCTGGCCTTGAACCTACCATCCTCCTGTTTCAACCTCCCCCATGCTAGGATGATAGGCATGCAGTACCACACCCTGTTTGTTAAAGGGTTCTTTAGTTTTTTTTTTTTTTAAAAAAAGAAGACATTTTTATTTTAATGTTACATGTTTGTCTGCATGTATGTATGTGTACCACATGCATACCTGGTGTGCTCAAAGGCCAAAACTGGAATTACAGAAGGTTGTAAGCTACCATATGGGTGCTGGGAACCAAATCCAGGTCTTTTTTTTTTTTTTTTTTTTTTTTTTAATGTGTCTGAGTGTTTTACCTGCATTTATGTAAGTGTACCTGTGTCATGCAGTCCCCACGGAGGCCAGAAGAGGGTGGTTGCTAAGCTGCCATGTGGGTGTTGGGAACCAAACCTGGGTCTTCTGTAAGAACAGCCAGTGCTCTTAACCACTGAGCCATCTTTCCTGCCCAAATCTAATTTCTTGCTTTGCAAGAATATGGCTCTCAAATTAACAACTGTTATCTCCTGGAAGTGGTAAAAATAGAGAGTTGTAGGCCCCATCTGAGATCTACCAATTAAAAACCTGCATTTGAACAAGATCCTCAGGGGACTCATTTGCAAACTAAGGCACAAAAACAAGGCTGTAAATAGTTTCATGACAATTTTTGTCTGTCACTAAAGGTGGAGATGGTAGAAAGGGTAGTATTGTACAGATAGTGATTATACAGGTAATTTAGATCATCTTAACTCAAGGGACAGCAACAGTAAACCTTCTTCTGTTCCAAAGGACCTTGCTAGGAAAGAAGCAGAACAACGGTATCGAGATGCCCTGAAGCAGGCTGGACTGGAGGAAGACTTTGTGACAAACCAGAGTCAAAGCACACAGGCAGTACCCTGGAAGAAGGCCAAAGTCAAGAATTCTCGGTAATCTGAGATGCTGATCATTCTGTAGATCTAACTTGTCATCCCCAGTGAAGCCACTGGGAGGAAACTTTAGCTCCTCATTTTGAGGTCACAATCCTGTATTTCCCTAACTCATTCTAAGACCTCCAAGCAACACTTGAATTTGAATTTAGAATAGTTGTGAATAAAATCTTGCCATTGTATCCTGAGTTTGAATTCCTTCACTTTGAAATGAATCATTTTCCAATTCCAGTTCTAATGACACGAATCAAAAGTTATTTCTACTTTCAGCGGGGCATGGTGGTGCATGCCTTTAGACCCAGCACTTGGGAGGCAGAGGCAGGCAGATCTTTGTGAGTTCCAGGCCAGCCTGGTCTACATAGTGAGTTCCAGGACAGTTGGGACTACAGAGAGACCCTGTCTCAAAAAGACCAAAAAAAAAAAAAAATTATTTCTACTTTAAGGCTGGACGTGGTGGCACACACCTCTAATCCCAGCACTAGGGAGGCAGAGGCAGGCGATCTCTGTGAGATCAAGGCTAGCCTGATCTACATAGTGAGTTCCAGGCCAGCTGTGTCTCAAAAAACTAAAAGAACAACAAACATATTTCCACTTTAGAAGAAAAAAATCATTTATACTTCTTGTGAAATGATGGGAGTGCTTACAGGTGACTCCTTAGCACCACCTCTTTCATTACTGATGATCATAAGTCAAAAAGCATAATTACCATTCTTAATTTTGTTTTAGGTCTGCCCTACTTCCTGTTTTTCCCCTTTAAAATACCCGTTTCTACTCCCATATAAAATAACGGAAATGTTGAGACCATTCTTAAACCTTACACAATATTCTTTTTAATTTAAAATGTTCTGTTTTGCAGCATCCATGAAACTACAAAACACAGCATCAGAGATCTACAGCAGGATTTAGAGGAATCTCTAGAACAGCCTGCTAACCCCAAGAAAGAACTGGAGGAGCTCTAGTATGAACCACCAATTTCAAATCATTTGTTTAAGCAGTTCACTTAATATTACTACATTTGAATGTCAAGCAGCTAACTAGGGGTTGAGTAAAAGCAGGCAAAACTTGGGTTTTGAGTCATGGCTACTATAAAAGAATGGGAAAAAGTAACAGATAACAGAAATGGTTTAAGGGAATCAGAATAAAGAAGTTCAGGGGTCACAGCCCAGAGTTAAGAGTTCTTGCTTTGTGCGTGACACTTTAGGTGTAGAAAACAAGGTCCAAGCTTAAGTCCCTATCAGGGCTAGTTAGGAAATGTGAGTCAGAGGGGTAAATATAAGATGGTAAGCCTGGAAAGAGACCCAGAATTGCCAGACCAACCCCATCTTTATCAGAAGCCAGAAATATGCATGCTGGCAACTAAACATTTAGGGTTATTGTGTGGAAGAAATAAAACATGTTTATCAGATTTCCTCCACGGGGAGGACACATTTGTAACCTTCAGCACAGGCCTTATCATCATCAGCATTTGATACACTGGGACAGGTCATTTTTCCTATGAACCCAGGTCTCCATAGTACAAGATAGTTGTGCATGTCAGTAGCAAATGAAGAACTAAAATTATTTAAAACAGGAGTTATTTTCTGTCATGTTAATAACATACCACTATTTGCATGTATGTGTCAGCATGGCATGGAGATCACTTTAAATAAAGCTCGCTCATAAGACTATGATTTTCTGTTAGTATGGGATCTTTGGCATGTTTTTCTTGTGTTATAGGCAGGATGATAACAAGACTACCCACTCTAATAGGAGCCCATTCTCATGTTTAACCATTTTTCTGGGAAAAACTCAAAACTATCTGTTATTACTGTCATTTTCCAGCCATGGATTTTTTTTTGTTTGTTTGTTTGTTTGTTTTTTGGTCTTTTTGAAACAGGGTCTCCTTATAGCCCCAGCTGGTCTCAAACTCAGAGATCCACCTACCTCTGCCTCCCAAGTGCTGGGACTACAGGCATGCGCCACCACGCCTGTCAGCCATGGTTTTTACTGATGATGTGATACTCACAGCCATCTAGGTTTGCCACTGCAAAATGAAAAATGTCATGTTTTCTAAGGCTCCTCAATTCAAGTTTATCTGCATGGATTCCTAAGGGTAAATCAATACCCTATCTTATTTTTGTTTTTAAGACTTATTTTTCAAATTATGTATGTGAGGAGTATGTGCACACATGACTGCAGGTATCCATGGAGGTCAGAAGAGGACATCACATCCCCTGAAGCTGGAGTTACAACCAGTTGTGAGCCTGGGTGCTGGAAAATGGTCCTCTAAAAGAGCAGTAAGTGCTCTTAACAGGTGAACCATCTCTCTAGCCCCCTGAATTTTCTTTTTTTTTTCTTTTTCCTTTCTTGGTCTTTTTGAGACAGGGTCTCCCTCTAACCCCAGCTGACCTGGAACTCACTGTGTAGACCAGGCTGGCCTTGAACTCGGATAGATCCACCTGCCTCCTAAGGGCTGAGATTAAAGGCGTGTGCCACAACTGAATTATTTTCTTATCCCCTTCTCTAAAATATAAGACTGTATAAAACAAGAGCCAAAGAACTGAGTTATTTTATTTAAAAGGAAAACTGAAGTGCTAGATTCTGTGATTTTTAACTTAAAAAAAAAAAAAAACCAACACAACCAAAAAAACAAAACAAAACAAAACAAAAAACCCTCTTAACATGCTGCTTTAAATCTCATAGACAAAGAAAGCCAAGTGACCAAGTAGAGGTGTATAGGACAAGATGGTACCTCAGACTAGGTCAAGGGGGGATTCAAGTAATTTATTTTTACAGCCCAATGGCTGAGAGTTTCTTACTCAGGTTGCTAAAGGGAGAATGCCACAACATAACTGACATCACTCCCTTCTTCAAAGCAACAAGGCATCTTGAAAACTCAACTTCCTGGTGAACTTCTGTGGTTAGAGGCAGGGTATCGTTCATCATGTGAAAATAGCTGGGTATGGGATGAAAACTCTTCAAAGGAAAAGCTTCCCTCAATAGTCATGAAAATCTTTAGCCAACACACCATCAAACTTGCATTTGGAAGTATATCCCAAACTTTACAGTGAGGAGAGGCAGCTATAGGTATTCAGGCCACAGTCACTGCTTTACTTCTTGTCTGGATCAGATAGAGGCTGAAGAAAAGCTCTTATACATCCCTCTTCTCTGCCAGGGAAGATGAATAGAGGCAAAGGCAGGATCTTGTCCACAGATTCATTTTGGTTCTGGCAGGTTCTAAGCCTTTTGGATCCTGCTTCCATTATGTACTCTGGGATCAGACAGAACTCCTCCAGGAGTCAGTACCCACGCTCATGTCCGTCTTTCAGTTAAATCTCCTTGGTTTAATAACTATAAAATTGAAAACAAATATAGACTAGGTTACAGATGAGTTACAGAAAAAAAATTCGTATTAAGTGAAAGGATTGAGTGAAGGCTGGGGAGTGCACTGAGAGATGGGAGTCAAGGATATCTAGTTAAGACATGAGTAACTGATAGATCTTATTTATACACTGGTCTTGAACAGCAGTTGATGTAGTCATGATAACTATGAAATAACCTGATTCTACAAGGTCAGCTACTGTGTAATTAATCACCAGTCCATGATGGAAGAATCTACAACACACAGGAAGATCAGAAGTAGAACCAAAACTGTTCTAAGTCAGTGTCAACCGGGTCTTAAACAGAAGTAAACAGGGCCTGAGAGCTAGAACCCACTAGAGATTCAGGAGTCTCTATTGAGCTTAAAAGAACATCTTTCTGCCAGGCATGGTGGCACACACCTTTAATCCTAGCACTTGGGAGGCAGAGGCAGGAGGATCTTTGTGCGTTTGAGGCCAGCCTGGTCTACATATGAGTTCCAGGACAGCGGGGAAACCCTGTCTCAAAAAGACCCCCCACAAAAAACACCACCTTTCCTGTGAAGGGAGATATGCCTGAGACTCCTGTAGACTAGAAGCAAACACTAAAATTCTCCATACTATTTGAAGGTTTTGAATATTTTTTGTCTTTTTGGTCTTTAAGACAGGGTCCCCCTGTAGCCCCAGCTGGCCTGGAACTTGCTATATAGACCAGGCTGGCTTTGAACTCTCGGAGATCCGCCTGTCTCTGCCTCCTGAGTGCTGGGACTAAAAGTGTGCATCACTGTGCCCTGCCTTGAATAATAATTGATGAAATCAGTTTCTGTCTTTGCTATGTATGTGTGTATGTGTGTAGGTCAGGACACAGTCCACTTTTTTTTTTGAGACGGTCTCTTGCTGACCTGAAACCTGTAGATTCTGGTTACACTAGCTGGCTAATGTGTACCATGGATTCCATCTTTACCTCCCCAGCTTCTTTGTCTAGCCTGGAACTTATATCACTCTGCAGTTCCAGCTGGCCTGGAACTCACTAAGTAGGCCAGGCTGGCCTTTACATGCATTCTAGGGATCCGATTCAGGTCATGTCTGATAAGTACTTGATCAAATAAGCCATCTCCTGAGTCTCAGCAGTTTTATTATAAACAGAAATGAGATGGAAGCAATTCAGGGAAATTCAGAATAAAAACTGTGGTTGCTGAAACCTAAGATGAGTTCCTTTGAGATATATTTGCCTGGCAATCTTAATTTGGTTGAAGGTAATTTATACAGCAGAATTTAATGATAAAATTTACCTAAAGAAATGTAAGTAATGCTGGATATGGTTGGTGTATGCCTATAATTCCAGCATTTGGGAGGCTAAGACAGGAAGATTGCCACAGGGCCTATATAGTGAGAACCTATTTAAAAAATACCAAATTGGGAGGGGGGGGGGTTGGAAGAAGCAAGAAGCTGGGCATGGTAGAACATGCTTTTAGTCCCAGCACTCAGGAGGAAGAGGCAAGTGTATCTCCATGATTTCAAGGCCAGCCTGGTAGACATAGTAAGTGCCTGGCCTGTCAGGACTACATAGTGACTGTGGATAGTCAGAAACAGAGAGACAAAGAGATACAGAGAAAGAGATTGAGGGATTGATTTAGAAACTTAACCACAGATTTCATTTGATGTTGATTCTGTGTGGTAGGAATATAAGAATGGTCTATCTGGTGGGTTGAGGTAAAACTCAGTGGTAGAACACTTGTTTAGGATTTGATCATCTAGGATCCTTACCCCCAAAGTGTGTAAATGCTCATAAACCCAGATGTTTACACTTAAGCTTATCAATAAAATTTAATGAGAAATGTTATAAAATTCATAATTTTTCTCCTTTATTTGGAAAATACTTGTTTGTGGTAGAGCCTTATGTAGCCCAAGCTGGCCTTGAAATCTTGAAATCCCTACAAAGACCAAGGCTGGTTTTGAACAACAAAAAAATTTAATGTGTGTGTGTGGGGGGGAGCATGCATGCAATGGTACATGTGTGGAGGTCATAGGACAACTTGTAGGGGTCAGTTCTCACCTACTATGGGTCCCAGGGATCGAACTCAGGTTGTCAGGCTTGATGGCAAGTGCCTTTATATCCACTGAGCCATCATGTCAGCCCTGGCTTTGAACTTATAATATTTATTTTTATTCATTTGTGTGTTGTCGGGGAGATGCATGGGTGCCTGTGGAGGCCAGAAGAGGACATCAGATCCTATGGAGATGGACTTTCAGGCATTGTGAGCTCCTGTATTGGGTTCTGGGAACTGAACTCAGGTCCTCTGGAAGAGCAAGAAGCATTCTTAACCACTGAACCATCTCTCTTCTGCCTTGGCTTTGAACTTTGGAGTCTCCTGTTTCACCTTCCCAAGTCCATTGGAATTACAAGCATGTTCCAACAAGCCCAACTTTTACTGTAAAGCTCTCTCCTTTTTTAGACTTTATAATGTACAAGGGTATGTATCTGTATGTGGGTATATCTACTTGCATGCAGGTGCCTACAGAGGCCAGGGGCCAGAGGCATTGGATCCCCCTGGCACTGGAGTTACAGCCTGTTGTGAGCTGCCCAATGTGGGTACTGGGAACTGAGCCATGTCACCTGCAAGACCAGTACTCTTCACCACTAAACCACCTCTCCAGCCCTTTTTCTTTCCTTTCCCTCTTCCCCCTTCCCTCGTCTTTTCTTTCTGTATATTATTATTGTGTGTATGGTGGCTGGGGTTCTGCATGCACGCCATGACAAACATGTGGAGCTGGTTTTCTCTTTCCACTTTTATATAGGTTGTCAGGCTTGCTTGGCAAATACTGAGGGAAATACGGAAATATTTTAATCTGAACCAAAGTTAACTCATAACTTTTAATATGTTTTCCACAAACATTTCTGTTTTTTCTTTTTTGTTGTTACTGGCAGAATTTAGGACCACAGGCTGTTGGACTAAGTGAGTTTCTCACAGGCTATGAGACGGAGACCTGCTTTGATTGCCATGAAGTGTCACAAGACAGAGCATGGTAGCTGGCTCCCATCAGAGAGCAAGAGAAAGGAAGCGAGGAAATAGGTTATGCATCAGGATCTATTTTGTAGCATAATCTTGGAAGTGACAGACTGATATTTTGGCTATATTCTGTTTATTTAAAAGAAAATCAGAGGCCAGGCATGGTGGTGCATACTTTTAATCCCAACACATGGGAGGCAGAAGCAGGCAGATCTCTGTGAGTTCAAGGCCAGCCTGGTCTACATCTGAGTTCCAGGCCAGCTGGAGTTACAGGGAGACCCTGTCTCAAAAGACCAAAAAAGAAAAAAAGAACAAAAAGAAAATCAGCACTGGCTGCTTTTGGCAGAGGATTGGGATTTAGGTCTCAGCATTCATATAGCAGGGAACAACCATTGGTAAAACTCCAGCTCCAGGTGATTTGATGCCCTATTCTAGCCTCCATGGGCACCAGGCACATATGTGGTGCACTTATATACACGGAAAGATTTAATGTAAATTTTTTTAAAAAGAAAAAAAAAAAATCAAGGGTGGAGCATTACGTAAAAGCATGATTACTGAGACAGGCATCCTGTACTACTGGTCTAGAACTCACTGGGCAGACCTGGCAATCCTCATGGTGGTCCTCCTCAGTGCCAGCACATCTGGCCCCAGGATCATTTCTGATACTTGAGGTGGTTCTCTGATATTCTTGTTATTATTTTTAGTGCATATTCACAGGAGTCCCGTTGGAAGTTCATCAGAAGATTCTTCTGTGTCTCTCTCCAATGCATGATGATAACCAAAAACAAGTTAGAAAGGACATGTGTTGTTTTAAGGGTTGTAACTAGCCTTCACTTTCTTTGGCATCTCAACTACACTTCCAAGCGCAAGAGAATTCTAAAGGGATCAATATACTTCAATCACCAAATGAAAAGCCAGTTAGAACCTAGACCCTGGATTAGGAAAAGGACTAAGCTTGAACCTTGAAGGACTTGTAGCTCAAAACAAATGAAGATATTAGAGGATGTTGTATGTCTCCCTAGAAGAAAAAGAGAGGCTCACCACACAATGGAAATACTTGTGGTAAGAGGAAGACAATAATGTACGAGAGATGTGACAAAGACATGATATAGGCTCATAGGGGGTATATATTTGGAAGCACCTTAAGACCCATGAGATACAAACAGTAGCACAGAGTTTTCAGCAACATAAAGGGCAGCACTTGCCACTTTGTGTCATTTTTTTTCTATTAAGTTTGGTGCTTTCATTATTAAGAAATTAAATACTTATTAGAACTTTTAGGCCCTAAATGACTTCCTGCTGTCCTGCTTGAAACCATGCAGTGGCTCTCTGCTACCCCTATGGTAAATTTAAGTCCTGTGAAATCTTTCAAGAGACGGACCAGATCATCTTTCCATTCTATCTGACCTTTCCCTTCCATTTCTACTCTGCTCACTGTCTTTCTTTAGCTACACCCCCCAACCTTCTGCCTTCTACATATTGCTTCCCTTGTGCCTGTTATTTTCTTCCAACATTTCCTAGACTGGCATGCACTACACTGCTGAAAACGGCCACTTAAAAAAAAAAAAAAAAAGCTGGGCATGTTGGGCGTGGTGGCGCATGCCTTTAATCCCACTACTCAGGAGGTAGAGGCAGGTGGATCTCTGTGAGTTTGAAACCAGCCTGGTCTACAAAGTATCAGGCCAGCTGAAGCTACAAGGAGCCCTGTCTCAAAAAGACCATAAATAAAATAGCCACTTTACTGATCAGTCAGTCCTTGTTTCTAACCTTTCTGTACAACTCCAAGGACATAATTTACAAGGTTACGGAGTTATAAAAAGTAGAGGTTCGGGGGCTGGAGACACTGTTCAGCAGGTAAGAAGAGTACCTGCTTCTCTCTCAGAGAACCAGAGTTCAGTTCCTAGCACCTATATTGGGCAACTCACAATCACTTGTAACTCCAGTTCCAGGGGATCTGATGTCCTCTTCTAGCCTCCATGAATAGCCACACACACTCACACACATACACTTTAAAAAGGGGTAAGAAAGATGGCTCAATCATGCAAACTGACCCCATGTTTGTGTGTGTTTCTGTGGGCTCCCTTTTGGTGGGGTGCTACTGGGTCGAGAGGCCCCAAGGGAAGCCGGTTTGCTCATCTGTTACATTAACCGGCTCTTCTGAAACCACTTCAGTTAATTCATTTACTCCTCCATTCATTGATTTGTTTGGTTTGTTTCCACTCACTTTGTACTCATTTGTTTTCATTAAATTTTCCACTTATTTTGAAAAAAAAAAAAGATGGCTCAGTGGTTAAGAGCACTCACTACTTTTGCAAAAGACCTGGGTTCCATTCCCAATACCCACATGGCAGCTAACAACCATCTGCAACTCCACTCCAGTTCCAGGAGATCTAATACATGTGGTGTACTTCTGTACATGCAGGCAAAACATTCATACACATAAAAATTATTTAAAAATAAAATCTTAAGAAAGGTACAGGTCCTAATTCTGCCTGTAAGATATTTGAGATAGAAATTATATTTTGTTTACTACTGTACAAAAAGTACCCTTTAGAGTACCTTGCATTAGGAATGTTGCAGCGGGGCATGGTGGTGCACGCCTTTAGTCTCAGCACAGGCAGAGGCAGGCAGATCTCTGAGTTCAAGGCCAGCCTGGTCTACAAAGTGAGTTCCAGGTCAACTGGGGCTACTGGGAGACACTGTCTCAAAAAGACCAAAAAAAAAAAAAAAAGACTGTTGCAAATATCTGTTGAATAAAAGTTTTGTATGTCTGGAATCTGTGGGTAACTTGAAGTATTTCAATTACAAACAAAGGAGAGGAGGGAAAAACTCCCAGGTTTCAGATATAAGAAAAGGCTAAGTGTGGTACACTGGTCTCAGAATATTGCTACTAGGTAAAAAGAAAAGGAAAGCAGGTATGGAGGTATCTGTCTGTCCATAATCCTACAATTTGTACGGCTGAGAAAAAGGGGTGCAAGTTTGAGACCAGCCTGGCTACAATGTGAGACGGTGGGGGCAGGGGGTGTTAGAGAGAGGAGAAGATTTGGGGAGGTAGGCTTTCCCAAAGTGACTACCTAAAGAATATCCTATGGTTGATGACTCTGTTTCTTTTATAGATCTAGGTTGCCCAAACTTTTATAAAACCTGATAGTCAATCTTAAGATCAGTAAGAGAACAACTGACTATCATTTAATAGGAAACAATGATACTACCAGTGAAATGTTCTTGCCTTGGGGTTAAGAGAAGGAATCAAACCTCTAAATGTAACTACCACCTTTATTTTTTTTTCTTTTCCTTTAAGTTCCCATACAAAGTAATGGGTTTCAGCATGGTATTTTCTTTTTTTTTAAATACATTTTTTATTTTTATGTGTATGAGTATATTGCCTGCACGTATGTGAGTGCACCCATCTCGTGAAATGCCGTGGAAGTCAGAAGAGGGCGTTGGATTCCCCTGGAACTGGAGTTAAGGATGGTTTGTAGCTGCCATGTGGGTGCTGGGAATCGAACCTGAGTCCTCTGCAAGAGCAGTCAATGCTCTTAACCGCTGAGCCATCTCTCCAGCCCCTCAGCATGGTATTTTCATACATATATCCCCTCTTACTTTGTTCTTAAAATCATGCCCCCCCCTGCCCTCCCTTGAACTTTTTTTTTTTTCTTTTTTTTTTTGAGACAGTGTTACTGTGTAGCCCACACTGGACTTGGACTCATGATTCTCCTGCCCCAGGCCCCCAAGTGCTGAGATTACAGACATGAGCCACAATATACCTGGCTTTAACTATCAATTTTTAGGAAATCTGGTGGAGAAAGAAGTTAGTATTAAGAAGTCAATCAGTCAAAACCAGAATGTGTTTCAAGGACAAAGAATTGAATTCCTTGGCTAACCATACTAGAAAAAGAGGTGAGTCCTGTTACATAAATTAAATCTTTACCTGTTAAGATGTATACTCTAGGGGCTGGAGAGATGGCTCAGCGGTTAAGAACACTGACCGTTCTTGCAGAAGACCCAGGTTCTAATCCCAGTACCCACATGGTAGCTAACAACTGTCCGTAACTCCAGTTCCAGGGCATCTGACAGCCTCTTCTGTCCTCCGTGGACATTGCATGACACGGGTGCACTTACTTACATGCAGGCATAATACTCATACACATAAAATAAAAATAATAAATATTAAAAAAAAGAAATCTCCAAAAAAAGACATATACTCTAAAGAATTACAGATGATATCTATAATTTACTTAAAAATACTCTAGCACAAACAAAATATAGAAGGACATAAAACAATAAAGTTAATTATTCAAACTGGGTGATAGGTACATGGGTTTATATACTAATATCTCTTTCACTAGACTCTGAAAATGTCTATTAACATAAATTTCAAAAAAGAAAAAGAAGGGCAAAAAACAGAGAAAAACAGTTCCATAGGTGAAACAGAGATGGATGACTGCTTCCAAAGTATCAATCTATAAAAGCTAATTTAGGATAGAACCAATGATACTAACAACAGAACATTCAATCCAATATGTCAGGCTTCAAATGAGTCATGGCAACTGATATAAAGAAAAGCTCTGCTAGGCATGGTAGCGCACACCTTTAGTCCCAGCACTCTGGAGGCAGAGTCAGGCAGATCTCTGTGAGACTGAGGCCAGCCAGGTCTACATAGCCAGTTTCAGGCCAGTTGGAGCTGCAGGGAGGCCTGTCTCAAAAAGCCCTGACAGTGTTAACATGTGTGCCCAGAGCCCTGTAATCCTAAATACCCCAGGAATAGTGTAAAATAACTTAAAACATTGCAGACTGTAGAGTCATTTGAATAATATAAATAGCCTACTGGAGCATTAATAGTTGTACTGAAAGGAAAGGGGAAAGGGAGAGCATTGTAAAACAAAACCAAATAATAAGAGCCTGGAGAGATGGCTCAGTGATTAGGAGCACTGGCTGCTCCTGTGGAGAACCCAGGGTCAGTTCCCAGCATCCACATGACAGCTAACAACTGTCCATAAGTCTGGTTCCAGGAGATCCAATACCCTCTTCTGACCTTCACAGGCATGACGTGATATCGGTGCATTTATATACTTGCAGGCAAAAACACCCGTATACATAAAACAGAAAAAAATTTTTTTGGTCTTTTTGAGACAGGATCTCCCTGTAGCCCCAGCTGTCCTGAAACTCACAGAGATCCGCCAGGCTCTGCCTCCTAGGTGCTAGGATTAAAGGTATGCACAATCATGCCCAGCTAAAATAGAATTTTTTCTTTTTTTTTTTCGAGACAGGGTCTCCCTGTAGCTCCAGCTGTCGTGGAACTCACTATGTAGACCAGGCTGGCCTCGAACTCACAGAGATCCACCTGCCTCTGCCTCCCAAGTGCTGAGATTAAAGGCATGCGCCACCATACCTGGCCAGAAATATTTTTTTAAAAATATTGTTAGAAAAAATGATGAAGGGACCTTTGGGGAAAAGCTTGTGCATATGCAATGAACTCATGATAAAATCATGCATTCCTATGACAAAAGATGAAGGCCTGATTGGTTTTTATTCTGTTTTCTGAGGCAGAGCCAAGACTATATAGTTGGAAGTGCTCACAATCAATCTAAATCTCCTCCACGATCTGGATAATTAGTTCTCAATCAACAAGCAAATGAAGATGTACTTTATATTCACATGGTTCAACTGTTATCTCTCAGACATGTGACCCTAGTAGAATGAATGATGTTTTCTTTTTAAATGGGGAAGGTTTGATATAAAGGATTTTGGGTTTTCTAAGACAAGGTCTTACTTTGTGGCTAAGGCTGTCCTGAAACTCACTATGTAGCCCAAGTTGGCTTCCAACAGGAACTCCTGCCCCAGTCTCCTAAGTGGTAGGATTTACAGGCATGTGACACTATACCTAGCTTAAAGAATTATTTTTATTAGCATGTGCATAATATACTCTGATCATATTCAACCCCTTGATAATTTCTCTTATCCCATTCTCCCCCCTCCTTTTCTCTTTCCAAACAGTCCCTCTTCTACTTTGATGGGTTTTGTCTTCATTTTCATTTTTTGTTTTTATTCATCTCTTTTTTTTTTTTTTTTTTTTTTTTTTTTTTTTTTTTTTTTTTTTTTTTTTTTTTTTTTTTGGTCTTTTTGAGTTCCACCTGTCCTGGAACTCACTATGTAGAACAGGCTAGCCTTGAATTCAGAGATCCGCCTACCTCTGCTTCCCAAGTGCTGGGATTAAAAGCATGCACCACCATGCCTGGCTTATTCATTTCTTTCTTTCTTTTTTTTTTTTTTTTTTTTTTTTTTTTTTGTCTTTTCTGAGACAGGGTCTCCTTATAGCCCCAGCTGTCCTGGAACTCACTATGTAGACCAGGCTGGCCTCGAGCTCACAAAGATCCACCTGCCTCTGCCTCCCAAGTGCTGGGATTAAAGGCGTGTGCCACCACGCCAGGCCATTTCTTTATTTTTGAGGCAAGACCTAGTTTTCTATTCTGGGCTGGTCTTGGACTTAAAATCCTCTTCAACTCTAACTGCTAGGATTACAGGCATGAGCCATTATAGCCAGTTTAATTTCCCCATTCTTGGAGAGTCTCTTACCATCTGTCAGATTAAAAAAAAAGAAGTGTGCAGGAACATATATACACAGTATGAAGGCCTGAAGTTGATGTCAGATGTCTTCCTTGATCACTCACCATTTTATTGAGGCAGGATCTCATGCTGAATCCAGAGCTCACCAATTCTAGGTAGTCTAGTTAGCCAGCCAGCCCCAGTGAGTCTGTCTCTGCCTCCTGAGGGCTGGAATTTCAGGCAGCTGCCACACCTACCTGCTGTTTCTGTGGCTGCTGGAGACCTGAACTCCAGTTTGCAAGCTTGCATGGCAAAAGCTTTATCCACAGAATCATCTCCCCAGTCCCATGAATTTTTTGTTAGTGGAGATCAGAAGTTGACACTGTTCTTTTTTTCTCTACTGCTTTTTCATTGATTTGTTTTGTTTTAAATTTTTACTTTTTTTAAAACACTATTTATTTTATGGTGTATGTGTGTATGTGTGTCTGTGTCTGCTTGACAAAGGCAGCTCTCTCCTCCTATCATGTGAGTCCCAGGAATCCAACCCATGTCTTTAGGCTTGGTGGCAAGCACCTTTACCCGCTAAGCAATCTCACCAGCCCTTCTTTGCCCTACTTTTTGAGACAGGGTCTCTCAGTGAAACTGGAGCTCACCAGTTAATTTCCTAGACTGCCTGGCCAGTGACCTCTTGGGATCTACCTGTTTTCCCCTCCCCAGAGCTAGGGTTACAGATCTGTACCACCTCTTCCCATGTAAAATTCTGAACTCAAGTCCTCACACTTGCAGGGTATGCACTTTACCAATGGAACCAACTCCCCAGCTCCTTGTTGCTAATTTTTTTTTTTTTAAATCTATATTCCATACATGAGAGCAATGTGGCTTTCTGAAAGACGGTCTCACAGTGAAGCTCAGGTTGGCCTTGAACCAGGAATCCTGCATTAGACTTATTAGTCATTACTTTTTATTATTTTGTCACTAATCCTCCCTTCCACCCCAATCAGGCACCACTTTGTTCCAGAATATTATTATTTTCTTTATAAAATAAAAGCAGCATCTTCCTGTCATAGGCAAGGAACATTGTCAACAGACATCACTCATTAAGAAATATGTTTAGGGGGGCTAGAGAGATGGCTCAGCGGTTAAAAGCATGGACTGCTCTTGCAGAGGACCCGGTTCAATTCCCAGCACCCACATGACGGCTGTGAACCATCCTAACTCCAGTTCCAGGAGAATCCAAAGCCCTCTTCTGACCTCCATGGCATTGCACGACATGGGTGCACTCACATACATGCAGGCAATACACTAGTATACATAAAATAAAAATAATAAATAAAAAGTTTTTAAAAAAAGAAATATATTTAGGAGTGTCTAAAGCTGAGGATCCGAGTGTGTCAGACCAATCTCCCAACTCAGAAGACCGTAACAGTCACTGGACTAATGAATAGTTTAAAGGAAGATAAGCAAGTCAAAGTTTATAGGAAATAGAAGTTGGTGAAATTTTCAGATCCACTAAACTAGATTCTCAGCCACTATCCATTTAAATCACCACAGAAACAAAATAAGGGACAGGAGACAGCTTTACCTCCTGTGGATTTACTGCAGTTAAGACAGAAACTTCATATGACTGCCTCCCTGACTGCATGGTCACCAAGTGATGTGTCACATCAGGCACTGAAGACAGGGGACGTGGGGATCCTTCAGTAAGCACCTCTGTAAAACAACAGAAAAATGAATCTTCAGTGAAAAGAATCCACATGTATGCCCACTTGCCTCATCAAGCCAATGATTAAAAACTCTAAAATTTGTTGCCTAAAAAACAGCCCCACATTCTTCTATTTCTTTCAAGTAACTCCCACCTGATAATCATTATCAGTGGATTTAGAAAGTACCACAAAAGGAGGGTGGGAAGTAAAAAGCTAGAAATATGAGTTAACAATTTTTCAATATAACAATTTAAAATATTATGGTTTAAGACTGTCACCTGGATTAAAAAGTGTATGAAATAGGGCAAAAGCTCCACAGGCAGGCAGATCAGGGAACCAAAGCTAGCCCTTGAAGTCAACAATACTGGTATAATAGGTCCAGCAACTTAAGCTAAATCTGGCTTCAAATTCATATCTAGTGTCCCTGCTTCCCCTGGACTTGCTTCATCAAGGCTGGCAAAGCTCTCCATGCAGTTTCTCTGCCTTCTGATTTGGTTTGCACCAGTACTGTTCATGAAACACATTTTGGGTCTTGTAAGCTCGATATAGAACTTACACAAATATGGTCACTTACACCCCAAACTGAGTAGGATAGAATAACTAAAATACAGGATCTCACACTTAATAGATGTTCATCGGTGGATCACCATGAAGATCTTCTGGAACTAGTTTATAGATAAACCACTTAGCCCTCAGGCAAATTAAAAATTTCTTCTAGAGGCTTTGTAGCTTCATCTCTTTTAGACTATACTGTATAATTTAATATTTGCTAATATAGGGGGCTGGAGAGATGGCTCAGCAGTTTAGAACACTGTTCTTGCAGAAGATCTGGGTTCGAATCCCAGCACCCACTTGGCAGCTAACAACTGTCTGTAACTCTAGTTCCGGGGATCCGACAGCCTCTTCTGTCCTCCTAGGGCATTGCACGACACAGGTGCACTTACCTACATGTAGGCAATACACACATACACATCAATAAAAGTAATATTTTAAAAAAATATTTGCTAATATAATTTCTTCTATTTACTCCATCTTGTTTCATTCATTGATGCTAAGTTTTAACTTCTCAACTAGATTTTAAGGTCCCTATGTCCTACTTTTGTCTTTCCCATGGTGCCAGGCACATAGTAGGCACTGAATAAATGCATGCTGACCTCACCTGGTACGTTTTTGAGAGAAGAGGGCCTGGCCTGTGTAAGCTGGGTGAAATTTCTATACCAGAGGAGCATTTGTTTCCTAGAGAGCCCTTTCTTTTCTCCAGAAGATATGGCTTTTGAAGGTATGGAGAAATTGCTTTTTATCTCCTCTGTAAAACCTGGTTATGTTCTGTTTAAATGTTTTAAAAGTTAAGTTCTTCGATAACTGCAATAGGAAAGACAGAAATAGTTGGGCTAAGATGCTAAGGATTACAGATAATTTTCTTTTTCTTTTCTTTTTTTTTTTTTTTTTTTTTTTTTTTACAGGGTCTCCCTGTAGCCCCAGCTGTCCTGGAACTATGTAGACCAGGCTTGCCTTGAACTCAGAGATCCACCTGCCTCTGCCTCCCGAGTGCTGGGACTAAAGGCGTGCGCCACCACGCCCGGCTAAAAATTTTAAAATTTAAAGAAAACAAATTCACTTATCCACCCCAGGAAATAAAAACAAATCCTACTAAATTACAACATAGAAATAATATTAAAACCTCCATTTTGGAAATACCTTCTTAATCCCCTAGTTGCAACTTGTTTCCCCCAGATAAAGCAGAATTAGAAGTCTTACCATCATCAACTCCCAGGATAGAACTGGTGTTTGACAGATTCAAGGACTCTCCACCAAGGCTGGACTGGGAATTCATAGACACCAGGTTTTTACTGGGTACCGAAGCTTCTTCAAGCAAACTACTGCCCATTAGTGGCTCAGCTGCATAGAGAAGAGGATGTGAGAGATATAGCAGTCAAGGCTGTACCTGGTCCTCATCTCCCTCACAAGGAAGCTGGCCACCTCTTTCAGAACTAAAGTTAACCTCTATCTTGAATGCTACCTTCTATTTCACCAACTTTCAGGTAACAAGAATAAACCTAGAAGGGAAAGGTTGATCCTTAGGGATAATTAACTTTGATTGTGATAGGCTTATGAAATGAAATATATACATCCTTAGAAAGGAGTATTTGGAATTAAAATACTCAAGGAAAAACATGGAAAAGAAAAAAGCATTTTTACCAATTTTAAAGTAGGGAAAGAGGCAGTCAAAATTGCTACATAAAGGCTGGAGAGGTGACTCAGCAGTTAAGAACACTTGATGTTCTTCCTAAATACCCAGGTTTGATTTGCAGCACTCACATGGCAGCTAACAACTGTCTATAACTCCAGTTCCGGGAGATCCAACACCCTCTTCTGGCCTCTGTGGGGCATTTCATGCATATAGGCAAGGCACTCATACACATAAAATAGTAAATTTTTAAAAAAATTACTAAATAAGTCTGGGTGTGGTGGTGCACACCTTTAATCCCAGTACTTGGGAGGCAGAGGCAGGCAGATCTCTATGAGTTCAAGGTCAGCCTGGTCTACATAGTGAGTTCCAGGACAGCTGGAGTTACAGGGAGACCTTCCTCAAAAAGATAAAAAAAAATTGCTAAATAAAAATGCTAAAGGCTTTATTCATCTGGAAATCTTTCACCTTCAGCCTTTCAAATGCTGGGTCATAGGGAAGCACTAGTTAACAACCTCAAACTTACTAGGGTAACATTTACTTACTTAATTTTTGTTTTCTAAGACAGGGTCTCATGTAGCCCAGGCTGGCCCCAAACTTACAAGGTAGCTGAGGATGGCCTTGAACTCTTCATCCTTCTACTTCTACCTCCCAAGTGCTAGGATTAAAGACATGTACCACCATGCCTAGCTTTTTTGTTTCTTAAGATGGGGGGTCTCACTATAGTGCTCAGGTTGGTCTTGAACTCTTGGACTCAAATGATCCTCCCACCTTAGTCTTCCAAGTGTATACCACTAGAGAGATTATTATTTGTTTACTTATGTGCACACACAAACACACCTTTTTGTGGTGTTCAAATCCAGGGTTTTCTTGCTAAGCGAGAATTTTACTATTGAGCTACATGTCCAGCCCTTACTGGAACTTTTGAAAACTACGTATTCTGGGATCTTACAGCAGATCTCATTTATCAAGTTCTATTGTGGGTGCGAAAGGAACAAAAACAAGAAAATACATGTTTCAAAAGCTTGCAGATGTTTGTACTTAGTGTACAGCTGTTTATAAACCACGAACCCATCAAGTGAGACTAATTCTATCTACCCAAAACCAAACAAGATCTCCAGAGAGCCAGGGCAATGACTTGGCTGTTTGAAAATAGCCCTCTACTGTACCACACTTCTCACCAGTTTGCTCCTGTTCTTGACTCCCAGCTGCTCCCAGCTGCAAGTGATGCTTTCTCATATGCACATTCCTGCTCCCACTCTGAGAGAAGGTTTTTCCACAGACTTGGCACTGATGAGGTTTCTCTCCTGAAAAAGGAATCAGGTTAGGACAGGGCAGTCAAAAGACAGAGTACACTTTTGATGGCAAATGAGTAGACAGAAGATCTAGTGAAGACAAGAGAATAAACTAACCCTAAAAGGCTGCTTTTTGTCATACTACTTACCTTCCCAATCTCCCAACTTTCTGTACATGGGGAAGGCAGGAAGACTATACCAACAGGAGGGCTCAGCATGTATACTGGCTCCCAGTGCTAGTATTTTCCAGACCCAAACGGCCTTTCAAAACAGTCTCTTCAGCATGGGATCATGGCATATCACAGAAAAATACTTACATCTCTTTCCAAATTGTCATCTTCCATCAACCATTAGAATATATATCCACCTCAAGAATTCCAAACCCAGGTTTCCTGTCAAGACTCATGGTTGTCAATACTTAAAATGATGATTCTTTTTTTTTTTTTTTGGTCTTTTTGAGACAGGGTCTCTCCTGTAGCCCCAGCTGGCCTGGATTAGCTATGGAGACCAAGCTGGCCTCAAATTCAGAGTCCTCCTGCCTCTGCCTACCAAGTGCTTGGATTAATGGCATGCGCCACCACGCCTGGCCAAAATGATGATTCTTTTAACATAAATGACCTAAAATATCATGTCTGTCCATAAGTCCAAAACTCAGTCTCCACTCCACCTTCCCAGACAACCACACTTAGAAGATAAAAAATTCATTCCCACAGGTTAAAAAAAACCTCATGTCTAAAGGGACTGGTAGCTAGCATAAAGAACTAAAATGGCCAAATGGGGGCTATAGTAACAGAGAGAGTACCTTCCCAGTAAAAGGAGCAGCTGTTACTCAGTTCTGGCCAATGTTGTCAGATAAAGAGGCAGGTAGACAGACCTCTGTGAGTTCAAGGCCAGCCTGGTCTACACAGTAAGTTCCAAACCAGGTGGGACTACAGGGGGGTGACCTTATCTCAAAAAGACCAAAAAAAAAGGAGGGGGGGGAAGAAGCTAGAACTGAGAATTTTTAAATAAAATATCCCACCTAATAATGGGAACTAATTTACAATTGATAAAAACATTATGCACCACTTTTCATTGCCTACAAGAATACGAAGGACCATGGCCTCTGTGGAAGGGAATCTGCCCTCCATAGATGCATCTGCCCTTGGATCTAGCATTTCATTTCTAAATGCCACAAAGTTACAGTGGCAAAATGTGAAATAATCCACATAGGTTATTTGCTGCAACATTATTTTAAATAGTTAATGACTAAACAAACCCAAATATGTATTAAAGAGAATGATAGAACAGTTATATGCCTACAGTCCCAGCACTTGGAGACAAGGACAGAGGGATCAAAAGAAAAGGGGGTGGGCTAGAGAGATGGCTCAGTGGTTAAGAGCATTTATTGTTCTTGCAGAGAACACAGATTCAGTTCTCAGCACCCACATGGCAGTTCACAACCATCTGTAACTCCAGTTCCAGGAGATCTGACACCCTCTTCTGGTTTCTGTGGGTACTAGGCATGGATGAGGTGTAGGCAAACACTCATTGAAAATATAAAATGTTTTTTAAAAAGGAAAAAAAAGTACCAGACCAGCTTAGGCTACAACAGTGACTTCAAGGAATATCTGGCAACAACGTGAGCTCTCCATTTCTTTCTTTCCTTTAAAAAAAAAATTATCAGGAACTGGAGAGATGGCTCAGTGGTTAAGAGCATTGACTGCTCTTGCAGAGGACCAAGGTTCAATTCCCAGCATCCACATGATGGCTAAAAACCATCCATAATCCAGTTCCAGGGGATCTGATGCCTTCTTCTGACCTCCATAGGCATTGCACAACAGGGGTGTACCTACGCACATGCAGGCAACACACTCATATGCATAAAATAAAAATGGTAAAATTTTCTTTTTTAAAGTAAAATAAAAAGGGCTGAGCATGCACGCATGCCTTTAATCCCAGCACTCAGGAGGCAGAGGCAGGCGGATCTCTGTGAGTTCAAGGCCAGCCTGGCCTACATAGTGAGTTCCAGGACAGCTGGGGCTACAGGGAGACCCTATCTCAAAAAGACCAAAAAAAAAAAAAAAAAATTCAGTTGCATTTCTATGTAGTACCAATAAACAATCCCAAAATAAAGTCAAGGAAACAACTTAGTTTGCACTAAAAGCATAAAAGCACCAATTTCTTGTTTTGAAAGCTTCCAATCCAGCCAGACATTTGTGGTACATGCCTGTAATCCCAGAAATCTAGGAGGTGGAGGCAAGAGGATCAGAAGTTGGAGATCATCTTGGGCTGTAAGAGATCCTGCCTCAACAAACAAACTAAATCCCTAGCTCCCACTGAATTGCTTTGCTGTTCTCATCATTAATAATTTCTAGGTTCCCCTCTCCTCTCCACTCTAGTTGTTCTGGCTTCCCTTGCCTTCTCATGGCCAGCCACTTCAACAATTTCCTGAATTCATTCTTGGATCACTTTCTACCCTGATTTTACCTTTTCCTGGGCAAGTCTGCTCCATAAGCCACTCTCTTCAGTGCCCAGTGTTTAAATTGTTGAACAGTATTGAAGAAAAGTGATGAAAGTTCTTCCATTTATTCTTAGTTGTGCACTCACTATTTCCTAATCATTTTATTCACTCTAATAAGTTTATTCAATCAACAAATTACTACTACCCTAGAGGGTAATTTTCCTACCTCTTACAGGTTAGTTGATAGCCTCCTTCTAACAGTCACCGATATCTTCCAATACTTTTCTCACTGCTTTTCCTAAATACACAAGCCAGTCTGACAGTGAAGCAGCCAGCTTTCCTTCCCTATCTTCATTACCATGCTTCTTGAACCAACAATCTGCTGCTGCCTCTGCTTCCATACTACATTTAATTGACTGAGGGATGGAGAGATTCTTCCACTGAGTTTCTTTTACTGTTGACCACACTAGAAGAGTCCTCATCTCTTCCTACTTCGTTTGTGTATCACTGCCAGATTAATCTCAAGTAAACTGAATTCTCGTCAGGCTGCTCCTTCAGAAGTCACCATTGCTCTTTCTAGCATTCGAGGCCCTTACTAAGCAATCTTTCTAGTATGCTTTAATGTAACTTACCGAGTTTCACAGGAATTAATTTCACCAAGTACAGACATCTTCCCTGAGCTGTACCTGACTTTTTATTTATTTATTTCCTTTTTTGAGAAAGGAAATAAATTTTTTATTGACCTTTTTTGAGAAAGGTCTCACTAGGTAGCCTAAGTTGGTCTCAACACATAATCTTCTTGCCTCTGCCTCCTCAGTGCTAACTTCTGTTTAGGTAGATGGGGAAAGAAGGACAGGAGATGAATATCACTTTAGCTTTTTCTAGTAAGCGTAAAAAGTCTGGATGTGATAGAATATTATCAGAAATTTTGAAAGACTTTACCAGGCAACACTAGGTCATCTGTATACAATGAACAAGTTCAAAGAATTATTTAATAATCCAAAACAGAAAGTGGGTCACTAAGTCTTTCTCTTCTTCTATACTGCTACCATAAAGTTCTAATGGCCAAAGGCAGTTTCTGCTAGAATGCTAACTGAAGCAAGACTGGCAGTGTCTTCTCAGGTGGCAGCAAGCTCACAGGTGCTGCTGCCCTTGACATCAATCTTCTCACTTTGTTCTTGATTTTGAAATCCTCCCCTAGGGGAATGAAAATGTTAGTACAGGATCCATATTTGATACGACCTATTAAGGATCTCAGAAAAAGCTCTGGATCAGGAAATATGTCAATAAATCTGATCTCTCACTCTTGAGAACCTTCATTACCTTTATAGTGGATATTTTGGGTTTTTTTAGATTACTACATACCACCTTCCCACCCTTCTGTCTCTTACTATATTTGAAATCTATGAATGGCACAGGTTCTAATACCTGAGTGAACTACCAGGTGTTTTCGGAGGCTTGAATACTCAGCAAAGGAACGACCACATCCTTGGGCTTCACAAAGGAAAGGCTTCTCTCCTAGAGACAGAAAATACGTCAAGGACTCAGTATTCTGATAATTGACTATCTATACTCTTTCCTCATTAATTTTTTAAAATTTATTTGTTTTTATTTTATGTGTATGAGTGTTATGCCTGCACGTATGTAGGTGTACCCATATTGTACAATGCCCAAAGAGGACAGAGAGGGTGTGGGATCCCTCGGAACTGGAGTTACAAATGGTTCTTAGCTGCCATATGGGTGCTGAGATTCGAACCCAGGTCTTCTGCAAGAGCAGCCAGTGTTCTTAACCACTGAATTATCTCTCTAGCCCCTCTTTCTTCATTAATTTCAACTGGGCTACCCAGTAAGTACAGCCTCTACAAGTTCTAGAATACAGACAATGGACAGTTCTGCCCTTTTGCTGAGAAGGGATGTGCCTGAGCCTCATACTTCCTTCTCCCTCAGTTTAAAGAAAAAAAAAGTAAAGCCCAAGCTGAAACTACAACACTGTTTTGTTTTGTTTGGTTTTTTCGGTCTTTTTTTGAGACAGCGGTTCTCTGTAGTTCCAGATGGCATGGAAATCACTATGTAGACTAGGCTGGCATTGAACTCATAGAGATCTGCCTGCCTCTGCCTCTTGAGTGCTGGGACTAAAGGCATGCACCACCATTCCCAGCTGAAACTACAAGTTTTCAGCTTAAAGCCTGATCCTTCCAGCTTTAGCTATCCCACTCCCTCTAATGATATCAAGAGCAACAGTGTGGGCTAGGGCATATTATCAGTGGTCCAGGACTTTCCTAGAGTGCTTGAGGTCCTGGTTCAACTCTCAACACCACAAAAAAAGGAAGAAAGGAAGGGAAGGAAGGAGGGGGGTGGAAGGGGAGGGGGAGGGGGAAGGAAGACAGAGGGAAGTAGGAGGGAGGGAGAGGAGAGAGAAGGACAAACCAGGGAAAAATCAGTTCATACTTTGAAGAGTATTTTAAGAGGATGTTTGATGTTATCAGATGCTATGAAGATGAGCAGCATGAAATAAAGAGGTCAGTGACTTCACCATGAGGCATGGTAAACTCTCTTTGGCTATAAAGTAGATGGTTTTCTATTTTTTTATTTTATTTTATTTTATTTTTTTAGTCTTTTTGAGACAGGGTCTCCCTGTAGCCCCAGCTGTCCTGGAACTCATTATGTAGACCAGGCTGGCCTTGAACTCACAGAGATCTGCCTGCCTCTGCCTCCTGAGTGCTGGGATTAAAGGCGTGCTCCACCACACCTGGCTGTTTTTTCTATTTTTTATTTAAAGATTTTTCTTTAGATAACTACAGTTTGCTGTTTAGAGAAAGCTGAAAAGAGAACTATTCTAACCCAAACATATTCAGAAGTTATGTTAATTTAGAGAGCGTCATGCCTAGAAAAACTGTGGTTTAAGCTTGGGCTTCTCTTTTTTCTTTTCTTTTCTTTTCTTTTCTTTCCCTTCCTTCCTTCCTTCCTTCCTTCCTTCTTTTCTTGAGATAAGGTCTCATTCTATAACCCTAGCTAGCCTAGAACTGACTGTAGATCAGGCTAGCCTTGAACTCAGAGAGCTCTGCCTGCTTCTAACTCCAAGTGCTGGGATTACAGGCATGCACTGCCACACCTGGTTTTGGGCTTTTTAAATGTCTTTTAAAAAAGTTTTTATTTACTTTTATTTTATGTGTATGAATGTTATGCCTGCATGTAAGTGCACCCATGTAGTACAGTGCCTGTGGAGGACAGAACAGGGTGTTGGTTCCCTTAGAAAGGGAATTACAGACAGTTGTTGGCTGCCATGTGGGTGCTGGGATTTGCACCCTGGCCTTCTGCAAGAACAGCCAGTGCTCTTAACTGCTGAGCCGTCTTTCCAGCCCCTTTAAATGCCTTTTAAGTGTACCTCCTGTTTTGTTTTTTTTTTTAAATGTGTATGTGTGTATTGCTTGCATGTAGGTAAGTACACCCGTGTTCTGCTATGCCCACAGAGGACAGAAGAGGCTGTCGGGATCTCCTGGGACTGGAGTTACAGACAGTTGTTAGCTGCCATATGGGTGCTGGGATTCAAACCTGGGTCTTCTGCAAGAACAACCAGTGTTTGTAAATGCTGAATCATCACTCCAGCCCAACTTCTGTTGTTTTAACAATGCAAAATGAATAAAGAGACAAAGGGGCAAGAAAGCAAGGAAGTTACACATTCTTACATGATCCTCTGGGTTCAGTGATTAAGCTTTGGCAAGAACACATCCTTGACAAGTGGCTCAAAAAAAGCACTCTAAGAGTCTTAGACTAAAAGTAAAGGATCTTTGTTTTGCTCCTTTGATATTGACATGCTATATAACACAACAAGAAAGCAAATACCTCAAATTTGTACTTTTCCCTTCCCTCACTTGGTGCTCTGTTAAGGTTTGTATGATTCAATAAATGCTACTGAGTAAACGATAACAATACAAAGTTCAGAGAGATTAAAAAAACTGAATTTTTTTTGGTCTTTTTGAGATAGGGTCTCCCTGTAGCCCCAGCTGTCCTGGAACTCACTATGTAGACCAGGTTGGCCTTGAACTCACAGAGATCCGCCTGCCTCTACCTCCCCAGTGCTGGGATTAAAGGCATGTACCACCATGCCCGGCTTGAAAAACTGATTTTTTTGTCCATGTTTCTTCGTATCACTATCCTACAAGTCAGACTCCTGGAGGCAGAAATGAACATTACACATTCCTCACATCCAGATCAAGTTGGATAGATGTTACTAATAATGAACTGAAAGCACATGAGGCACTGAAATAAAGAAAGATCTTTTCTTCAGAGTCCAGCAACAATCTACACCTCCTCCCACCTGAGCCTCTCCTAAGCACAGGCAAACCAGAGCAGAGCCATGGAGACTGCGAAAGGAAATGCAGAGCAGCACGTACCTGTGTGGATGCGACGGTGGTTCTTCAGGTTTCCTGCTGTAGTGAACTGCTTACCACACCCAGACTCATGGCACATAAAGGGCTTCTCCCCATTGTGTGTCCTCATGTGCACCTTCAGCCTCTGTAGCACATAGAAGCTTTTCCCACAGCCTTCTGCAGGGCAGATGAAGGAACGATCATTTCTGAAAAAATAATCATAAAAGCACTCTTTGAATATACTCTTAGCTAGTGATGACCAGTCAAAACTCCTACTGACTCTCAAGGCAGACAGTAAATTCCAAACCCAGATACATCAAAATAACCTGGAGAGTTTATTAAAATTATGCCCAGTTCCACCCCACATCTAACATTAACTGCATACATTTAAGACAATGTCCAAGGCTTACATATTATTTTTTAAGTTCTCAAAGAAACTGTTTTTTTTTTTAAATATTTTATTTATTATTTTTATTTTATGTGTATGAGTGTATTGCCTGCATGTATGTGAGTGTCCCCATGTCATGCAATGCCATAGAAGTCAGAAGAGGGCTTCGGATTCCCCTGGAACTGGAGTTAAGGAGGGTTCGTAGCCACCATGTGGGTGTTGGGAATCGAACCCAGGTCCTCTGCAAGAGCAGTCAGTACTCTTAGCCATCTCTCCAGCCTCCAGAAAGTATGTTTTATGAGACAAGAATTTTTGCTCTTTAAGATATTCAGGTGCTAGCAGCGCTGGCGAAACAGTGCAGCAGTTAAGAGCACTGCCTATTCTCCTATGGGTCTGGTTCAATTCCCAGCACCCACGTAGTGATTAACATCTGTATGTAACTCCAGTTTCAGGGGATCCAATGCCCTCTTTTGACCTCTGTGGGTACTGCAGAATATGGGTGCACTTACATACATGCAGGCATTACACTCATACACATAAAATAAAAATAATTTTTTTTTTTTTTTTTGCTCTTTTTGAGACCTGTCCTGGAACTCACTATGCAGACCAGGCTGGCCTTGAACTCACAGAGATCCGCCTGCTTCTGCCTCCCAAGTGCTGGGATTAAAGGCCTGTGCCACCATGCACAGCTAAAATAAAAATAATTTTAAAAATTGAAAAAAAAAAATATACAGGTACTAAGTCTGGCATGGTGGCACATTCATTAAGTTCAGCACTCCCAAGTGAGGCAGACTCAGACAGATCTCTCTGAATTTGAAGTCAGCCTGGTCTTCATAGGGAGTTCCAGGTCAGCTATGGTTATATAACTGATCTTATCTCAAAAAAACAAAGTAAGTGGGGCTAGAGAGATGGCTGCTCTTGCAGAAGGCCTGAGTTCAAATCCCAGCAACTATATGGTGGCTAACAACCATCTGTAACTCCAGTTCCAGGGGATCTGACACCTTCTTCTGTCCTCTGGCAGGCACTGCATAACACGGGTGCACTTATTTACATGAAGGCATAACATTCACAAACATAAAATAAAAATCAATGAATCAGCCAGGCATGGTGGCACACACCTTTAATCTCAGCACTCAGGAGGCAGAGGCAGGCGGATCTCTGTGAGTTCAAGGCCAGCCTGGTCTACATGGTGAGTTCCAGGACAGCTGGGGCTACAGGGAGATCCTGTCTCAAAAAGACCAAACATACCACACACACACACAAACACACATATATATACACACATATATAAAATCCTGGAGAGATGGCTCAGTGGTTAAAAGCCCTGGCTGCTCTTCCAGAGGACCCAGGTTCACTTCTCAACTTCTCAGCACCCACATGGTGGCTAACAACTGTCTATAACTCCAGTTCTAGAGGATCTGACACCCTCTTCTGGCCTCTGCAGGTTTGCACACACATGGTACACTTAGATACTTGCAGGCAAAGCACTCAGATATATTAAATAAAAAGGAATAAATAAATATATTTTTTAAAAATATGAGAGCCCTAAGCCTGGTTTGGTGGCAAATGCCTATAATCCCAACACATGGGAGATTGAGGAAAGAGCATCCTGAGTTCAAGACCAGCCTGAGTTATATATATGAGAATATATAATCCCCAAGGGCTGGGGATGTTGTTCAGTGGAAAGCATTCAAAGACCTAGTTTTATCAAAAAACCACAAAAACAAGAAGCAAATAAGAGGATGCATAAGGATACAAGCCTATGCTTATGTTGGCCTATATGCCCAACTCTTGGGAGAATGAGTGTTAAAAGATATTTTTTAAGCTCAAGATTTTGGAAGGAACTTGAGCAGTGTGAGATTTCACTTAAAACAAAACAAAAAACCCCAGGGGGATCTTGATTTTTGAGACAAGATCTTGTTCTATGTCACCCAGGTTGACCTCACACATGTGATTCTCCTACCAGCCTCCCATATACTAGGATTACAGGTATACACCACCACACCTGACTGAAAAGATAAGACATCTTTGTCAGCACTCCCTGCTTTCCTTTAGTTTGTTCGTTCGGAGGACAAGCTCCTCTGGAAAGGTTAACATTCTTAAGCTCCAAACAGAAGATCTCACGAGGCCTTTAATCCCAGCACTCGGGAGGCAAAGGCAGGTGGATCCCTGTGAGTTCAAGGCCAGCCTGGTCTACATAGTGAGTTCCAAGACAGCTGGGGCTACAGGGAGACCCTGTCTCAAAAAGACCAAAAACGAAAACAAAAACAAAAAAACAGATCTCGGATTTGCTTACCGATGAGTTTTGAGGTGGTACTTATAGTGAGCTGGCCACACAAATGTTCGGTCACAGCCTTCAACTGTGCACTTGAGCTTCTTTTCCACTTGAGGAAGGGGCCCGGAATCTTTGGGTTGCCCATCACCAGAACCAAGGTGAACATTTTCTCCTGTAACAGAGTGATATATTTATAATTCAGGGAAGGATCCTGCTCAGATACTTAGATTCAAACAATAAAGCTCTTATATTTCATTCCTAGTGACCATTAACCAGAGATGGGGTTTGCCTTTTCTATGGACAGAAGTACTCTACATCCTCATCCCCTTATTCCATTTAATCCCAGCACTCAAGAGGTATAGACAGGAGGATCTTTGTGAGATAGAGGCCAGCCTGGTCTACATAGCAAGTTCCAGACCAGCTGGGGATACAGGAAGAGCCTGTCTCAAACAAACAAACAAACAAAGAAACAAAGGCTTCCTTTTTCATTATTTCATAAAGCACAATGTTAAGAGTCAGGTATGAGTGCATGCCTGTAATCCCAGCATTTGGGAGGTGGTGGCAGGAGGATCAGGAACTCAAGTTCATCCTTGGTTATGTAGTCTCAACGAACCCTACCCCCCACCCCCCAAAAAAAAACCACCAAAAAAAAATCAAAGCACTTTATATTACATAGTGGGAGCAGATAGACCACACACAGAGCAGATGCTACAAAGATAACTTGATAACTTGAAGTTCTGGTAATAAAAATCCTGCATTTTTAAGGAGAAAATTGTCACTCTGGCTTAGTGTGAGGTCATGGCACATTTCTGTCACATAGGCATTCTTAGATTTCTGTCTTATGAAGTCAGTTTGGTCATTTACCATTTAATGAGTGAGAAGGACCTTCTAATTTCCTCTATCACCCCTCTTTAGTTATAAAATGTTTAAAAGTACTAAACCTCAGAAGATTTTTACAATTTTAACTAAATTTTTATAAAAAACAAAGTATCTACTGACATGCTGCTGCATATAGAATAAAGGGAGGTAAGGAGCGATAAACAATACCTCCGTTAAATTTAAATGAAATCAGTTAATTAAACACTTATGTAAATTACAGGTGTTCCCTTCCTCTCACTTTCTTCAAGATATTGTTGGACATCAATAGAGCAAAACATTCATGTCACTGATTCTGCCATGTGTGTACTGAGTTTCTTTGTACTATATATAACTTAGGAGTAAGATGTACACTTCCAAATTTCCTTCTCAAAAGCAAAGAGTAAGATATATATGTTGTTCTTATCACAGTCCCTGGAAACAGTTGATCAAAGGCAGTTTCTGTCCCATCTATTAGTCTTTCTCATTATGCCCTACATTCTCCTTGCTGTATTTTACCAAGTATCAGTCATAAAACTAATTGTTCCTACATCAGGACAAAATTTAGGATGCCTCCTATTAGTTAATATTAATTTTTTCTTTCATAATATTGTCCTAGATTTTTTTTTATGTGTATGAATGTATTGCCTGCATGTGTGTAAGTGCACCCATGTTAGATGCAATGCTCATGGAGATCAGAAGAGGGTATGGGATCCCCTGGAACTGGAGTTATAGGTCGTCTGCCCTGAAGATTTCTTTTTCTATAAAATTCTAGTAAAACTGTAAAAGCTTTTTAAAAAAGTGTTTAACTGATAAAATTAAAATTAACCAAGACAGGGGCTGGAGAGATGGCTCAGCAGTTAAGAACACTGGTTGTTCTTGTAGGAGACCCAGGTTCGAATCCCAGCACCCACATGGCAGCTAACAGCTGTCCATAACTCCAGTCCCAGGGGATCTGACAGCCTCTTCTGACCTCCTTGGGCATTGCACGACACAGGTGCACTTACCTACACGCAGGCAAGACACTCATACACATAAAATAAAAATAATAAACAAAATTTGTTTTTAAAGTTTAAAAAATAAAATTAACAAAGACAAAAGTACATGCACTATAAACAAAATTACCCATCAACTTTGGAGATCCAGCTAATGAGTTTTAATGAAAGAGCTATAGAATCCTTATGTTAATCCAAAGATTGACATCAGTAAACAGCTGGAGCATAATACAGGCAATTTTGTACATACATTAAGAGAGGCTACTGAGGGCCAGGAAGATGGCTCAGTAGATAAAGGCGCTTGCTGCCACACCTAAAGATCTGAGTTCAATCTCTGGAACCCAAATGGTAGGAGAGACTCAATTCCCACAAGTTATCCTCTGACCTCCACATACAAACTGTGGTGTGCAAAATGGGAAAAATAATAATAATATATTATTATTATTATTATTATTATTTTTTGGTCTTTTGAGACAGGGTCTCCCTGTAGCCCCAGCTGGCCTGGAACTCACTATGTAGACCAGGTTGGCCTTGAACTCAGAGATCCGTTATATTTATATTTTATATAAATATGTATGTGTGTGTGTGTGTGTATATATATATATATTGAGTTGGAAACAGTTGTACATGCCTGTAATAGTAGCAAAGGTTGTGGCAGGAGAATCAAGAGTGTGAGGCCAGCCTGGGCTATATAGTGAAACCCTGTCTTAGGGAAAAAATAAGTTTAAAAAAACACCTCTGGTGCCGGGCGTGGTGGTGCATGCCTTTAATCCCAGCACTCGGGAGGCAGAGGCAGGCGGATCTCTGTGAGTTCAAAGCCAGCCTGGTCTACATAGTTCCAGAACAGCTGGGGCTATAGGAAGACCCTGTCTCAAAAAAGACGAAAAAACACCAAACAAACAAACAAAAAAAAAAACCAACCACCTCTGGTATAATTATAATAAAATGAATACACAATGGATGGACTGTGGAGGTAGCTCAGTTGGCAATATGATTGCCTAGCATGAACAAAGTCCTGAGTTTGAGTCCCAGTACTGCTCAAAACAGTGCATGGCAGCAAATATTTGTAATCTTGGCACTTCATAGGTAAAGGCAAGAGCATCTGAAATTTAAGATCATCTTTAGCTACACAGAGAATGTAGTCTGGGTTACATGGGATCCTGACTTGAAAAGAAGAGAAGAGGGGAGGGGAGAGAAATGGGGGGGGGGAAGAAAAGATAGTAGTATACAGATGCTATGAAGAGGCAAAAAAAGAATAGAGAGGTTTAGGTGAGAGAAGAATGGGAGGGTAGGCAGAGAAGGGGCTAGGGGAGGGATAATACTAAGGATGTCAGAAAAAGCCATATGGAAGCCAGGCATGGTGGCACACGCCTTTAGTCCCAGTACTTAGGAAGCAGAACCATGGGATCTCTGTAAGTTGGTGGCTAGCCTGGTCTTTATAGTGAGTTCCAGGTCAGCTGGGGCTACAGGGAGACCCTGTTTCAAAAAGACCAAAGAAGAAAAAGAAAAACCCATACGGAAACCTACTATTTTATAAGCTTCCTAAATATATATTCATAAAAAGAGTTTAATTGGAGTTACCCTACACAAGGGATAAATGCTCTTGATTGTCCACCAGACCTCAATGGTAAGACCCTATTGCTGAAGATACCACACACTCTGGTCACAGAACATGGAAAAATCAAGTCCTGACCAGGAAGTGTCCTCCATGCAGGTTGCTGGAAAAAAAGTCATCAACAGTCTTACTCAGCTGTGAACTACAATAATGACCTTGGTAGCAAGATATTCCAAGAGTGCCATGAATGTTATAGGGGTAACCAACTACTTTATGATTGGACTTAAGCCTGCTCCACAGGAGGAAACACCAAGAACCTATGGTTGGGGAGCTCATAGGCCTCAGAGGTGAACCTACTACTATTATTTTGCTAAATGGACATAGTATTAAACTGCCTTCTAAATTTGTATCTCTATACTTATAGATTAGTGCAGCTCTCAGTCCTCATCAGAGTTTCTTTGTGTAGTGGATGGTGGTTTATGTAGGAACTCACATCAAAGTAGAAAGAATGTGTTAGTACAGTGTTATGCCACAAATGAAACACCTATCACCCCCCTCCACAAAGGCTTAGAGGCTATCAAAGAAGAGGGCATGGAAAGATTTTAGAGTCAGAGGCCAGGGAGGATCAGAGTAAAACAATGTCTTTTGAATATGACAGGGCCATAGCACCCATGAATTCACAGCAGCTATGGTCGCTTGTACAAGACCTTCACACTCAAGCCAGCCAACATTCTAGAATGGAGAAGAGAGGCCTTATGAACTCCCACCCATAACTAAGGAGCTACTGACAGTTGATGGCTTCTAGGGGAGGGAGAGTCACTTTTCCTTAAGTATGTGGCCCCTGGTAGGTTAATCATACTCCAGTTGATGGCTCCACACATAAATATACAGATAGCACAAACAGGATTTGCTGGGTTATTAAAAAAAAATAAACAAGGACATGTAATTTTGAGGGGATGGCAAGGTGGGGGGTAGATCTGAAGGAGTTAAGGGGAGAAGCTGAGGATGAATATGATCAAAACACATTGTATGAAATTCCTAAAGTATTGATAAAAATAGTATATACAAAAAAATAGGCAAGACTAAGAAAATGCTAGAATCCATCCTCTTCATCATTTAAGACCACCAATACATGCTCAAATATGAGGCATTTTTATATTCCCAAAAAATAAACAAACAGGTGTGGTGACATATGGTTGTAATACCAGCTGCTAAGATGTTGAGGCAGGAGAATCACAAATTTGAGGCCAGTCTGGGAAACTTAGCAGGATGTTATCTCAGAATAAAATTTAAAAAACTTACAAATGGCAGCTCAGTAGAACACTTGGCTAACATGCAGGAGGACTTTGCATAACCCAATACAGAAAATAAAAAATAAAAAAAGAAAGATTTGTGTTAAAATACATTCAAATACTGAATAAAATTACATTCTAAGTTAGTGGGTAAAAAGCAGTATTAGGAATGTATGTGTGTATTATATAATTCAAAATGTACATGTATAACCAAACACCTGAAAATTTCAATGTCAAAAAGTTAGGAAAAAATTTAAAAAGACAGGGAATCTAAGCAAAATCGAATTGTATTTTTGTCCTATATTTGGGCTTGCTTCATATTCAAGAACACAAGACACTTGTTATGGTTGAAAGGTAACTTATTTTGAGTTAAATATTCATACAATGTGTTACTGATTGTAAAGCTTATACCTAATTACTCAGAATCTTTTTTAATCTCTGTAATAACTCACAAATAGGCAACCTATCTGATCTGTATGTTCCATGAAAAAATTAAAACTAAGGAAGGCTAGGGGATGGAAAGATGGCTCAGTTACTAAGAGTACTTGCTGCTCTTCCAGAGGACATGGGTTTAGTTCCCAGCACCCACACTGGGCTGCTTACAACTGCCTGTGACTCTAGATCAGGGGATCTAAAGCTGCCTTCTGGCCTCAATGGTGACCTGCATGCACATGATGCACATGCATGCACTGAGGCACATACACATAAAATAATAAATCTTAAAAAAAAAAACCTAAGAAAGGTTAAACTGTCCAAGGCAAGTAATCAATGTGGTGCAACATCTGGATCCTAGGCCTCCCTATTCTAAGACTCAAGTTCCTTCCTTACACTGCTTCTGATTGGCAAATATGGAATTATTTTCTTTTTCTTTTCTTTCTTTTTTTTTGTCTTTTGTGTCAGGGTCTCCCTGAATCTCCAGTTGGCCTGGAACTCACTATGTAGACCAGGCTGGCCTCGAACTCACAGAGGTCCACCTGCCTCTGCCTCCCAAGTGCTAGGATTAAAGGTGTGTGCCACCACGCCTGGTTGGAACTATTTTCTAAATGTGAGTGAAATACTGAAAGTTTCAGGATCCATGGATTGGCAAAAAACATTTTAAGAAGAATCCTTCCAAAAATGATTTGAATATGCCAGGTGTAGTGGCACGTACTTTTAATCCCAGCACTCGAGACAGAGGCAAGTGGATTTTTGTGAGATTGAGGCCAGGCTGATCTATATAGCGAGTTCCAGAACAGCTGGGGCTACTGGGAGACCCTGTCTCAAAACACAAAGAAAAAACAATAGTTAGAATAGATAGAACTAAGCCTGGGCTTGGTGGCACATGCTTGTAATCCCAGTACTTGGGAGGCAGAAGCAGATGGATATCTGTAAATTCAAGACCAGCCTGGTCTACATATCTACATAGTGAGTTCCAGGCCAGTTGGGGCTACAGGGAAACCCTGTATCAAAAAAAAAAAAAAAAAAAAAAAAAGGATAGAACTATTCCAAGCAGCACTATGACAGTCACAAATTAATTATTTGAAAATGAACAGAAGTGTGGAATTTTCTGTGGAGCTAATGTTTATAAAATTGGAATATTCTGAAATATCTATAGGATCCCTGAGTGTTCCATTAGAAATTATTTAGGTTTTTGTTTTCATTTGAATAGTAATTAGAAAATAATCCTAAGCATATTCTAGATCATCTGCAAGGACTCCAAACAGCTATGAACTGACATAAGATTTCAGTGATTAAACTTGATTAGTGATAATGATAATATTGAAATGCAGTAATAACTGAATCATCACAGGTTAAAGAAAATACAGAGAGAGACCTAAACAAAAGGTATTAATGATATGTTACATAAGCAAAAGTAACTGGTATAGAGGTGTTCTAAATGTACTTATGATTCTAAAACACTCAGAAGGCAGAGGCAGGCAGATCTGTGTGAGATTTAGGCCAGCCTGGTCTACATAGCAAGTACAGGCTGGCTGGAGCTACACAAAGACCTCCTCTTAAAAATTAAAAAAGGAGCTGGGTGTTGTGGCTCATACCTTTAATCCTAGCACTCGGGAGGCAGAAGGAGGTGGATCTCTTCTGAGTTCAAGGCCAGCCTGGTCTACGTAGCAGTTCCAGGCCAGCTGGGGGCTACAGGGAGACCGTCTTCAAAAAGACCCAAGGAGAGTTGGGGGGCGACACTAAGGGAAGGTGCCGATGGGGAAAGGGGTATAAAGATAATTAAGATGTTGTGCATGAAATACACAAAATTCAATTAAAAAGATTTAAAAAAAGATTAACTTCAGGATCTGCATTATTTTTTCTCTTTTTTTGAGACAGGGGCTATGGAGCCCATGTTGGCCTTGAAACTGCAATCCTCCTGCCTCAGCCTCTAGAATGCTGAGATTACAGGTTTGTGCCATCATTCCCAGGTCTTTAGATTTTAAAAGATGCTCTGTACATTACTTATAAGTTGAAAATTTAGGGGTTGAGGATTTAGCTCAGTGGTAGAGCGCTTGACTAGCAAGCACAAGACCCTGGGTTCAGTCCTCAGCTCCGGGAAAAAAAAAAAAAGCTGAAAATTCAGAATAAAAGTTTAGTTGATTTTGTACACAAAGCTGGCATGGCCAAGCTATTTTATAGAAAAATAGGACAATGTGTTTCTAGGCTTCCATTCTCATCAATAAAATAGCTTGAATTGTACACAACTCAAAACATAGCTACTGCATTATCCAAAACCTTTGTGTAGAATACCAGAAAGGAAAATCCCCAGAAGTCTCACCATTGCTGCTTGTTCTTGCATTCTTTGCTAGTTGTGCACGAGTAGCAGCAATCAAACTGTCATGGGCCAACTCCTGAACCCGGAGGAACCATGGAATACTACTGTCACTGCTCTCATTGGAGAGGAAATCATTTCCTGAATCCTCTGTCTCATCCTGTACAAATACCAAGTGCTCAGCTGAAGAGCCCAGACCTGGAAAAAACAATAGGATACAGAAAGGTTAGGCAACACATAATCCTGACCCAGAAACTGTGTCCTGACTCAGTTATTCCAGTTCCGAGTTTTTGTTCTTATAAATGATTAAAATATCACTTTTCTATTCAGCCCACAGGCTTATTGTTAACCTGTCTCCTCTTGTTTCAGAGGTGAAGTGTTCCTTCCTGGCAACCAGGCCACCTGCCAATTGTAACACCACCATCCTATTCTTCAGGCATTCTTCCCTGCATCCTTCCAGTTACATTCTCTCTCATCCTATTCCTCTTTATTGGCCAGTTTTTCCTTATAGACTTTAAATGGGTCCTAACTCAAGTTTCCCCTTTATATTTTAAAAATCCTATTACCCCAGGCCAGTGGGGCTACAGAAAGACCCTGTCTCAAAAACACCAGAACAAAACAAAAACCAAAAATGCCATTACCATTTTATCTGCTCCTTGAAAGTTTTTTGTTGCTGATGTTATTGGTTTGATTTGTTTGAGACAGGGTCTCACTATATTCCCTAGGTTGTCCTCAAGCTTATCCTGCTGCCTAAGCCTCGTGGGTACTGGGATTCCAGGTATGTACCACCATATCCTGATCGAGTCAAGTTTCTTGAACAAGTGTACCTTCTAACTTACGTATCCATTCACTTATCTTCTGTTCATTCCCCATCTCTTTAACTCTGATCTCTATCTCCCATTATTATTCTTACTAAAGTCACCAGATATACAATCTCACTAGACCATCCTAAAGTATTTGGAATCATTTAGTATCCATTCTTTCTTTTTAAGATTTTTTTATTTGGTGCATATGATTATTTTATCTGCATGTATGTATGTGCACCACGTGCCTGCCTGGTACCCAAAGTTAGAAGAGGGTACCAGATCCCCTAGAACTGGAATCATAGATGGTTGTGAGCTGATATGTGAGTGCTGGGAACCAAACCCAGGTCCTCTGGAAGAGCAGTAAGTGCTCTTATCCACTGAGCCATTTCTCCAGACCCTAGTATCCATTCTTCCTTTTTTCTTCCCTTCCTTAAGATTTATTTTTATTTTATGTATATGAGTCTTTTGCCTGCATGTGTATATGTGTACCATGTGTATACTTGGTGCCCACAGAAGCCAGAACAAGGCTTCCCTGGAACTGAAGTTACAGGTTGTTCTCAGCTGCCATGTGGGTGCTGGGAGCCAAACCTTGGTTCTCTACGAGATCAGCAAGTGCTCCTAACTGCTGAGCTATCTATCCAGCTCCATCTTTCTTAAAACACTTTCCTCCCTGGGGCAGGAGAGATGGTTCAGCAGTTAAAAGAGCATTGGCTGCTCTTGCAGAGAACCCAGGTTCAATTCCCAGCACCACACAGCAGCTAAAAGCTGTTTGTAACTCCAGTTCCAAGGGATCTGACGCCCTCTTCTGACCTCCCTGGGCATTGCACAACATGGTTGCACTTACAGACATGCAGGCATTACACTCACATAAAATAAGTAAAATATTAAAAAAAAATATATTTTCTTCCCTTAGCGTCCCACCCACCATTTTCTCCCAGTTCTCCTTGCTACTCTGTTGTCCTCTTAAATGTCCCCTTTTCCAGGGTTCCAGGCTTGCCTTTTTCTTTTTTTTTTTTTTGGCTTTTTTGAGACAGGGTCTCCCAGTAGCCACAGCTGGCCTGGAACTCACTATGTAGACCAGGCTGGCCTTGAACTCAGGCTTGCCTTTTCTTGTTATGCTTCAAACTTCTATGGAATCAAAGAATCCACAATCATTGTTTTATGTTTCCTGAACACCGAAGAGCACCCAATCTTCTAGTTCACAGCAGGCCTCTCTAAAACTCTTCTAAAGGATACCTCTTCTAGATGCTTCCAAAATCAAAGCATCAACAAATGTATATTGGAACTAATCATCCTCCCCCAAGCCTGTCCTTCCTATATTGACTATCTTGGTCAATGGCAACACATTAATTTCCCAAATAAGATATATTTCATTTGCCATGTGTGGTGGCACTCTGTATCCCAGCATTCAGCTGTACGAGGTGGAGGGATTCCAAATTTAAGACCAGTCACTACTACACAGAGACCACCCATTTCCAAGGAGCTTATGATTTTCCTATGTAGCACCTAACACCTATATAATATGACTTAGTATTTAGCACCTTTATAGGAGCAGACAGCAGTCTCATTTTGCAAACACAAAATCTGTTAATAGAGATGGCTTTAAGTTCTAAAGGTAGTCAGCCAAAATATGAAAGCAGATTTTTCTCAAATTTGGCAAAATTACCAGCATCTCAAAATTAAAACGAGAGGAAATGTTGACTCATTCTAGAGTCTTCCCTCTTTTTTCATACCCTCAGTTGGTTACCAGTATATACCAACTCTCTGAAGAAATCAAATAAGGCTTCTTTAAATATGTCCCATCTCTAACTTTTTTCCCCTTAAATATGAGTACAGTTCGGAAAAGATTAAAACATACCTGCTCTTGTTAGGTTAAGAAGAATAAATGAAGTGTTGTCACTTGGCTGTAGATCTTGCAACAAGCTAGGAGACTCTGGGGTGGACAAAAACTCTGGGGTCTTCTGTACAGTCTGAGCTCTTGTTTCCTCTCCGTCTGGGCCCACATTCACCTGAAGGCTCCTCAAAACAGCTGAGGAAGGGACCTCCTTGGAGGAATTGTTATGATTTGGAGTATCATCTAGTGAAGGAAAAACACCAAAGCTTTATGTAGCATTCAACTCCAAGGAGCTCACCATTTTGATAAATAGCACCTAAGACCCATTCAACTTCCCTTAGCAACCTACAAGAGCAAACAGCATTCTTATTTTTGCAAATACAAAAATTGATGCTGGGCATGGTGGCGAACACCTTTAATCCCAGCACTCGGGAGGGGCAGAGGCAGGTGGATCTCTGGGAGTTCGTGGCCAGTCTGGTCTCCATAGCGAATCCAGGCCAGCTGGTGCTACAGGGAGACCCTGTCTCAAAAAGCCAAAAAAAAAAAAAAAAAAGTCTCAGAGAAAAATAGACATGACATTAATTTCTAATGGTAATCAGTCAAAATGTGAGTAACAAACTTTTCTGAAACTAGGTATAACTAACAATTAACCACTCACATTTGGAAATTACACAATTTAGTTTTTATTAAGATTTCATTTATTTTATGTGTATGAATATTTTGCCCGCATGTATGTAAGTACACCATGTTTGTACCTGGTGTTCGTAGAGGCCAAAAGAGTGCATCAGATCCCCTGAAATGGGAGTTAAAAATGGGTGCTAGCTACCAAGTGAGTGCTAAGAACCCAACCGGGGTTCCCAGGAAAAACAGTAGGTGTTCTTAACTGTTGAGCCATCTCTCCAGCCTCCAACTTAGTTTTTTTGTTGTTGTTGCTGATTTGGGGGTGTTTGTTTTTGTTTGAGAAAGGGTCTGGCTGACCTGGCACTTCCAAAGATCTGCCTGCTTCTGCCTCCCAAGTGCTGGAATTAAAGTTGTGTACCACCATCTAATATTTTTCAAAGTCAAAAATTAGTATTACCTTTAAAAGTACAGCTGCATAATAAATACTAATTCAAGAACAGGATTTAAATTTATATTATTTTTCTTAGAGGTCCTTCTCCTTACTCCCCTCTACTTTGAGAGGCGGGGGTGGAGTGGAATGCAGCAGTACTGGGGATTGAACCCAGGTCTACATGTATGCTAGGCAAGAACTCTACTAACAGAACTACATCTCTAGTCCTCTCCTTAACTTATACAGCATATATATCACACTTCTGGTGAGTTATCACAGGGGAAAATACAGCCTGGGAAACCAGTGAATTTTATTTAACAATCAATATGTTTCTTTATAGTTCTGAGTTTATACTGAATGTAAATAAATAATTTAAAAGATTTACTCTCTCTTGGGGCTGGAGAGATGGCCCAGCAGTTAAGAATACTCGATGTTCTTGCAGAAGACCTGGGTTCGAATCCCAACACCCACATGGCAGCAGTTCCAGGGGATCTGACGGTCTCTTCTGTCCTCTGCGGGCATTGCACGACACAGGTGCACTGACCTACATGCAGGCAATACGCTCATACACATAAAATAAAAATGATAGAATATTTTTAAAAATTAATGAAAAACTCTGAAAAACATTATATGTTTTCAGCATGGTAGTATAATTCTTCATTATATTAAAACCAAAACCTCTGAATTTCTTCCCAGACCTTAGAACAAACTTGAGAGTAAATCTTTTTTTTTGTAATTTTTATTTTTATTTTATGTGTATGCATGTATTGCCTGCATGTATGTAAGTGCACCCGTGTTGTGCAATGCCCGTAGAGGACAGAAAAGGGGTTTGGATTCCCCTGGAACTGGAGTTAAGGACAATTCGTAGCCGCCATGTGGGTGCTGGGATTAGAACCTGGGTCTTCTGCAAAAACAACCAGTGTTCTTAACCGCTGAGCTATCTCTCCAGCCCATTTTTAAATATTTTATTATTTTTATTTTATGTGTATGCGTGTATTGCCTGCATGTAGGTAAGAGCACCCGTGCAGTGCAATGCTCGCGGAGGACAGAAGAGGCTGTCTGATCCCTTGGAACTGTAGTTACAGACAGTTGTTAGCTGCCATGTGGTGCTGAGATTCGAACTGTGGTCTTCTGCAAGAACAACCAGTGTTCTTAACCACTGAGACATCTCTCCAGCCCTGTTTGTTTTGTTTTTTGACACAAAAACAAACTCCCTGTAGCCCCAGCTGGCCCAGAACTTGCTATGCAGACCAGGCTGCCTCAATCTCAGCAGAGAATTGCCTGCTTCTGCTCCCTGATTAAAGGCATGTACCAGCACACCTGGCTATGATTTTTTTTTTTAATCTACTCATATGTTGATGGACACAGGTTAATTGCATATCTTGGCTATTGTGAATAATGTTTCAGTGAACATTAGGGCATACATATCTTAACATACTGATTTCATTTCCTTGGGAGATATATACACAAGTGTAATTGCTATCTCATCTGGTAACTGTACTTTTAGTTTTTTTGAGAAATTTCCATACATTTTTCCATAATAGCAACAAATGCACAAGGGTTCCCTTTTCTCTACATCCTTACCAACATTCGTTATTTTATTTTTTTTATACACCTAGGCATTCGAACAACAAGAATATTTTTGTTTCTGTTTTCATTTCCTTTATTATTGTTAAAATATTTATTCAATAAATTAAAAATCAGACAGAAAATTCATGAGGGTGAGGAATCTAACTAAGATTTATTAGCACCTAGAAGTTTTGTTTGTTTTGTTTTTTGAGATAGAGTCTCAGTATACAGCTGTGGCTGGCCTCTGCTTGCTAAGGGGTACACATGCCTATGCATGTGAGGAGGTCAGAAGATGGTGTCAGATCCTTTGGAATTAGAGTTTCAGATGTTTGAGGGCTTGTTTCATAGGTGCTGGAATTTGAACTCTTGTCCCCATGACTACACAGCAAGCACTCTTAACACCCGAGCCATTTTTCCAGCCCAAGATAGGAAAACTTTAATGTTGAATGACTGAATATATCTGGCTTTCTTGAATCTTACAACATTTTAAAGTCTTCAAAGAATTATCATTAGAGGAAAGCAACCAGAAAATTTTATAACAAACAAACTACCATCAACAGGCCAATAGTGACCTTACCCTGATTAAACATTAACATTCCAAACATGGGTCAGAAAGGATAGAAAGAATTCATTACATCTCAAAATAATGCTCTAGTTAATCGTAAAGTAAAAGTCACTTTTCCCATCCAAAGCTAATCTCAATACCTGTGTCAGAATTCTGCTTCCTCCTACCATATAGTCCTCGAAGAGCTCAGACTTAAAAAAATAAAATAAGGAAAGCCTTTAAAAATACTATATAATACTTCCTCAATTCTATGCTAGACCTTGTATTATTACCTCAACTCCTGTAGCCTGGCTTTTCAGCCCATTCTTTCTGTGACTGCCAAAGTTAATGATGGCCTCCTTTTCACTTCGTCTCCCTAGCCTCTCAGGGGCCTTTTACACCCTGCTTTCCCTTGGGTCACATGTCTCTGCTCTATGCTGATAGTCATCTGAATACCCTACTCTACTTTATCCTCTTCCATCTTTTTGGGGCTCTCTTGCCTAATGCTGTACCTTCCAAAGAGAGTTCCACAGTTCTGCCACAGCCTTTCTGTCTCACTCTCACAGTTGGGGTGCTCATATTCACTCCTATGGCTTAAACTACTTAGGCACTCATGATGACTTCCACGGTTATTTTTCCCATGATCTAATTTTTAGTTTCTATCAGTCAGCTGCAAAAATCAATTACCCATTCCACTCTTAACACAGAGTAGGCTAAGATTTTAAGACTTATTTATCTTATCTGTAGTGAAAACATTTTTTACCTGGTAACATTAGCCGACTGCATTCTGAGGCCTCTGTCACTGGAAGGAGGGATAAGCAAGTAATGTCTTTAGCTTCTGACTCAACTAGCCCCTGTCCCAGTGGGATGGAGGTATTCTGAACAAACTGAACCAGGAGCTAAGGAGAGAAAAAAGGACAAAAACCGAAAAATAGGTTGTTAAGAATCAATCTCAACTTTTTTTTTTTTTTTTTTTTTGGTCTTTTTGAGACAGGGTCTCCCTGTAGCCCCAGCTGTCCTGGAACTCACTATGTAGACCAGGCTGGCCTTGAACTCCGAGAGATCTGCCTGCCTCTGACTCCTGAGTGCTGGGATTAAAAGCATGCGCCACCATGCCTGTCTCAATCTCAACTTTTAAATTTACCAAATGGTGATGATGTAATTAAATTTGTTCACTAATCTCAGCCATATTCACAGAAAAACTAGATTAATTATATTTATCAAATCTTTTAGTCTACAAAAGGCTAATTTGTATAATTGGGTTAATTTCCATCATTTTCCATCAAACAAAAATTACGAAAGTAATTATATTTTTAAATGACAAGCTGAGTTTTTTTTTTTTTTTTTTTTTTTTTTTTTTTTTTTTTTAAAAAAAAAAAAAAAAAAAAAAAAGAGGACGATAAATCTTTCACTGTGATATATCAAAATAAATTATTTTGATATATCACAGTGAAAGATTTATCGTCCTCTTTTTTTTTTTTTTTTTTTTTTTTTTTTTAAAAAAAAAAAAAAAAAAAAAAAAAAAAAAAATCAACTGCACTGTACTGATTACTTCTTACAACACATTTTCCTGAGTAAGTGGTTCATTTAATCCTTACATTAAATCTGAGTGAACACTTATATACATATATTGGGGGGGGCTTTTTGAGACAGGGTCTCCCCTGTATCCCCAGATAGCCTGGAAGTCACTATTAGGATAGCCTTGAACTCAGAGAGATCCAGCTGCCAAGTGCTGGGATTAAAGGCATGTGCTGCCATGCCCGACTAACATATATATATATATTTACAAATGAGAATCAATCTGAAGACATTATGTGACTTGTCTAAAATGACACTAGTTAGAAGCTCTAGTCTTTAAACTTAAGTAATCTGACTTCAAGTTCAGTGACTTTTCTACTATGTAACACGGATTCACCAAAATTAATGTATGAAAAAAATGATTGAAACTATAAAATGCTTAAGTTCTCCAATCAGGTTTAGAAACAAAATGTTTTCAATTAAGTAAAAAAATTAATGAAAGAATGGTTTGTGAAAAAAAAAATATATATACACACATACATATCACATATATAAAAGAAATACATTTGGAGATAAAATAATTTTTCATATAAGTACCTAAATATTTCATTTTTCTACTTCCTTAAATAGCAAATGCAAAAACCCACAAAAGATAAAAATAGAAGAGTTAAATCTTTGAGACTATACTCAGTAACAGAGTTACAATAAAAATCATTTGGCTCCCAAAGTAAAAAATATTTACTATCAAGCCATTAGAGAAGTTTTCTAGCCAATGAACTAGGAATAAACTCTGAAATATAGCCCACCAAAAGAAAACAGATGAATGGGCTCACCTCTGGTTTGGATTCTAACTCATCTGATAACATTGATTCAGCTTCTAAAATCCTGCAGCTGTTCAGGGGACAAGTTCAAATCTAATTCAGAGTCAATGATACCTTCCTGTTATGCTCATATTCCTTCATGAAACAGTTATTCTTTTCCTGTAAGATGCTGAACTAGGTTGGTAATCAATTTAACCTAAAATTGGGGTAAAAAAGAGAAAGACACATCATTAAGCACAATGGGGAAATGTAGCTGAATAAAGGCATATATATATATATATATATATATATATATATAAAATGAAACACAACAAACAAATAAAGA
>NW_008352654.1:1904871-1906734 GCF_000622305.1 Nannospalax galili
TATTATTTTTATTTTATGTGTATGAGTGTATTGCCTCCATGTATGTGAGTGCCTCCATATGGCGACTACGAACTGTCCTTAACTCCAATCTCTACTTTTCAAAAAATTTTTAAATTTTATTTTGGGGGCTAGAGAGATGGCTTAGTGGTTAAGAGCACAGGCTGCTCTTGCAGAAGACTTGGGTTCAGTTCTCAGCACCCACAAGACAACTAATAACCATCATAACTCCAGGGGGATTCAATCCCTCTTCTGGCCTCCACAGGCATTGCATGACATGGGTATACTTACAGACAGGCAAAACACTCATACACAAAAAAATAAAAATAAGTCTGTGTGTGTGTGTGTGTGTGTGTGTGTGTGTGTGTGTGTGTACGTACTTGTAATCACAGAGGCCAGAATAGGGTGCTGGATCTCCTGGAACTGGAGTTACAAGTACTTCTTTTAAAAAAATATTTTATTTATTATTTTTATTTTATGTGTATGAGTATTATGCCTGCACGTAGGCAAGTGCACCTGTGTCGTGCAATGCCCGCAGAGGACAGAAGAGGTTGTCGGAAACCCTGGAATTTGAGTTACAATTGTTAGCTGCCATATGGGTGCTGGGATTCGAACCCAGGTCTTCTGCAAGAACAGTCAGTGTTCTTAACTGCTGGGCCATCTCTCCAGCCCCAGTTACAAGTACTTATAAGCCTCTCTATGTGGATGCTGGGAAACAAAGTCCAGTTCTTTGTAAGAGCAGCAAGTGCTCTTAACCACAGAGCCATCTCTCTAGCCCCCATACAATTTCTAGTTCTAGCAAAGGTTTTCTTTTTTCTTTCTTTCTTTTTCTTTTTTTTTTTTTTTGGTCTTTGTTTTTGTTTTTCAAAGACAGTCTTGTTATATAGCCCTGACTAGCTGAAACTCCAGTTGTATCAAACTAACCTCTAAAATTCAACAGTTCTCCTGCCCCTAGCTCCTAAGTGGTAAGACTACAGATATGCATCACCATGCCCCAGCTAGGCTTATTTTTTTAAATTATCAAATAGCATAATTACCTTTTAGTAAACCTGGAAATCTAAGAAAATAAAAGTCACTCTAGCCTGCTACACAATGTAACTACTATCATATCTATGTTAATTTCCTTTTCTAGGCCAGCCTGGGCTCTACAGTAAACTCAAAGCCAGCCTGGGCCACACAGTGATATTCTCTTTCAGAAAACCAAAAGCAAAAAGATAGTCAAGTCTAGAGGTATAATTCAGTGGTGAAGCACTTGTCTAGAATGTGATAGTGCTCTGGGTTTAATCTCCAGCCTGAAAAGAAGGGGAGGGGTGCAAAAGAAATAAGTGCTTCCTCTTAGGACACAGAAGCCATCAATTCATTCTTTCTCCCTCCCTTTCTTCTCTGCCCCTCACTGGAAATTGAACCTAAGGTCTGTACATGCTAAGCATGCGATCTACTACTAAGCTACTCCCCCAGCTCAAAACTCTTGCTTAATCGAATCTGTCCCCTACCCCCACATTTTGGCATACAAGTTCAGCTAATTGGGTGTAACTACTGCCACAATTGGGAGCACGGCTATCCATAAAGTAAAGACAGTATAAAACATACCCAGGTTGGAAGTTTTCCATTAATACCAGATGGACTAAAAAGTTAGGATAAGATAGACATTAAGAAATATTGGAATTAGGGCCTGTGAAATGGTTCAGTAGGTAAAAGTGCCTGACAACCTGAGTTCAATCCCCAGTACCCATATAATGGAGAGAACCAACTCCTACAAGTTATCCTCTGACTTTTATACACACACACAAACACACACACACACACACACACACACACCATGAACACACACAATAATAGCAATTTTAAATCATTTTTTAAAGTATA
>NW_008352654.1:1906745-1938548 GCF_000622305.1 Nannospalax galili
ACACACACACAAATATTTAAAAATATTAGAATTAATGCTTATTTTTGTGGTTGATTTTGTTCCTTATTTTTAGCTTCCTGAAATGCAATTTACAGATATTAATGAGCCAGGCATGGTGGTGCATGCCTTTAAGATCTTTATGAGACTGACACAAGCTTGCTCTACAAAGTGAGTTCCAGGCTAGCTGGGGGCTACTAGGAGACTCTGTCTCAAAAAAAGAAAAAAATATAAATGAAATAAATGTTCCTTTTGTTTCCCACATCAAATTAAATATCATTAATGCCCAACTTTTCTTTCCACCTACATTTTCCTTACTCAAGCACTATAATAGCATAACATGATTTATCCACTCATCTTCATAAGAGGGAGGAACCAAGGCTCAATAAGTCACTTGATCAAGTCATACAAGCTGTATAAGCAAGTTGGTATGAATAATTGGCAAAAATGCTGAGTGATTACCTCTATCTAGGTTTAATCTTGAATTTCCAGGTTTAGGAATTCCTCTTCCCCAATTCCAGCTCACATAACAAGCCGAGAAATTAACAGATGAATGTGTATGTTTATCTTTAATGTATCCAACTTTGAGATTCCTGGATTGTAAAATCTCTAAGAATTCTGTGGTGGTTTCAATGAGACGTGTTCCCCATAGGCTCCATGTATTTGAACAGTTCGGTCAACTGGTGGTGGCGTTTTGGGAGGTTTAGGAGGTGTAGCCTTGCTGGAGGAAGTATGTCACTAGGGTTGGCTTTGAGAGTTCATAGCCTGCCTCACTTCCAATTTCTCTCTCCGCTTTCTGCAATTGCTTGAAGATGTGAATGCTCAGCTTTCTGCTCCAGTCACCTCTCCTACCATGCCTCCCCCACCATGATGGACTTATCCCTCTGGAACTGTAAACCAAAGTTGCCTTGGTCATAGTGTTTTATCATAGCAAGAGAAGAGTAACTAATACAGAAGTTAGTACTAGGAGTAGGGTATGGCTCTGAAGAACTTGACTGTTGATTTTTGGAGCAATGTAGAAGATTTTGGAACTTTGGACTAGAAAAGCAGTTGATGTTGTAAGCAGAACTTGGTGGGCCATCCTACTAGGAGTCCAGAAGTAAGTAGCACTGAGAGTAATATGGATTGTAGAGACCCAGTTCAAGAGGTTTCGGAGGGAACAAGGATTTAATAGCAACTGGGCTAGAGGCCATTCTTGTTATATTTTGGTAAACAATCTGATTTTTGCCTTTGTCCTAAGAACTTGCCTGAGACTAAATTAAAAAGTGATGGACTGTTTTTTGGCAAAAGAAATTTCAAAACAGTATAATATTGAACCTGTGACATGGTTATCATTGGTTATCATTTCTTATGTAGGTCTACAATGAAAAAGGAACAAATGAGACAGAAAGAAATACAAAATGTACAATTTGGAGAGAAAAATAACACTAGGAAGATTAATGTTACAGTCAAGGCATGCACTGAGAGGCTGTATTTTTTTAAATATTTTATTATTTTTATGTGTATGTGTATATTGCCTTGTGCACCCATGTCGTGCAATGCCCAGGAGGACAGAAGAGGCTGTCAGATCCCCTGGAACTGGAGTTATGGACAAGTTGTTAGCTGCCATGTGGGTGCTCACATTTGAACCCAGGTCTTCTGCAAGCATAACCAGTGTTCTTAACAGCAGAGCCATCTCTCCAGCCCCAGAGGCTGTATTAAAGAGCTTAGTGACATTAAGGAAAGGATTCCTGCTCTGCACAGGAACAATGAGAAGGACACCCTCAGGGTGAGCCCCCACCCAGCTAAGCTTCTAACTTGTAAAAGTAGAGAGGCTAATGGGTTGCTTACTCCTAGAAAACAATTGCTTCAACATACAAAAGCTACTGCTAATGTGGTCAAAGAGGGCAAATGTTCATCCCAGGCTTGCAGCTGTATCATCTACACAGTACTGGCCTTGGAAGTATGAAGGATGCAAGAGTGAGGTGGTCAAAGATTCTTCCTTTGCAGTTTCAGAGAGCAACTGAGGCCAGGCAACATTCCCTGCATGAAGGCCTTGAGGGAGCAGGAGGTCATGAGGGGCTGTTGTTTAAGCTGTGAAAGTGAAGCCTGAGTTGCAGTGGAGACTCCAAGAGATTGGACATATCAGAGCTTGACATCTGCCAAGAAGAGTTGCATACAGAGAGTAGACCCAATCCAAGTAAGAGATGTATGTTGCATGCAGCAAAGTTGGAGGGGCTGAGCCATCGCCCTTTGGAACTAAAGTCCTAGACATCAGATATGGAGCTACAGGATTTGGGTGTTTGCCTTGCTGTCTTTTAATTTTGCTTTGGTTTGGTATTTCCTCACTATGACCCCATTCCTCTCTTTTGGAAGAGAAATATATAATATTCTGTGCCATTATATTTTGGAACTATGACATTTGTCTTTTTGATTTTTACAGGGGGTTACAGTTAAAGAAATTGCCTTGAGTCTCAAAAGAGACTTTGGATTTTGGACTTTTCAACAGTATTGAGACTATTAAAAGACTAAGGGGACTTTTGAAGGTGGATTAAATGCATTTTGTATTATGATATGGGCACAAGCCTCTGGGGGCCAGGGAATGGAATGTGGTTTCAATGAAAAGTGTCCTCCAAAGGCTGCATGCATTTGAATTTGAACACTTGGTCAATTGGTGGCATTGTTTTGGGAGATTTAGGAGGTGTGGGCTTGCTGGAGAGAGCCTAATAGGTTCCTAGAAAGCAATTGCTTCAACATACAAAAGCCATAATTGGGGGTAGGGTAGAGAGTTCACAGCTCTACCCCACTTTCAGTGTCTCTCTGCTTCCTGTGAATACTTGAAGATTTGAGTACTCAGCTTTCTGCGCCAGTCACTTCTCCTGCCATGCCTTTTCTGACATGTTCCCCCACTCTGATGGATTCTTATCCCTGTGGAATCTTAAGCCAAATAAACTCTTCCTTCTGTAAATTGCCTTTGTCATGGCGTTTTATCATAGCAACAGAAAATACAAAACCAAACAATTCACTGACCTTTATGTTATCTCTCCAGCTCTCCAGTTGCCCCCCCATATAGTTTTATTTTAGTGTTTTCATTTTAATAATCTTTGGAAAAAACACAGGAATTTTCTGGAACAACTGTGTATACATATCATTTTTCCCCTCTCTGGTGCCCAAACTTATGGTTCGTTGTAGGTACTTGTGGCATTACTATGCCAACATTACAGTTACACCTGAATAAACAGCCTGACTCTTAACTTTAGTTATAAGAGTGGGCCCAAACTTGGAGGGCACCTGTCCTCCAGCTGTCTCCTGGAACTGTGCTCCAGAGCCAGGCCTCATGCATACTTTTATTCTCCAGTAACAACTTGGAGAAGAATAAGCTTGGAGCCGCCTTTATCTTATCAGACATTCTTGCCTCTTCATCCCTAAGCCTAAAACATCTCATACATACAATGTTAAGCATTCTTCTAAATTTTCATTGTTTCCAATGGGAGTACAAATATGAATACTCTGTGTTCAGTGCTTTGATTTGTTAATTCTCAAGTCTACCCACATTCATTCACTATTTTGGGTGGAGGGAAAATTAAGGTTCCAAAGAATCGAGGTTAGGTGCCTAGGTCACAAGAGCATGTGGCTACTGAGCTTGTTTGCAGTAGTTTTTTGATTGCAAGGTTAAATAAAAGTCATTAGTCCAGAGTCTGTCCATTTTGTAAAAGTCATTCCTATATGTACTGAATGAACAAATATAATAGAATGCACTAGAATAAGCTGAACTATCAATAATCTGTTCAAGAGCCAGGTGTGGGAGCAGGCATCTATAATCTCAGCATTGGGGAGACTAAGGCAGGACAATAGGGAGTTTGAGGCCAGCATGGGCTACACAGCAAAACCCTCTCTCAGAACAAAAAGAAAACAATCTGTTCAAGAGCACACTGTAGTCTATCAAGTATTTTTGTAGACTTCATCTTTGACACAGAACTTGCTAAGTACACTAACCAGCAGTACAATGGCCAATGCACAGGTTTATTCCTAGCTCCAATTCCACTGCCCATTTAATAGATTTCAAAAGCTACAATATAAATCTTTTTTCTTGCAATGCAAATCTTTTAAAAAATAAGTTCCACTGAGACATTTCACATAACATAAAACTCACCCATTTTAAAGAGTACAATTAAATTGTCTTTAGTATACTCACAGTTGTACAACCCTAAGAATGATCAATCTTGTTTGCTGTTTGTTTACGGAGGAAGATTGAGACAGGGACTCATGTAGCCCAGGCTGGCCTGGAACTCCCAATGTAGCTGAGAATGGCTTTAAACTTCTGATCCCTCCTGTTTATACTTTCCTAGTAACTCAGCTTGGATTACAGGTGTGCACCATCATGCCTAGCTAATATTACATTTCCCAAAAAGAAACCCAATTCCAAAGTTGTCTTTACTATGAGTTTAAAGAAAACTTCCATGCAAGTTTCCTCATATGAAGACATAGAAAGCACTGGATGAATATTCAGATCAAGAATTTGTAACATGGCAAATGATACCCATGTTTTTCCTTTAGACCAGACTTCTGAACTCCAAACCTTGATTACTAATTGCTTGCTGGGTAACTCCACATATATATCCACCAGCATTTGACACTGACCAGTGTCCAAAGCCCAGATGTATCTCCCCTACCATACTTGTTCTTTGTCAATTCTCCCTTTTGTTTACTGCCCAATCTTGTTCCCACTCAGTTGCAAATTCTGTCTAGCAGTTTTTCATCCCCCATATTTAAATAATCCCAGTAATGTCTGAGTCCCCCTAATGAATTCCTACTCCGCTGCTGTTTAGATTTCTCAGTATCTTTCAACTACACTATTAACACAGACTTCTAACTGGTTTACCTTGTCTTTATACTTACCCTTTCCAATCTATCTTTTAAATTTTTGTAAATTATTTTAATTTTACGTGTATGAGTGTATTGCCTGAATGTATGTAAGTGCACCTGCACTGTGCAATGCCCGAGGAAATAAGAGAGCATTGGATTTCCTTGGAACTGGAGTTCCAGATGGTTGTCAGTCACATGTGGGTGCTGAGAATTGAACCTGAGTCCTCTGCAAGAGCAGTCAGTGATCTTAACTGTTCAGCCATCTCTCCAGCCCCTTCCAATCTATCTTTTACCCAGCCACTCAAATTATTTTTCCAAACACAAAAATACTTGTCACCTCTCATATTCAAAGTACAATACTTCAGAATGATGGTAAAACCCCTAAGGGTAAACCTCTTCACTTATATAACACCCCCTCAAAGCTAGAAGTTAAGTAATTTACAAAAAAAAATTGACACCTATTGGGATGCAAAGCTTAAACTACAATTCAAATCTTCTGATGCTAACTGAGTTGCCCTGTATGGCAATACGTTAACACAAGGTGTAATTTCTTAATGTCTAACACCAAAAATGCTCCTGTTTTAATTCAAAATATTTATTTTATTGTTTTAGCAAATATGCTACGTTGGCCCTTGTGCCAAAATCTAGAATAAAAGTACGAATTTTTAACCCCCAAGTTAATAATACTTAACTCCCAAATGGTACCTAAGTACATTTCAGAGCCTCGTGAGCAAGTGAGATAAAGTTTAAACAACTAATTGGCTCCTCTTCTCAGGAGAAACTTCATAGGGTTTAAGTTCAACCACCAAAGGGCACACCGGCTGCAAACCTAGAGGCCCACACGCCGGCCTGAACTGACAGGCGGAGGAGGAACCAGAGGTCCTGCCGCAGTCCGCAGACGCCCGGGATCCAGACACACGAAGTGCGTGGCCGTGAGAAAGGAGGGGGCAGCGCCGGGCTGAAACGCTGCGGGCCGGGCGCCGGTGGCATCCCTGACGCAAGCACAAAGGCCCATCCAAGGCCCGAAGGTGTGCGGGCAGGCCCAGCGGCGGGCAGTGCGAGCCCCGCGCTGGGGGCTCGTGACGCGGACTTTCGGGGAGCTCTACTTCCAGGCCGCCGGCCGCCAAGCTAAGCCAAGGAGCCAAACCATCTCCCCGAAAGGCGACGGCGGAAGGGCCGAAGCACCGGGCTTCAGACGGGTCGCTCCCCTCCCGCCAGCGCCCGGAGAGGACCCCGGGGGGGCGGCTTCCCGGTCCCCTTTAGGGCCGAACTCGGCCCCAGCACCCCTACCCCAGCGGGAGCTGCTTTCCTCTCCGGGACCACCTAGCCGAGCGGGTGTGGTCAGCCCCACCCCGAAGCTCACCTTCCACTCCGGGGCACCTGGCCGGCCGTCAGTCCCGAATTCCGTCCACATACGGCGTCTTCCGGCTCTCGCCGGAAGCAGCTCGAGAGCGGGACAGGAAGTTTGGCCGCCCCCCACGAACATCCCCATTGTTTCTCCGCCCCGAGAGCTGTCCGGGTGGAGGTCTTGACTCTCGGGCAGCTGGCGGGACGGGTACCCGACTCCGGCTCCGCTCGGGACCGAGGAACCGTGCCCCCGCCCTTGCTCCTCCTCTCTGGCCTTCAGGGCTCTTGGGTCCGGGAAGCCCCTAAACCAGGTCAGTGCAGTCTCGCCGTGACGTCACCGCCTTCCGGTAGAGGTGGATGGGGTAGCTTTCCGGTCTGCTGTGAAGTTACAACGGAGCCCGGCAGTAAAGAATGCGCCTTAAACGCAAAACTCTCCACGAAGAGGACCCGAAATCTTCACTGCCCAAGAAGGGAACTTGCACAATCAAGTTCTGCGTTGCCCTTGGACTGGGTATGAGTTCGCATGTAGAGCTTTTGGTGACTCTGAGTGTCCTCCGGCCTGGGTTCCGGATATTAGCATGCTTAAGATCTTGGATGCTCTGACTGAGGGCTAGAACCCCTGAGCTTCAAACTGGATACAAGTACTTGGAGTTTTATGAGTTTCCTTGAAATCACTCGTTTTTTGAATACTTGATGTCGTATGGAAGAATAGGGGACTTAAGATATTGGCAGCGGGAATTAAATTTCCTTTAAAAAGGCATTTTCAAGTTTAAATATAAGCCAAGAGAACTAAATGGGTAAGTGTGAGTATACAACATTTCAGGGGAAGAGAATTCTTCTAGATACAGAGTTGGAGGACAGGTGTTGATACAAATGCCTGTAATCCCAGCACTCAGAAGGCTGAGGCAGAATGATTGCTGAGTTTCAGGACAGGTAGGCTACATAGTATCTGAAAAAGTTTGGTGTAGCAAGGAATTGTTTACTTGGAGCTACACGCTCAAAGTTTATGTAAAGTAGATTTGGAAGTTATCAACATATAAAGAGATGAAGCTAGGCTTGGTGACACATACCTTTAATCCTAGCAGAGGCAGGCAGAATTCAAGGCCAGCCTAGTCTACATAGCAAGTTCCAGGCTAGCTGGGGCTAAGGAAGACCCTGTCTCAAAAAGACCTAAATAAATAAACAAAAGAGATGAAGACCCCTCAGGAAAGAAAATGGTCCAAGAAAAGTTTATAAAACAAGGTTAGGCCACTGAAAAAACTGGACTAGGAGAATGATTACAATGCAATTTTAATATATTTATTACAAGTGTTGTATATAAAGTACACTGTATAAAAAAGTGGCTGTAAGTCACACACAGAAAACATCCTCTGTTTTACTGTTCTAAAGCATTGGCTACAATTAATAAAACAAATACATCTATTGGTTTTTGAATATTCTTGTCTACAAACATTGGTTAATTTACTCAGTCCTGTCATTTTCTGAAGCTTTATAGTTTGTTTTATTTGACGCTGTTTTTGAGAGAAGGGGGTTGCTAGGGGGGATTAATATCAAGGCCCCTGGAATGCTGAGCAGTGTTCTGCCCCTGACCACTCCCTTAGTCCATTTTGTCTTTAATCATGAAATTCCAAGATAACTACTTGCCCTCCAAAGTTTCCTAAAGTAAACACATGGTTTTATCAGTATGTACTAAGGTGTTAGGCTTGTTATACAGTAAACTATTTGGTAAGGCACAAATAGATCATCCCTGGATGTAAATCTGGTCTCTTGAGCTCCATGTAACCTCATTTATCCTCTCATACCACTCCCAACCCAAAATTTCTACGTTCAATCCCAAAAACTGTTCTGTAAACTAAAAAGTTCCTATGCTGCCCCAACCCTGTGTATTTATCATACCATTAAAAGTCTTCTATCTACAGAGCTGGCTGTGGTGACCCATGCCTTTAATCCCAGCACTTGGGAGGCAGAGGCAAGTGGCTCTCTGTGAGTTCAAGGCTAGCCGAGTCTCCATAGTGAATCCAGGCCAGCTGTGACTTCAGGGAGACCCTGTCTCAAAAAGACCAAAAAAAAAAAAAAGGCTCCTATCTACAATACAGAAAGGCTATCCCAATTCTAACACTAACTTTCAGTTTAAGAATCATGTAAAAGCTCAGTGTGATGATGCACACCTTTAATCTCAGCACTCAGGAAGCAGAGGCAGGCTGTGAGTTTGAAGCCAGCCTGGACTATACAGGGAGACCCTGTTTCAACAAACAAAAAAAATCATGCAAAATTTTTTCCAGTTCAACAAATAACTGCTTCTCATTTGGAATTAATAAAATGTTTAGTTAATTTTGAAAAGAATTTAAAGATTTATATGTATGATCTGTTAACAGTCTCCAATGGTTTTAGAATATTCGATACAAACATATGTAATATTAGTCTTAACAAACAAAAGTAGCCAGGTATGGTGGCACATGCCTATAATCCTAGCAATCTCAGCACTGGGAAGCCTGAGGAGTCAATCCAACCTGGGTTACATAACAGACCCTATCTCAAAACTAAGATAAAGGAGTCAGGCATAGTGGCACATACATGTAATCCTAGCACTCAGGAGGCTAGGGCACAAGGATCATAAGTTTGAAGCCAGGGTGAGAGCCTCTCAAAAGCAAATAAAAGAAAGAAAAAGAAAAATAGATGATACTGATTTTATTATGGTACATGTTATAGAGTCAATGTATGATATTGAAGATACAGAGGTTATATATAAGAAAATATCACTCATGATCACATTCAAATCAAGAGCTATCTGTACTCTTAAGAGTTTTTAGAATGTATCTTTAAAATCTGTGTGCAAAGTGAAATATGTACGATTTCCTTGATTAGGATGTGTACCCAGGTAACAAAGAAGTATCTTCTGAAATGCAGACTATCTGCTTTCCAATGTTACCTCCTGTCATCATGGACTGGAATGCAACTGGAAAGAAGAAAAAAAGTTAGGTTATCTGAAGATAAATGTTACTGTATGTTTGTCAGGAGGTCTGGCATATAAAATTAATTTGAATAGGGGCTGAAGAGATGACTCAGTGGTTAAGAGCACTGACTGCTCTTGCAGAGAACCCAGGTTCGATTCCCAGCACCCACAGGGTGGCTATGAACTGTCCTTAACTCCAGTTCTGGGGGAATCTGAAGCCCTCTTCTATGAACTGTCCTTAACTCCAGTTCTGGGGGAATCTGAAGCCCTCTTCTGACCTCCGTCGCATTGCACGACATGGGTGCACTCACTTACATGCAGGCAATACACTTATACACATAAAATAAATAAAATATTTTTTAAAACTGATTAAAAATTAATTTGAATAATTTCTTCAATGGTTTTTAATATTTAAACACAGAAGGAAGCTCTCATGGTGTACAAATATAATTCCAGCCCTCTGGAAGCTAAAGCAAGAGGATCATGAGTTTAAGATTAGTATGAACTACATGGTGAGACCTTGTCTCAAAACAACCAAAAAGAGTTGTGTAGGAGAAAGAACACACTGCCTCACTCAAATATGTTGCATCTTAGACACCCTGGCAGACATTCCAACAGAACACTGAGCTTGTACACTGGGAACTTGCCCCTGCCTGGCCTCAGGAATGGATTTATGCTTTTTAGAATGTGAAGAGGAGGAGGTAGGAGAGAAGGAGACCCTGTTTCAAACAAAAAAATGCCTCAAGTGAAATACAAACTAATCCAATATTTTGGAAAAACTTGTTGGGCTGGGGATATATAGTGATATATAAGCACTTAATAGAGTGCCTGCCTGCCTAGTATGTACAAGGCCCTGGATTCTCTCTCCAACACTGCATAAGCCAGGCACAGTGATTTATACCTGTTAATTCCAGCACCTGGAGGTGGAGGCAGGAAGATCAGAGTTCAGGATCATTCTTGAATACATAGTTTGAAACCAGCCTTAACTACAGGAGACCCTGTCTCAAAAAGAAAAAACAAATAAAACCTACTGTTGTCTAAACTGGAAATATCTAACTGGTAGCCACATAAAGATACAGAGTCTGAAGACTAGAGGCAAATTAAAAGGGGAATAAAATGTTGGCAGAAAAATTTTAAATAACTAAAAATTGTATAAATTTTAAGTTTCTGCCAGGCATAGTGTCAGCACTTGGGAGGCAGAGGCAGGAGGATCTCTGAGTTCAAGGCCAGCTGGGGCTACAGGGAGACCCTGTCTCAAAAAGACCCCCCAAAAAAAGAAATTTGTTTTATTGTATAAATACAGTATATATTTGTTATACCAAATGAGTGACATTTACATTTTGAGACAGGGTCTCTCTGTAGCCCCAGCTGTCCTGGAACTCACTATGTAGACCAGGCTGGCCTTGAACTCACAGAGATCTGCCTGCCTCTGCCTCCCAAGTGCTGGGATTAAAGGCGTGCGCCACCATACCCAGTGACATTTACATTTAAATACAAACAAAATAGTGGTTTAAAATATTGTTTTGAAAAGGAAAAAAAATCAGTTTAAGCCTTTTCAAATAAATGTCTAAATCTGTGTGTTAGACAAAAAATTTTTGAAAATTTCATTATTTTTTTTGCATTTTTATAAGCTGAGAAACCAAAGAAACTTGAAACAATATCTTTTTTGTTTTTTCGTTTTTTGAGATAGGGTCTCCTTGAGCCCCAGCTAGCCTAGAACTCACTATATAGATCAGGTTGTCCTTGATCTCAGAGGCCTGCCTGCCTCTGCCTCCACAGGGCTGGGATTAAAGTTGTGCCCCACCCTGCCAAGATCAAACAATACCTCTTGATATGGTTTGAATATGAAATGGCTCCAATAGGCTCATATTTGAATGCTTGGTCTTCAGCAAGTGGTAGGTGCTATTTTGGGAGGTTCTGGAAACTTCAGGAAGTGGGACCTAGCTGGAGGAAATAGGTCACTAGGTTGGGCCCTTGGAGTGTCTTATGTGTGGCCCCTTCCTGACATTTTTGTTTCATGTCCACCACGAGGTGAAGAGCTCCTCACATACTCTGGCCACCATGATGATCTGCCTTACCCAAGTGCATGGGGCTAAGTGACCCTGAACCAAACCCTCTAGAATCATTAGCAAACTAATTCTTCCCTAAAATTGTTTCATGTCTTTTGTCTCAGTGATGAAAAGAAAATTAATACACATCAAATACCAATAAAGTGAACTCTAATGGCATTTGATTACAATATTTAAGGAAACCTAATATATAGGCATTTCACAGGGAAGAAAAAGAAAAATTTTTTCAGACAGGATCTCATTTATCCCAGATTGGCCTCAAACTCATAATGTAGCCAAGAAAGACCTTAAACTGATCTTGCCATTTCCACTGTCTGAGTTCTGGGATTACAGGTGGTGTGCTACCATGCCTGATTTGTACAGTGTTGGGGATCAAACCCAAAGCTTTATGCATTGTAGGCAAGCACTTTACCAACTGATCTACATTCCCAGTCAGTTCCAGAAATAAACTGCTAAAAAGATAATAAACTTGGTATGGTGGTACATGCCTGTAATTCCAGTACTTGGAGGTAGAAGTAGAAAAATCAGAAGTTTGAGGCCAGCCTCAACTACCTAACAAATTCAAGGCCAGCCTGGGCTATGAAAAAAAACAAAGTCTCAAAAAGACCCTACCCCCCCTCCCAAAAAAAGGAGAGAGAATAAAGAAAAGGAGACAGGTACAGGCAGGTACAGGCCTTGCTTAACATGCACAAGGCTCTGGATTCAATTTCACATTACATAAAACAAAAACACAGACTTTCAACTTTCAGTTAACTCTTATTCCCTAGTACATCCAAAAAGAAAAAAAAAAAAAATTGGCTGGGGTGTAGTATGCAAGAAGCCAAAAAAATTAAAATAATAATAAAAGCCCTGAAAGGTAGCATTTAAAGAAAACCTGGGCTGGAGAGATGGCTCAGTGGTTAAGAACACTGACTGTTCTTGCAGAAGACCTGGGTTCGAATCCCAGCAGCCACATGGCAGCTAACAACTGTCCGTAACTCCAGTTCCAGAGGAGCCAACAGCCTCTTCTGTCCTCCTTGGGCACTGCATGACACGAGTGCACTTACCTACATGAAGGCAATATACGCACACACGTAAAATTAAAAAAATAAGAAAATAAAAAGACAATGTATCTGTTGAGCACACACATACTCTCTCCATATACAGACATATATGTATTAAAGCTATATTCATCTTACCGCCCATGTTTTCCAATCCATTTATCATAGTTTCCTTGATCTGTAAATCAAAATAGCTACATTTAGTGTTAAGCTCCAATGTTTCTATTTAATGGTTTACATTAACAGGAAGCAATATAATTTAGAACTTTGTATATAGTAGAAAAATTTTATTTATTTCATGTAGGTAGCCCAGAAAAGTTTGCTATTGATTTTTTTAAAAAATAAAATCCAGCTGAGTGTGGTGGCACACGCCTTTAATCCCAGCACTTGGGAGGCAGAGGCAGGCGGATCTCTGTGAGTTTGAGGCCAGCCTGGTCTACATAGAGAGTCCCAGGTCATCTGGGGCTACAGGGAGACCCTGTCTCAAAAAGACCAAAATAAAATAAAATACAATAAAAATCTAGCCAGGCGTGGTGGCGCACACCTTTAATCCCAGCACTCAGGAGGCAGAAGCAGGTGGATCTCTGAGTTCAAGGCCAGCCGGGTCTACATAGTGAGTTCCAGGCCAGCTGGGGCTACAGGGACACCCTGTCTCAAAAAGACAAAAAAAAAAAAAAATCCTACTGTCTGATCTTTAAAAAAAAATTTTGGACTTATTTGTGTATAGAAGTATATGTGTCACAGCATATGTGTGGAGGAAAAAAAGAATATCATGAGCCAGGCATGGTAGTGCAAACTTCGAATTCCAGCACTTGGGAGGCAGAGACAGGCAAATCTCTGTGAGTTCAAGGCCAGCCTCGTTCACATAGTGAGTTCCAGGCCAGCTGGGGCTACAAGGAGAACCTGCCTCAAAAAGACCAAAAAAAAAAAAGAACATCCAGAGAGGGTACTGAGATGTGCTTATATGACTTTTAAGAAAGTGAAATTGCTAATGAAGTACAACTCTATAATAGAGTTGTTAAATTAGTGAACATTAGAATTTTATATTTGGGGATAAATACCTATTGATTTTTGTAAATAACCCATGGAAAGTAAACTTAATAAAATTTTACATTAAGTTAATAAAAGGGTTTCTCAATCAGTAGTAGGTTATAGTCATTTATTTTTTAACTATTGTGTGTGTATCTATGTAGGGGTAGGTATGTGTGAGTGTAGTTGCCTACAGAGTCTAGAAGAGGGCATCACATCCCCTGGAATTAGAGTCATAGCACTCCCTGACATGGATGCTAGGAACCAAACTCTGGTCCTCTGCAAGAGTAGTATGTGTTCTTAACTACTGAACCATCTCTCCATCCCATCTTATATAGGAATACTTCATACTAAAACAAATATGTTTGTTACAGTAAATTCAAAGAAAATAAAAGTATGCCAAATAGCAGAAAGAATTATAAAGAATAGAAGTTTGGCTTGGGGATGTAGCTTAGTTGGTGAAGTTCTTGTTTACATAGGAAGGCCCAGGATAATCTCCCAGTACATGAAATCCTATTTCCAAGGAATAAAATTTTTTTTGTTTTACCTTTAGCTTTCCTTCTTTAAACCATTGACTCAACTGTAGAATTCCAGGCTCAAATTTATCCTTATAATTTAATACCATAAATCTCTCTCTGTAAGCAGAGAATAAAAGGATAATGATCAGAGAATATTACAAGAGTGAGAATCCAGAATGCTACTATACCTGTTAATCTCTAACCACACTGAGTCTGCTCAGTTTTAGGTATAGTCAAAAGGTAAATACACTACTGTTTATGTCTGCTTATCATCTACAATCTTATTTGGCAATAATACTGTAGTTTTTTTTTTTCCTTTGTAGATAATGTTCTTTCCCCATCCTCACATTATCAAACCTAAATCTTGAACCACCTTTAAAATATACTTTTCAGAAAACTAGGGAGCTGCAGAGATGGCTTTTCATTGAAGAGTGCTTACTGTTCTTCCAGAGGACCAAAGTTTGGTTCCCAGCACCAATGTCAGGGGGCTCACAACCACCTGTAACTCTACCTTCAGAGGATCTAACACCCTCTTTGGCCCTCTCTGAGCACTTGCATGCCTGCACACACACACACTGCAATGCCATGGAGGTCAGAAGAGGGCTTCGGATTCTCCTGGAACTGTAGTTAAGAACAGTTCGTAGCTGCCATGTGGGTGCTGGGAATGAAACCTGGGTCCTCTGCAAGAGCAGTCAGTGCTCTTAACCACTAAGCCATCTCTCCAGCCCCAAACAAATATTTTTTAAGAAAAAAGAGCCAGGTGTGGTGGCACAGGCCTTTAATCCCAGCACTCTGGAGGCAGAGGCAGGTGGATCTCTCTGAGTTCAGACTAGCCTGGTCTACATAGTGAGTTCTAGGTTAGCTGGGGCTACAGGGAGATCCTGTATCAAAAAAGACAAAAAAAAAAAAAAAGAAAGAAAGAAAAAATTGGGGCTGGAGAGATGGCTTAGCTATTAATGGCATTGGCTGCTCTTGCAGAGAACCCAGGTTCAGTTCCCAGCACCCACATGGCAGCTAACAACCGTCTGTAGCTCTAGTTTCAGGAAAAACATTCATTCATTCACATAAAATAAAAATAAATTGGCCAAAAAAAGTTAAATGAATGTATTTCATACACATCTATGAAATTAAACCACCCCCCTTGAAAGTGGCACCAAGGGCAAAGGCCATACCTTGTGATGTTTCTTTCCTTCTGGATTGCTTCTACAGCAGGGGGCAGTGGAGGAGGATAAGGTACATCTTTATTGTACTGAGAAATCTGACCACACAGAATAATGTGGCTGTTCTGATTCATCTGTATTTTTTTTAAAAAAAAGGATAATTACACCCTTAGATACCTTTCCTGTTTATAGATTTTATGGTTGCATCAATGAAAGCCAATTAACTTTTTGAAGATTTATATATTTAAAAGTTTAATAAAAAAAAAACTAAATTAGGCTGGGCATGGTGGCACACGCCTTTAATCTCAGCACTTGGGAGGCAGAGGCAGGCAGATCTTTGTGAGTTCAAGGCCAGCCCAGTCTACGTAGTGAGTTCCAGGACAGCTGGGGCTACAAGGAGACCCTGTCTCAAAAAAAAAAAAAAAAAAAAAAAAAAGTAAATATTTTATAAAGTCTACATGTATGTGTAAAACTTTTAAAAACTGATGTGTATGTGTGTGTGTATGCCTGTGTGAGTTTTATGTACACCACGTGCATGCAGGTGCCTTCAAAAGCCAAAAGAGGGCATTGGGTCCCCTAGAACTGGGAGTTACAAGTAGTTGTAAGCTACCCGAGGTGGGTATTAGGAACTGAACCAGGTCCTCTGTAAGAACAGCAAGCACTCTTAACCACTCAGTCATCTCTCTGGCCCGTAAAAGTTCTAATTACTTAGAAATAAGTGCACTCCATGGGGCTGGAGAGATGGCTCAGCAGTTGAGCGCACCATTTGCTCTTGCGGAGGACCCAGGTTCGATTCCCAGCACCCACATGGCAGCTACAAACCATTCTTAACTCCAGTTCCAGGAGAATCCGAAGCCCTCTTCTGACCTCTAGGCATTGCATGACACAGGTGCACTCACATACATGCAAGCAATACACTCATACACATAAAAGTAAAAATAATAAATAAAATATATTTTTAAAAAAAGAAATAAGTTCACTCCAAAAGCATATAGACCAAATAGGTTGATAATCACCAAAAAAACTATATTAGTTCTCATTGATTTTGCTACTTTTACTAGTAGCAGTAGTTTATTTCATTAAATAATCTGAACTACAAGTAATTTTATAAATAGTAAAGATCTAAGCATTATCAGTGACTGTCACCAGGCGTGGTGGTGCACACCTTTAGTCCCAGCACTTAGGAGGCAGAGGCAGGTGGATCTCTGGGAGTTCAAGGCTAGCTCGGGCTACAGGGAGACCCTGTCTCAAAAAGCCCAAAAAACAAAAACAGTGACTGTCAATGTTTCCACATTGTCAATAAAAATACATAAAAACCTGCAATCTATGAAAATCATTTCCATACCCAACTCCTTGCCCAGTGATTCCCATACTGTAAAGATACTGTGATGGTTAATTTTTTTTTTTTTGTCTTTCTGAGACAGAGTCTCCCTGTAGCCCCAGCTGTCCTGGAACTCACTATGTACACCAGGCTGGCCTTGAACTCACAGAGATCCACCCACTTCTGCCTCCCAAGTGCTGGGATTAAGGTGTGTGCTACCACGCCCGGCGAAGGTTCATTTTTTTAAGACTTTTTTTATGTGTATGTGTGTGAGCCTGCATATGTACCACATGTATGCAGTGATTCCCAGAGGACAGAAGGCATCAGATCCCCTGGAACTGGAGTCACAGGAGATTGTGAGTCTCCATGTGGGTGCTGGAAACTGAACCCTGGTCCTCTGGGGCTGTGAGGTGGTCAGTGGATGGAGTTAGGGGTCAGAACTTCACCATTTCAAAATGCAACTATAATTTTTCATAAAAATAAAAAGGTAAAAATAAAGTATTGTGGGTAGGAACTGAAATCTTCAATCAAATCAAAGGAAGTACCACAAGCTCTTTTGTACAACTTAAATATGATAATGATCCTCAAATTATTTGTCACAATAATCCCTACAACATTATAGTTCCCCCCCCTTCAGTATCAGGCAAAAATGTGTCACAATAAATAAAATACATTTATAACACATTTATTTCAGATTTGTAACCCAAACAATTCAGCAAACAACCTGACTTATCACTGTATCACTGATGTCACCACCAACATTGTCAAAGTAAACATCCACTCCAGCCGGGCATGATTCTCGGAGTTGTTCTGCCACATTTCCTTTTTTATAATTAATTGCAGCATCAAACCCCAATTCTGAGGTCAAGAAGAGGCATTTTTCATGTGTTCCACAAATTCCCACCACTCTGGAACAGCCTAGCAGATGGCCAATCTATGAGGGAAATTTTTGAAAATTAAATGACCTTATATTCACACAAATTAAAAATATGAATGTATACAAGATATTGCAAGTGTAGGAGAGTGTTCATCACAATTAAGGTTAGATGACACTGCTTTTAGCTAAAAGAAACTTAAAACCAAGGAGATTGAGGACAAACAATGTGATCCTTTAAAAAATTAAAATAGAGGGCTGGAGAGATGGCTCAGCAGTTAAGAACACTGTTCTTGCAGAAAACCCAGGTTCGAATCCCAGCACCCACATGACAGCTAACAACTGTCCGTAACTCCAGTTCCAGGGGATCTGACAGTCTCTTCTGTTCTCCATGGGCACTGCACAACATGGGTATACTTACCTACATGCAGACAATACACACGTACACATAAAATTAAAAAAAAAAAACAAGTTATCAGAACTTAAAAAAATTAAAACAATAAAATATAGTTGAAAACTCACAATTTAAATGTAATTCAAGGGGCAGTGCTCTTAACTGCTCTTGCAGAGGACCCAGGTTCGATTCCCAGCACCCAAATGGTGGCTACAAACCATCCTTAACTCTAGTTCCAAGGGAACCCAACAAACTCTTCTGACCTCTGTGGCATTGCACTACACAGGTGCATTCACATACAATGCAGGCAATACACTCATACACATAAAAAATAAAAATAATAAATATTAAAAAAATAAATGTAATTCAATAATTTTCAGCCCTGTGAACAATAAAAATGACACCTAAAATAAAGTTTGATTTTTTTTTTCAATGATTCCCATACTGTAAAAGATACTGTGGTTAATATTAAAAAAAAAATTATGTATATGTGTGATCCTGCATGAGTTTATGTACACCACATGTATGCAGGAACCCACAGAGGCCAGAGGGCATCAAATTCCCTGGAACTGGAGTCACAGGTGGTTGGTTATGAGTCTCCATGTAGGTGCTGAAAACTGACCCAGGTCCTCTTAACCACACACTGCCATCTCTCCCACCCCAATGGTTAATCTTGTCCATTTGACAAGATCTAGACTCACCATGGAAACAAGCCTCTGGATACATCTATGATGAATTACCTACATTAGGTTAATTGAAGTGGAAAGACCCACCCCAAATGTGGTTGGTACCATTCCATAGGCTGGGGTCCCTGACTAGGAGAGAGTGAGCTGAGCACAAGCATTCATGGCTCTCTGCTTCCTGACTGCTCATGCAGTGTTGACCAGAGCTCCTGCCATCATGACTTCCCAGCATAATGGACTGTAGCCTGGAAATGGGGGCCAAAATAAACCCTTCCTTTCTTAGATTGCTTTTGTCAGGTATTTTATCACTGCAAGGAGACAAGTAATATAGCCACTATTTACAAAACAACATATAATTCTATCCCAATACTTACCACATAGCTACATTTCAATAAATGCTTTCTGTGCTAGGCTTGGTGGCCTGTAATCCCAGCACTTGGGAGACGGAGACAGGAAGATTAAGAGTTTAAGGTCAACTCTAAGCTATGTAGTGAGTTTGAGGCTACCCTAGACTACTTGAGACCCTGCCTCAAACTATAACTAAATAAACAAATATTTTCTTGAGGAAGTTTCTTAAAAATAGGAGTTAGATGACATTTGGTGCTGGCAACTGAACATAGGGCTTTATTCATTCTTAGCAAGGGCTCTATCTAGTGAGCTAGAAAATCAGACCCTTGTCTTTTAATTCAAGGAATTAGACAATTCTCTGTAATTTCCATCCCTATATGAATAACAGAGATACTCTAGACTTAACACATTTTTTTTAGTAGACACAAAAACCTGTATTTTTCATATTGTCATTAGCAGAATCTAAATAGGTAATAACACACTTCTACCAGAAGTGTGCGGAATAATGACATTACATGTGTTCAATTAAAAGAAATTGTAAAATAACTTGTATTTACCTTTGATACTGTCATACATAGATAGAAAATGTATTTTGATCGTATTTACCCAATTCCTGTCTCTTATTCCCTTCTCAATCCTTCTGGGACACATCCCCTCCTATTTTCATATCTTTTTTCTTTTAATAACCCATTGAGTTTAATTAGAGTTGCTTGCATGTGTATGGGTATACAGTTATTTGTTGGATCATGGGTAATTTACAAATGGCTACACTCTTAGAATTTATTTATTCATTTTTGAGACAAGGTCTTATAGACCATACTGGCTTTGAACTTGTTATGTAGCTGAGGATGAGCTTGAATTTCTTTTTTTTTTTAAATTTATTATTTTTATTTTATGTGTATGCATGTATTGCCTGCATGTAGGTAAGTGCACCCATGTCGTGCAATGCCTGTGGAGGTCAGAAGAGGCTGTCTGATCTCCTGGGACTGGAGTTACACACAGTTGTTAGCTGCCATGTGGGTGCTGGGATTCGAACCCAGGTCTTCTGCAAGACCAACCAGTGTTCTTAACTGCTAAGCCATCTCTCCAGCCCGATTTTGAATTTCTGATCTTCTTGCTTCCACCTCCCATAAGTGTTGGGATTACAGGTGTGCATCACCACATTTGTTTTATGTGGTTTTAGAGATCAAACCCAGGGCTTTATGCATTCTAGGTAAGCACTCTATCAACTGAAGTATCTTGCCAGCCCTGTTTCATATTTTAAATTATATACATGTATTAGAGATATATTTTCTTCTTTTTTTTTTGGTTTTTTTGAGACGACAGGGTCTCTTGGTAGCCCCAGCTGTCCTGGAACTCACTATGTAGACCAGGCTGGCCTTGAACTCACAGAGATCCGCCTCTGCCTCTGCCTCCTGAGTGCTGGGATTAAAGGCATGCACCACCACGCCCGGCTTCTTCTATTAAAACATCAAATAATTCTTGAAAAGTTTACCTGCCCAGCCAATGAGCCACAGGCACCTGCTGCTCCACTGACAACCATTGTCTGATTAGATCCAGCAGATATGTGACCTTTTTCCTGTACTCCAATCAAGGAAGTCAAACCAGGCATACCTATTGCTCCAAGAAAATATGAAAGGTGTCCATCCACAAGTTGTGGGTCTACCTAAAATAAAATATATACATTTTAAATACTGAAATTCCTGTTTTATGCTAAAAAGTTACAGAGTACCTGTTAAGGATTGAATGGTGTTCCCCACCCAAGTTCATATGTTAAAGTCATATATCCCTATGTACATGTATTGGAACAGGGCCTTTTAAGGTGATATTTAACCTTAAATAAGGTCATACATAAAGTTGGGGACTTAATCCAACACATGTGCTCTTAGAAGAAACAAATATAACACTCTCTTACTGCCTAGAAAGGACACTTTAGGACACAGCAAGAAGTAATTTCCTTGCAAACTAAGAGACTTTCCCAGAAACTGAATTTTCTGAAACCTCAATCTTGGATTTCTCACCTTCAGAATAGAAAATAAGTCCCTGTTGGTTAAACCATGCAGTCTGTGGTATTTTGTTAGGTACCCCAAGCTGATCAATATGGTTTTTTAGAACAATAAATCATTCTTTGGCCTTGTTAAAATTCTACCATATGTTTTTAAAATTTTAAAAATAATTTATTTTTATTATTTCTATTTTATGTGTATGTGTGTATTACCTGAATGTAGGTAAGTGCACCCGTGTCGTGCAATGCCCGTGGAGGTCAGAAGAGGCTGTTGGATCCCCTGGGACTGGAGTTATGGACAGTTGTTAGCTGCCATGTGGGTGCTGTGATTTGAACCCGGGTCTTCTGCAAGAACAACCAGTGTTCTTAACCACTGAGCCATCTCTCTAGCCCCCATAGTATTTAATTTTCATATCCACTTATGAGATGACTATTCAATTTTCCATACATGGAAACTGAGATATAAATAAATAAGGTATTTTCCTTGATGACACATAATTAGGGCAAGTCACATGAAACTGCCAGTTTTTGTAGGTCAATATAATGCTGGTCATTTTACATACTTCAACCTAAGAGTTGATTGAACTCAAGATTTATGACATGAGTTGGAATTTCAATCATGAAGCAAATAAATTCTGCACATGTTTATTTCTTAGGAAACTATCAGATGTAATTATGGAAAGACTGGAGAGATGGCTCAGTGGTTAAGAGCACTGGCTGCTCTTGCAGAGGACCTGTTGATCAATGATAACCAGCAGTAAAAAAGAGCAAAGGCTTACTACATCTCAGCAGCTAGGTAAAATAAAATATATGATTTTTACCCCCTATTCACTCTATAATAAAGTAACATGGATATAGAAAATGAGGATATGGGGCTGAAGAGATGGCTCAGCAGTTAAGAACACTGGTTGTTCTTGCAGAAGACCCAGGTTCAAATCCCAACACCCACATGGCAGCTAACAACTGTCAGTAATCCAGTCCCAGGTGATCCAACAGCCTCTTCTGAGCTCTGTGGGCACTGCACGACACAGATGTACTTACCTACATTCAGACAATACACGAATACACATAAAATTAAAATAATTTTTAAAAAAAAGAAAATGAGGATAAAGGGGAACTCAGAAGCTTTTGTATCATATGTTACCTTTTTAAGGTCATTCCCATCTAGAATGGCCTTAGTTTGCCAGGGCCAATAGAAAGAAGTCACAAAATCGCCTTTAGCCAAATTTCTGTGCTTGCTCTCCTCTATAATTCCAATACCTCCACCATCGACCACCTGAGACAGCTGCCAAGGTGCTAAATAATCACTCCCCGTATCTTCATTCATCTTACATCGCTGGAAAAAAAAAAAAGAGTATCCACTAAGATAATTTTGTTGGCTAATACTGAGCCATGGTTTACTAATTTACCCAGTGACTAAAAGCATAAAAGTAATTATTATTCTCCTTTCAGTTATTTTTATATTTTGGTCTTTTTGAGACAGGCTCTCCCTGTAGCCCCAGCTGACCTGGAACTCACTATGTAGACCAGGCTGATCTTGAACTTACAGAGATCCGCCTGCCTCTGCTGGGACTAAAAGCATGCGCCAACACGCGGGCTCAGTTATTTTTATTTTGCAAAAAATTGCGGAAACAATGTACCTGACTTTTACTAGTAAAGAAGTACAACTGAAAAGGAATTTAGAACTGTTCCAAAACTGTACTGTGGCAATCAAAACAGTCTGGTACTGGCATAAAAAGACAAGGCTCTTGAGATGCTCAGTAAGTAAAGGCACTTGCCACCAAGCCTGACTGACCACCTGAGTTTCATCTCCTGGACCCATACAGTAGAAATAGAGAACAACTCTCAGAAGATTATTTCTATACAGAAATAGATCCACACTGTGAGAGGTGGAAACAGGAGGATTAGTAGGTCCTACTGGCTGCCAACCTGGCTCCAGGGTCACCCTGGCCAAAGGAATAAAGCAGATTCATGGAACAGAACACTTGATGTCCTCTGGCCTTCATGCATATGCAAACACCAGCATACATATACCAGAGATACATACACATACATACATACACTCAGAAAAATAATTAATTAAATAAATACAGACCTGGAGTTTGGGGATTTAGCTCATAGGTAGAATGTCTAGCAAGGGCAAGGCCCTGGTTTGGTCCCCAGCACCAGAAAAAAAAAAATTATATAAGGAAATTTAAGAATCATTATACAAACTATGGTAACAAAAATAATGGAAATTTTGACTTGATGGTTCAATGTTTGTTTGAGACAGAATCTCACTATGTAGTCTAGGTTGGCACTAAACTAGTGAGCCTTCCTGTCTCAGCTTCCTGAGTATTACAACCATCCCCTTGGCAAAACAGCTCTTTTTTTTTTTTTTTTTTTAAACAGCTCACTTTTATGGAAACAGCTAGCAACACAGACTACAAGACTCCTAATTTCCTTTGCCTTGGCAATTCTGTGTCCTTAATGGAAATACTCCCAAAATAAAGGAAACTATTTATTATTAGAGTTGTTCATCACAATTTCCAAACAAACACTTTTTCTACCTGACACCTTCCAATCTCATATGGATGCTGTCTTAACTCCTCAAGGTAAAATGCTAAGGAGGGACCACATCCTGCCACAAGAGGAAGACTATGTTGAGATTTTTGTGGTTGTTTTATTGTTTTGTTTTGTTTGTTTTTTGAGATAAGGTCTCACTGGATAGCCCCAACTGGTCGAAAACTCAAACAGTAAGACTGACCTTGAATTCAAAGAGATCCATCTGCCTCTGCCTATGATTAAAGGCCCATCGAGCCCAACCCAAGACTAAGAAATTCTCTGGGAAGCAGCAAAGTCTCTTCCTCTCTGTGGCTCACTCTTGACTCTCTCCTGAAACCCAAAATATCTAACATTCACAGTGAGGACAAGGGAAAACAGGGAAGGCCTCAGAACTCACTTCTGCTTCAGTTGGAGAATTACAGGAATTTATCTGGGCTGGGTGTGGTGGCTCACGCCTTTAATCCCCACACTCGGGAGTCTGAGGCAGGGATTTCTATGACTTTGACACCCACTTGGTCTAGTAGTTTCAGGCAAACCACAGCTACATAGTGAGACCTTGTCTTAAAAATAAATGAATAAGAGGCAGGCGGATCTCTGTGAGTTCGAGGCCAGCCTGGTCTCCATAGTGAATCCAGGCCAGTTGCGGCTACAGGGAGAACCTGTCTCAAAAAGACCAAAAAAAAAAAAAGAAAAGAAAAAGAATAAATAAATAAAATTGTGTCTGTATGCTTTGTGTATATGTGTATGTTTGTCCTTTGACTTCTATGTGTGTCTCGGCAGTCAAGGACAAGTGGAATTCGTTAAGGAATGTGTGTGCATGTGCATATAGAAGCCAGAGGGTCCTCTTCAATTGTACTTCACCTTATTTTATTTATGTGCATGTATGTTTTGCCTGCATTTATGTAAGGGCACCATGTGCATGTATTGCCCATGGAGGCCAAAAGAGGGCACTGGATCCCCTGAAAATGAAGTTACAGATGGCTGTTAGCCACAATGGGGGGTGCTGGGAACTGAACCCGGGTTCAGTTACTTACTGCTTAGCCATCTCTCCAGTCCCCCACCTTATTTTTAAATTATTATTGTGTGTCTGTGTGTATGATGTGTGGGCTCACATGTGCCATGGTGCACATGTGGAGGTCAGAGGACAACTTTGTGCAACTGATTATTTTTACATGGGTTTCAGGGATCAAACTCGAGTTGTCAGGCATTTACCCTCTAAGCCACCTCACTGGCCCACTCTACCTTTTTTTTTTTTTTTGTCTTTTTTGAGACAGGGTCTCCCCGTAGCCCCAGCTGGGGCTATGTAGACCCACTCCTGGAACTATGTAGACCAGGCTAGCCTTGAACTCAGAGATCTGCCTGCCTCTGCCTCCCAAGTGCTAGGACTACAGGAGTGCGCCACCACACCCGGCCCGAACTTATTTTTGAGACAGGGTCTCTCACTGAACCTGGAACTTTCAGATTCTGCTAGATTGGGTGGCCATTTGGCCCCTAGCATCTGCCTTGTCTCTGGACACATATCCCACCAGTACTGAGGTTATGAACAAGCACTGCTGCAGCCAACTTTGACTTCAGGGTCTAAACTCAGGTCCTCCTGCTTGAGCAGCAAGCACTTTACTCACTAAGCCATCTCCCTAGCCCAAACATTGAATTTTTTTTCTTTTTTTTTTGGTCTTTTTGAGACAGGGTCTCCCTGTAGCCCTAGCCGGCTGGCATTTGTTATGTAGACCAGGCTGGCCTTGAACTCACAGAGATCCACCTGCCTCTGCCTCTGGAGTGCTGGGATTAAAGGCATGTGCCACCAAGCCTGTGTAATAAAAAAAATACTTTAAAAAGCACAGGTGGAATTCATCAAGGAAGCCATCTCACTTGCCATTAGCCTGTTTTAAAAATAAGAATTACGGGGCTGGAGAGATGGCTCAATGGTTAAGGGCACTGACTGCTCTTGCAGAGGACCCAGGTTTGATTCCCAGCACCCACATGGCAGCTACGAACCATCCTTAACTCCAGTTCCAGGGGAATCCGAATGACATAGGTGCATTCACATACATGCAGGCAATACACTCATACACATAAAATAAAAATAATAAATAAAATATTTCAAAAAAAGAATTAGCTAGGCATGGTGGTACATGCCTTTAGTATCAGCACTAGGGAGGCAGAGGCAGGCAGATCTCTGTGAGATCAAGGCCAGCCTGGTCTATATAGTGAGTTCCAAGCCAGCTGAACTACAGGGAGATCCTGTCTCAAAAAACAAAAAGCACACCAAAAAAAAAAAAAAACAATAAAAAAGAATACAAATTATTTGCCATTCTTTCAAAGATGGAAGATAAAACACTCTGATTTATTTTGTAGTGTTTGTGGAATGGTTCAGCAGGTAGAGGTGCTTGCTGCTAAGACTGAGGACCTAAGTTTAATCCCTGGGATCCAATAGGTGGAAGGAGAGAACAGACTCTTGCAAGTTGTTCTCTGCCATCCATACATGTGCCTGCATGTGTGCACACATACACACACAAATAAAGTAATAAAAAATTAAAAGAACAGAATTGGAAGACTCATGTTTACCACTTTCAAAATATAATAATCAAAATAAAACATAGATTAATGGAATAGATTTGAATCCAGAAATAAACTCTCATTTATGGTCAACTGATTTTTTTTTTTTTTTTGAGACAGGGTTTTCTGTAACTCAAGATTGTCCTAGAACTCACTATGACCAGCCCAAGTTAATATGAGCAAAGAATAGTGTCTTCAACAAATGATACTGATAAAAGTATATATCCACATGAAAAAGATTGAAGTCCAACCCTGTGGTGGTTAATTTTGGGTGTCAGTGGGGTTGTAGTTCAGTGGTAGAATACGTGCCCTAGCACCAAAAACTCACTCCCCAGTAACACACACACACCCCTATCTAGTCAGGTGGTTAGGGGCTGGATCCAAAAAACAAAAAACAAAAAAACAAAAAAAAAGGTGGACTATGGATGCATCTCTCCTCGGGAATGAGACACCTTTCTTCTTCTGTCCTCAGACTTCAGAACTTCAGGTTCTTTGGCCTTCGACCTTTGGGACTCACACCTCCAAGGTACAAGGTGCAGCAGTCCCTCAGGCCCTCAGGCCTTTGACCTCGGACTAAGGGTTTTGCTTCCTTGATTCTCAAATCTTTTGACTTGGACTGATCTGGACTACAGGCTTCTCTAGTTTTCCAGTTCACAGATGGACTTTTCAGTCTCCGTAATTATGTTAACTGATTCCCTAACAATCCCCTAACAAATCTCATGTATCTATACATCAGTAACCATATCTATCTCCTACAGTTTTTTTGGTTTTTTTTTTTTCCGGTCTTTTTGAGACAGGGTCTCCCTGTAGCCCCAGCTGTCCTGGTACTCACTATGTAGACCAGGCTGGCCTTGAACTTACAGAGATCCGCCTGCCTCTGCCTCCCGAGTGCTGGGATTAAAGGCATGCACCACCATGCCTGGCACCTAGTTTTTTAAAAATATTTTATTTATTTTTATTTTATGTGTATGAATGTATTGACTGCATGTGTGCAAGTGCACCCATGTTGTGCAATGCCCTTGGAAGTCAGAAGGCTTCAGATCTCCTGGAACTGGAGAACTGGAGTTATAGACAGTTGTTAGCTGTCATGTGGGTGCTGGGAATCAAACCCAGGTCCTCTGCAAGAGCAGTCAGTTTCTTAACCAATGAGCTATCTCTCCAACCCCTTTCCTACAGTTTTAATCTCCCTAGAGAACCCTAATACAGATCCCTTTCTCATACCACACACAAATATTAACTCAAAACCGGCCATATACATAAATGTTAAGAGCTAAAATTATAGAACTCTTTTAAGAGTTAAGGGGCTGGAGAGATGGCTCAGTGGTTAAGAACACTGGTTGTTTTTGCAGAAGACCCAGGTTTGAATCCCAGCACCCACATGGCAGCTAACAACTGTCCGTAACTCCAGTCCCAGGGTCTCCGACAGTCTCTTCTAATCTCTGAGGGCAATGCTCGACATGGGTACACTTACCTACATGCAGGCAATATATGCATACACATAAAATAAAAATAAGTAAATAAAATTAAAAAAAAGAAAATTTAAATCTTCATAATTTTAGGCAAAGCAAAGCCTTCTTAGATATGAGACCAAAAGTATGTGACAAAAGAAAAAATAGTGAACTAGACTATCAAAATTAAATGAGAAGTATATTATCATTGTTAGAGTATAAAGACAATCCACAAAATAGAAGAAATTCTTACAGATCAAATATGAGGTACGGGAAATATAGCTGGAAAATATAAATAATTCCTATAACTCAATAATAAAAAGAATCCAATTTTTAAGATGCTCAAGAGCTCTGGGTAGACATTTATTTCTTCAAAGAATACATACCAAATCGCCAATAATCATTGAAAATATGCTCAAAATTAGGAAATCAAAGAAAAGCAAGCTAAAACCACAATGAAGCCAACATACACCTTTGATCCCAACACTCCGGAGGTAGAGGTGGGCAGATCTCTATAAGATCAAGGTCTATATAATGAGTTCTAGACCAGATGGGGCTATACAGTGAGACCCTGTCTCAAAACAAAAACAACAATTTGAAGAAAAAAAAAGAACCCACAATGAAATACAACTTCACACCAACTAGAATGTCTACAACTAAAAACACAAGTGTAAGGGAAACTATGGAGAAACTGGAACTCTTATTCACTGCTGATGGTACTAAAAAATACTATTAACTATTTTGGAAAACAATCTAGTAGTTCCTGAAAAAATTAAACAGTGTGGTAGTTTGAATGAAAATATCCTCCATAGGCTCCAAGTATTTGAACATTTTTGTCCCCAGTTGGTGGTGCTGTTTTGGGAGGTCTTAGAAGGTGTGGCTCTCCTGGAGGAAGAACGTCACTGGGGGCGGGCTTAGAGAGTTCTTAAGCCTTACCGGATCTCGAGTTAACTCTCGTTTCTGGTGTCTGCTTGAAGATGTGAGAGCTTAGCTTCCCTTCTCTTCCAGCCACCTCTGCCATTATGCCTCCCTGCCATGATGAACTCTTGCCCCTTGGAACTGTAAGCTTAAATAAACTCTTCCTTTTATAAGTCCTTTGGTCAGCGTTTCTATCACAGCAACAGAAAAGTAACTAATGTACATAGTTATCATATAACCTAACAATTTTACCTCTAAGTATATATCCAAGAGAAATGAAAGCAGTCTACATAAAAACTCATACACAGGGGCTGAAGAAATGGCTCAGTGGTTAAGAATACTGGCTGTTCTTGCAGAAGACCCAGGTTTGAATCCCAGCACCCACATGGCAGCTAACAACTGTCCGTAACTCCAGTTCCAGGGGATCCGACAGTCTCTTCTGTCCGCAGGCATTGCACAATATGGGTGCACTTACCTACATGCAGGCAATACATGCATACACATAAAAATAATAAATAAAATATTTTAAAAAAACCTCATAAATATTCACAGCATTATTATGATTGCCAAATTATGGAACCAATTAACATGTCCATCAACTGATAAATGAATAAACAAAATGTTATATATTATATAATACAGCATTATTCAGCAATTAAAAAAAAGTACTAAGGGGGCTGGAAAGATGGCTCAGCAGTTAAGAGCACTTGTTGCTCTTGCAGAAGACACAGGTTTGGTTCCCAGCACCAGCATGGCAGGTAACAACCATCCATAACTCCAGTTCCTGGCATGCATGTGGTACACTTACATACATGCAGGCAAAATACTCATACACTTAAAAATATATGTATATGGTGGTGTATATCTTTAGCCCCAGAACTTGGGAGGCAGAGACAGGCGGATCTCTGTGAGTTCAAGGCCAGCCTGGTCTACATAGTGAGTTCCAGGACAGCTGGGGCTACAGAGAGACCCTATCTCAAAAAGACCAAAAAAAAAAAAAAAGAGCAAAAACAGCATGTATATAAGCCAGGGGTAGTGGTACATGCCTTTAATCCCAGCATGCAGGAGGCAGAGGCAAGCAAGTCTCTGTGAGCTCAAGGCCAGCCTGGTTTCCATAGCGAATTCAAGCCAGATATAGCTACAGGAAGACCCTGTCTCAAAAAGACCAAAAAAAGAGAGCATGTATACAAACTTAACTTTGAAGATCCCTATGACAGGCAACTCTGAGGATAACTGAGATATACTTAGTATGCTAACAAGAGTTCCAGCTTTTAAATTCTAGAATTCTAGCTACTGGTTGCATCTTGATGGCTAGCTTGAGACCAGATTATAGAGATTAAAAAAAATATTTTATTATTTTTATTTTATGTACATGAGTGTATTGCCTGCATGTATGTAAGTGTACTCATGTCATGCAATGCCCGAGGAGGTCAGATGGTTACAGATGGTTGTTAGCTGTCATGTGGGTGCTGGGAATCAAACCTGGGTCCTCTGCAAGAGCAGTTAAGTGCTCTTAACAACTGAGCCATCTCCAGTCCCTATAGAGAGTTTTTTTGTTTTGTTTTGTTTTTTTCCTTTTTGAGACAGGGTCTCCCTGTAGCCCCAGCTGTCCTGGAACTCACTTTGTAGACCAGGCTAGCCTTGAACTCACAGAGATCCACCTGCCTCTGCCTCCCAAGTGCTGGGATTAAAGGCATGGGCTACCACGCCCGGCTATGTGAGATAAGTTTTAATACTATTTTACTAACTTATGTTAAAGCTTAACCTACTATTGGGGAGTGACCTGGCCATTTGGAAGAACCTGATTAACTATATGCCTTATTATAAATTCATTTTTCTACAATATTCTTTAATAGCACCAGTAAATAACAATAAAGATTATTTGTAGTTCACAGACATAATTTCTCAAATATTTATCAGTCATACACATCCCACAATAAAATTGATATACCTTTGCTAATAAACTCTATTCCGCTGGAAAAAAAAAAACTGATACAACACCATCAAAATATGAAAACAAAATTATTTTTCACCAACTCACAACTCCTGATTCTTACCATGTAAGGATCCACAGAAAGATAAAGCGTTCTAACTTGCACTTGTCCTTCATTGACACTACCTGGTACACTGACTTCTTCTTCCATTCTGAAGTTTTCTGCCACAGGATTTCCATTTTTTCCTAAATTATCAAGCAAAAATATGAATTCAAAAAGTTACTTTCTTATATGCTTACTATTTTCTAAACATCATCCTAGGATTTAAAACACTTCCTTTTAGTTAAGGCATGAATAACTCAGCATGAATTTTCAAATAATTCCCATGACTCTTGATTTTCTCCAAATTCTTCTGAAATATTGTCATAAACTTCTAATTTTGCTTTTTAGATGATTATAGATAAATCCCATCTTCTGTTTTAAAAAATATAGGAGGATTCTGAAAGTTAAAAAAAATCACAATCTTTTCTTTTAGTTATGAAATTAAAATTTACAAAGTGGCAGAACACAGAAAGTGAAAGTTTGGTAAGCTTCTATCCTCATTTTAAGAAGCAAGCAGAGACTTAAATGAATTTTTCCTTTGTTCTGTTTTGTTTTGAGACAGGGTTTCACTGTGTAGCCCCTGCAGGACTAGAACTCACTATGTAGACCAGACTGGCCTGGATCTCACATCACAGAGATCCCCCTGCCTCTGCCTCCCAAGTTCTGGGATTTAAGGCATGCACTACCACGCCTAGCTTAAATGAATATTTGTTGTTTTGTATTTAAAGTCTTCTTGTTGGTTGGTTTTTTTAGTTTTTCTGTTGTTTTGTTTTGTTTTGTTTTTTTGAGAGAGGGTCTCCCTATAGCCCCAGCTAGCCTGGAACTCGCTATGTAGACCAGACTGACCTCAATCTCATAGAGATCTCCCCTGCTTCTTTTTCCAAGTGCTGGGATTAAAGGCATGCACCACCATACCTGGCCTTTTTAAAGTCTTAAAAATTCCAATATAGGGGGATGGAAAGATGGCTCAGTAGTTAAGAGCACAGGACTGGGGTTTGATTCCCAGCACCAACATGTCAGCTAACAACCATCCATAACTCCAGTTCCAGGGGATCTGATGCCTTTTCTGTCCTCCTTGGACACTGCATGACATGGGTACACTTATATGCACGTAGGCAATACACTAATACACATAAAATAACAATGTATTTTTAAATTCCAATATAATGTTCAATAATGTCTCAAATGTTATGATTCAAAAATACCTTATCTCATCAATGAATGGCTTTAAAAAGTTATCATTTGAAAAACTGAATGTTACATTGTTTAAAGTTTCCTCTAACCTGGGCATGGTGGCACCCGCCTTTAATCCCAGCACTCGGGAGGCAGAGGCAGGGGGATCTCTGTAAGTTCGAGGCCAGCCTGGTCTCCATAGCAAATCCAGGCCAGCTGGGGGTATAGGAAAAACTTTTTTCAAAAAAACCAAAAAAAAAAAAAAAAAGAATATTTTTTAAAAAGTGATCAGAGAACACAACTGTTCATTCACCACAGAAGAATACATACCAGGTCGGGAATTCAGTACCACTCTTTGTATAATCATCACTCTGTGCAATGGTACCACAAGATTTCTGTATAAAATAACTCCTATGAAGAGAAAAATATATGTATAAATCAAGAGAAAGACCTAAAGTATTCAATTTAAAAGAAAGCCCATCTGTGATTCCCAATGGAGTGGAAAAGTCATTTAGAATCTCGTATATATGGGATTCTAAATGATT
>NW_008352654.1:1938558-1966273 GCF_000622305.1 Nannospalax galili
AAAGTATATGCACAGAGAATGGTGACCAAACCTAAATAGAATTTTTTAGCTAATAGGAACAAGTTTACTGCAGACTGAAAGATGACTTGGTTTCAGATAATGCAAGAACATTCATTTCATACCATCATGATTAAGACTTGATTAACAGAGAAACATTTACTATTCCTCCAAAATTAGCCAGTTAGTCAAGCTGCAAAATAAAACCAACAACCTAGGAACTGGAGATAGGCCTCAGCAGTAAAGTACTTGTCTAGCATGTGCAAGTCCTGGATGGGACTCCAAATACTGCAAAACAAACAACTGCCTGGGCAGGCATGATGGCTCAGAGGGTAAAGGCATGTGCTGTCAAGCCTGACAACCTGAATCCAATCCCCAGAATCCACATGGTGGAAAGTCATAACCAACTCCACAAATTGTTCTCTGATCTCTAAGTGCCCCATGCCATGCACATGTTCCCTGTTCCCGCCCACAAAATAAATTTTGAAAAAATTTTAGTTGCAATACAACTAATTGTTCAAAGGTTCTTTGACATATGTGTTTCTGTGTGTAGGTGCATGTACACATATACACGTAAAGGCCAGAGATTAGCCTCAGGTCTTCTTCCTCAGGATGTCACACACCTTGTGTTTTGAGATAGGACCTCTTCATTGTCATGGAGCTCATCTATTAGGATAGGTTGGCCAGCCAGTATGCCCCTGGGATCTGACTCTTCGGTGCTAGGATTACCAACTAGCTCTTTTTCTCATGGGTTTTGTTGTTGTTTTTCATTTTTATTTATTGGGTAGGGCACATATACCACAGTGTACATGTGGAGGTCAGAGGACAACATGCAGGACTTGCTTCTTTCCTTATACCATGTGGGCTCTAGGGATCAAACTAAATTTGTAAGTTTCAGTGACAAGCATCCTTACCTTTATCTTGTTGGCCAAAATTTTGTAGGTTCGGGGATTGAACTCAGGTACTCACATTTGTTTTTTCCTTATTTTTTATTTTGTGTATATGAGTGTATTGCCTGCATGTATGTAAGTGCACCTGTGTTGGGTTCTGACCACAGAGCTCAGAAGAGGGCATCAGAACTCCTGGAACAGATAGTTACAGATGGTTGTTAGCAGCCATGTGGGTGCTGGGAACCAAACCCAGGTCCTCTGCAAGAGACAGTGCTCGTAACCACTGAGCCATCTCTCCAGCCCATTTTTTTTTTAAGTAGCTAGTGTCTAGTACTCAAGAGGCTGATGTAGGAGGACTGCCATGAATTTGAGGCTAGCCTGGGCTACTGAGTAAAGATGCTGTCTCTAAATACTTTAAAGGTAGGGATGAGGGTGGGCTTGGAGAGAGGGCTCAGTGGTTAAGAGCAGGTACTACTGTTCCAGAGGACCTGAGCCTGTAACTCCAGAGGAATCCAATACTTCTGACTTCTGCAGGCACTTACACATGACTACACATGGACCCACATAAGCACTTTATCAGCTGAGCTATCTCTCCAGGCATTTTTAGATGGATAGATGATAGACAGATAGACAGACAGACAGAATTTTATCCAGGCTGGCCTTCCTTTGCCTCCTAAGTTTTGGATTACAGGTTTTGTCACCATACCTAGCTCTTAAAAGTTTTATATGTTTATCAAAATGGATAGTTTTGCTGACTATAAAACAGCAAAGCATGTTCTCCCTCTCTCTCTCTTTGTAGTACTGGTAGTTGAACCCAGGACCTTGTTCATGGCTAGGAAAATATTCTATCTCTGAACTCCATTTGTAGCCCTTTAAAAAGAAATAAATTTGAGACAGTATCTGCCTAAGTTGTCCAGGATGGCTTTTACCTTGCAATCCTCATGCCTCAACCTTCCAAGTAACTGCGATTACAGACACATCATCACATCCAGCTACATCAAAGCATTTTAAAATCTTCAACTTACAGGTCTCTCATTCAATCACCTAACAATATTATCATCCCCATCATTGTGTGTATGTGTGTGTGTGTGTGTGCGCACGTATGTGTGTATACATGTGCAGGTGTGCACATGCCACAATACTTGGGTACAGGTCAGAGGGAGTCACGTCTCTCCTGCCACCTTGTGGGATCCAAGGATGGAACTCAGGTCATCAGGCCTGCTTGCAAATGCCTCCTACCTGCTGAGCCATCTCACCAGCTGCCTCCCTATCTTAAAGATGAGGAAATTGCATCTTTGGCAACAGACTTTTATTTTTTTTAATTTTATTTATTTTTATTTTATATGTATGCATGTATTGCCTGCATGTAGGTAAGTGCACCCATTCATGCAATGCCTGCAGAGGTCAGAAGAGGCTGTTGGATCCCCTGGGACTGGAGTTACAGACAGTTGTTAGCTGCCATGTGGGTGCTGGGATTCGAACTCAGGTCTTCTGCAAGAACAATCAGTGTTCTTAACCACTGAGCCATCTCTCCAGCCCCTGCAACAGACTTTTAAATACTATGCTATTATTAAGAGAATAGCACAGGGATTCTCTTAATACCTAGTGCAGAGTCAAACTGCCCAGTTGTCTCAATGATGGTTTTACAGTTGATCAGCAGAATTTGGATTCAAGGTTCATAGATTACATTTGGAGTCTCACATCCCTTTCTAAAGGTTTATGTCACTGCTTTCTTTCTTCACCCTTCTGTCTGTAGAATGTTGATTGCTTCCTCAGTTATCAGGCTTGTTTGTCTAGTTTCTCATTTCTAGTGGTAGGCAGACACAGAGGCTTTAGATTCAATCCCCCAAGTGGGGACTGAACCCAGGGCCTGGCACATATGAAGCCAGTGTATCAGTTTCAATTTTTTTAGGCAGGACACTTTAAAAATGGTGCTAGCCAGGCGTGGTGGTGCATGTCTTTAATCCCAGCAGAGGCAGGCAGATCTCTGTGAGTTCAATGCCAGCCTGGTCTACATGGCGAGTTCCAGGACAGCTGGAGCTACAGGGAGACCCTGTCTCAAAATTAAGACCAAAAAAAAAAAAAAAGATGGTGCTGTATGCATCTTGTTTCATCACATCATTAACATCATTAAGTCCAGGTCAAACTTCTAGGTTCTAGTGATTTTCCTGCCTCAGTCTCCTGAGTAGCTAGGACTACAAGTACATGTCATCACACCCAGAGACATTTTCTATTGGAATAACCATGTATGGAAATTATATAAATATTAAGAAGCAAGATTGTTCAAATAAAGTAGATCAGACTGCCCTTGAGTGGCTACCATGGCTAAATTGTCAAAGGAGTGTTTCCAAGTTGTCTTACTTTTCCTATTGCTGTGATAAAATACCCTGACAAAGGCAACTTAAGGGAGAAGAGGTTTATTCTGGCTCACAGTTTGAGAGTTTAGTCCATCATGGTGGGGAGTCACAGCAGTGGGAGCTTGAGGCAGTTGGTCACAACACATCCACAATCAAGAAGCAGAGTGGGGAATGCTGGTGCTCAGCCAACTTTCTCCTTTTTATGCAGTCCAAGACCCAAGCCTAGGGAATGGGGCCACCAAATTTCAGGATGGGTCTTCCAGCCTCAATTAATCTAATTAAGATAATTCCTCAGCGGTGTGCCCAGAAGCTTGTCTGTTTAGATTCTTCTAGATCCTGTTGACATTCAATGTTAACCACCACAGAAGTGAAGTTTCATATTTGTTCTCTACTTTCAGCAGGATGCTTTCTTCCAAATATGCATACCAAGCATGGTACATCTCACCTCTAATCCAGCACTTGGGAGGCAGATACAAAAGAATCAGGAGCTCAAAGGCCAGCCTCAGCTACATAGCAAAATTTGAGGCCAGTTTGAACAAGAGACCCTGTCTCAAAAACAACAACAACAACAACAACAACAACAAAAAACGTAAGGGGCTGTACAGACAGCTAAGCAGTTATAAGAACAGCTGTTCTTCCAGGGGACCCAAGTTCAATTCCTAGTACCCACATAGCAGCTCATAACTGTAACTCAAGTTCTAGGGGAATCCAACACCCTCTTCTGACCTCCAAGGTCATTGCATGACAAGGGCACACTTACATATGTACAGGTAATACACTCATACACATAAAACAAAAATAACAAATAAAATATTTTTTTCAAAAAGTATAATATAGACAGCATGGTGGTGAATGCCTGTAATCCCAGCCCTCCAGAGGCTGAGGCAGGAGAATCAAGTTCAAGGCCAGCCTAGGTTACATGAAGACCCTGTCTTAAAAAAAACAAAAAAAAAAAAACTAAGGATTTGGGATGTAGTTCACAAAGCTCTGTTTAACCCTGCATTGCAAATCAATCAATCAATCAATCAATCAATCAGTCAAACTGCATATATGTCCAAACACTGTTTATCATCATGAAAAAAACACTATAGTAGTTCTCTCCCTCTGTACCAAATCAGAAATTTTCATGTGTCAAATACAATAAATTAGTGAAGGATAACTATGCTATCTGAATAGCACAACAAACAACACACTCAAAATATAAAGACCCTGCCCTGAGTTGGAGCCCCAGCACCCCTAGTCCCCCCCAAAAGATGAATGGAACAACAAATGAATGAAACAATGAACAAACTTGACTACTCATATTTCCATCTAAAATAACACATACCAAATTCAGGATCTGAGGGGTGAGGGAGCCTCTGCTACCAACTACCATACCAAATATACCACTGAAAGATTTGCTTTGGTGCCAGTCATAAGAAATGCCAAGTGTCTGCATAGCAGCCCTGTATAAGGGAAAGGTCAGTAAATTCATAAGAGCAGAGAACATGTCCTGCTTCTAAGCCAAGTGGGATCTTGGAGAAGTCCCTTTTCTTGGCTTGTTTCCTGAATGTTCCCAGGTGCCAAAGAACTGGGCCAATGAGTTTTATTTGCTCTGGGTATGGTGGTGTAGGGCTGTAATCTCAGCTACTGGGGAGGCTGAGGCAGAGAGACTGCAAGTTGGAGGCCAGCCTGGGCAACTTAGTGAGACCTTGTCTCAAAATAAACATTGAGAAAAGATTGGAGTGTATTCCAACACTATAGCACACTTGCCTAACATGTGTAGGGGATCCTGGGTTCAATCTCCAGTACAGATAAAATATAAAAACTGAAAACCTAGCCACTATCTCGTTTAAATACTACTCCTTCCCCAAACACCACCAGTATGAAACTAATACCGTCTCCATTTTACAGAAGATAAAGGTATAGAGGTTGAATGATTTGTCCAAAGTCACATAACTTGTACACACACTTAGCTTCCTAATAAGGTGCTGTGGAATCGAATCCAGTGCCCCTAACGCCTTTTAATAAAACATGCCTAACCTTATTTTAATCATTTTGCCACAACTGACAAGTTGACCTTTTCTTTGTCCTCTGCCACCCCTTTTCTCTCCCCATGGTTGGTGACAATCCCAACATGGCTCTACCTTTTCTCGGTGACCTAACTTTGCCCTACAAGCGCCTACTAACCACTGTCAGAAATTACTAATCATGTGCCCAGGATTTCAAACCGACTTCCCGATCGTCAGCAGAAATAAGATTGGTGTCAGCTTGGTTCAGTGACTTAAGTCCGCCCTCTATGCACGGCCCAAGGTAGGTGCTCAATAAATGTTCAAGTCCTAGAGGCGCCTCAAACACTATCGTGCCCGGCACCTGCTTAGTGGTGTTCCCTAGCTAGAGCCCCGGGAAATACCGCCACCGTCACCAGGAGCTCCGAGAGGCTGCCCAAGGGTCACTCGGTTACGGAGATTGCTCCCTCTCCTCCGGCTTCCCCCAGCTTCCGGTACCGGGACCCAGTGCCAGATCTCGCGGGATTTGATGAATCTCCGGGACGGCTGGCGACTGGACCTCGGCTCTCTGGCCACACTGCCACTGCGCAAGCTCAGGTTTGACTAGCTCTGAGGTTTTTGAAATAACTCCAGGCCCGGGGTTCAGGAAGAGGTGGCACCGGGCGGATGGAGGAGGCACTGAGGCACAGATGGAATTCTCAGCAGGATACAGATTTATTTCAGACGGGGCACCTTTCCCTTGGGGAAGGGAAAGATGTCAGCGAAGGGAAAGATGTTAGGGAAGGGAAAGCGAAGGGAAAGATGGGAAGGGAAGGGGAAGGGAAGGGAGGGGAGGGGAGGGAAGGGAAAGATGTCAGGGAAGGGAAAGATGTCAGCTCACGGGACAGATTTATTTCGCACGGGGCACCTTTCCCTCGGGGAAGGGAAAGATGTCAGGGAAGGGAAGGATATCAGGGAAGGGAAGGATGTCAGGGAAGGGAAGGATGTCAGGGAAGGATGTCAGGGAAGGGCAGGGAAAGATGTCAGGGAAAGATATCAACCCATGGGTTGTGAGCTGGGACTTTATATATGGGGGCTTTAGGGTGTGGAAGGGGGGAATGTTTGAGGGAGAAATCAGGAAGGGGGAAGCAGGAAAAGCCTGGCTCCGTTCAGTCTGCCAGGTGGGATTAGGGTCTGGAAGTGTTTACTTTTTCTCTCTTAAGATAAGAGAAAAGCTTGTTGTGATAAACAGCTTCTAAAATCTCTGGTTAACGGGTAGAATCTGCTTATCTTTGGCGATCAGAGGAGAGGTCCCTGTTGGGGAGGAGGGAAACTGTTGCTGTTTGGAACCCTAACACTGACCAGGTTAAGGTGCTAGTGTAGACAAGTGTGTTAATAAATTAACCAGGAGGCTAGAGAGATGGCTCAGCGGTTAAGAGCACTAACTGCTTTTGCAGAGGACCTGGGTTCGATTCCCAGCACCCACACCGCGGCTACGAACCGTCCTTAACTCCAGTCCCAAGGGAATCCGAAGCCCTCTTCTGACCTCCACGGCATTCCACGACAGGGGTGCACTCACATGCATGCAGGCAATACACTCATACACATAAAATAAAAATAAAATATTTTTAATTAAAAAATATAAAATAAAATAAATTAACCAGGATTGGTGCCCTGTGACTTGCTGCCTGTACCCCAAAAGCAAACTGTTTATCCATACACATAAAATTTTTTAAAAGATTTTTTTTAATTAAAAAAATATAAGATAAAATAAATTAAGTGCCCTGTGACTTGCTGCCTGGACCCCAAAAGCAAACTGTTTACCCATGACCAGTGAGTTCACATCCAACCAATTCAGGACCTGAAACCCAACTCCCCCCAACTCCCTTTTGAACCCGTGGCCTCGGGGATACTGGGCAAGTGCTCTGGCACTGAGCCGTATTCCCACCCTCGTGTTACAGACGCTCAGAGCCTCAGATTGGAAAACTACTATGAGAGCAGTACCACAAAGCTTCTGCCTCGTTCAGTTTGTGGCGAAACTGAGGACCAGAGAACTGATGCAGTTGGGTCACCCACCTTTCAAGCCAGTTAAGATTCATGCTGAAGTTACAACTTCTCTCTTGACAAAGAATTCCTGACTGGGGCTGGAGAAATGACTTAGCAGCTAGGAGTACTGGCTGCTCTTGCACAGGACCCAGGGATCCATTAACAGCACCCATAAGGCGGCTAACAACCATCGAGAATTCCAGTTCCAGGGGATCTCACGCCCTCTTCTGACCTCCACGGGCATTGCAAGCAAAAGACAAAAATAAATCCCCCGCCCCCCAGCCAGGCGTGGTGGCACTCGCCTTTAATCCCAGCACTCAGGAGGCAGAGGCAGGCGTATATCTGTGAGTTCAAGGCCAGCCTGGTCTACATAGTGAGTTCCAGGACAGCTGGAGCTACAGGGAGACCCTGTCTTAAAAAGACCAAAAAAAAAAAAAAAAAAAAAAAATCCCCCAAAAATTTTAAAAAGAATTCCAGATTCAGCAAAAATGATTTACAAAATGTATGTGTTACTTCTTACTTTAATTATTAAGAGCTTCTGCTTAAACTGGATTGGCTTGAACAAGACTTGTTCCTATGACAGCTTTCCATTCCCAGGGGTTTCAAACCCTAAAAGTGCTCATTCCGAATTAGGCAGGAGTAATAATTACTGCTCACATTGTATTCTGGCGCTCACCCTATAAGAGTAGCTGAAATATGCCTATAGGGATCAGCAAATGAATAGCATCAAACGAACTGGAACTCCAGGTAGGTGCATCTGAACATTTTCACTTACTTTGGAAAGCTTCAGGAAAGGACTAGGAGAACTGAGGAGGGAGAGGGGTGTTTTGTTTTGAGACAGAGTCTACCAGGGACTTGCTATGGTAGAGCGGATTGGCCTCAAACTCACAAAGATCCTTCTGGGACTCTGCCTCCCGAGCACTGGAATCAAAGGTGTGCATCACCACACCTGACTCGGACTAGAAGAATTTTACCTCGTTCCAAACACCTTCAGACAGGAACTAATCTCTTCAGTAACCTTTCTTGTGGTAATTTAAACCAAAGAAAAGGGAAATGTTCAAATACACCAAAATAATAGGAGAAATTAAAGGTGGTCTATAGCTTGGTCTTAAAGTCTTTCAAAGTAAGAAAAACAACAACAACAACAACAACAACAACAAACCCACTTAGTTTTGGCCCTCATGATGTGAAGTCTTTATAACAAGTTTGATTTCTTTTCTCCCCTAGAATAAGTTCCAGGTCCTAGAAATTCAAGAAATCAGTGAAGGAATTACAGGTATATTTTCATCTGTTTTCCTGCCTGCTAAAATTTTTTTTAGCACTAAAGGTTACTGTCATTTGTGTAACAGTTTATTTTTTGATCTTTTTAAGACAGGGTCTCCCTGTAACCTTAGCTGGCCTGGAACTAGCTATGTAGACCATGCTAGCCTCAATCACACGGAAATACACCTGCCTCTGCCACCCAAGTGCTGGGACCAAAGGTGTGCCTGGCTTGTGAAACAATTTTATAATGCCTTTTTATGATTTTTTTTTCCTTGTCTGATTTAATTTTCAAGGTAACCCTGTTACTGCCATTCCCATTTAACAAATGAACAAGTGGAGGTTAAATCAGTATAATACTAAGTCAAATAAAGCAACTAGTAAGTAAAGAACAGATTCTCCTACCTGAGTCCAAGTGCCTAACTTTTGCTTCATTTGCTGTAAGAGTGAAATTGCCGTCCTTCCCTCTCTGCAGATCTTTGTACTTCATCTCTTTCATCATCCAACCAATTCCTGAGATAATCTATTTACATATGTTTTCCAGACTTAGAGGGAGGTGTCAACTTTTCTCATCTCAATCTAATCCAAAATTGCTGTGGTATATATTGTGTCACTCAAGCATAATAAATAAAAACATTTAATGTGATATGTTTACATATTTATTCATTAAATGATTTTTCAATTAAAATGACTTCATTTGACTTCCTGTGTAGTCATCTCTTTCAGCTTGCAAATTACTCAGGAGAAAGAATTAAAGTATGTCCACCCTGCATAATACATAATACTCGATGCATCTGAGATAATTTGATGCTAAATAAATATCTTTTCATGGAATTGATAATTGTTCATAATGACACTAATGTAAACCCAAACATACATTCTGAATAATACCATAGCCAGGTAGGAAATAAAAACCACACCTGTCTCCCCCTTAGTCTGTAATATGCTCAAGTCCATGTACTATTGGCTTTGCTTTTCTCTACCTCCCAACACCTTTTTATTTGATCTAGCCTAAAAGGTCCTTGATGAATGTCAGTTGTATCACTTTCATGCAAACTTATTCTACTAGCTGGGGAAGCGATGGCTCATGATTAAAATGTTTGCTGCCCAAGTCTGAGGACTGGAGTTCAGATTCCCCAGAGCCCATATAAATGCCAGGTCTGGGGCCTTATAGCTCAACTGTAATTCCAGACTTGGAAGGCAGAGGCAGGGGCTAGATGGTTAGCAAGACTAGCCATATTGGTGCACTCTGAGTTTAATTTAGTGACCCTCCCTCAATGAATAAGATGTAAGAGTAATTGAGGACAATTTCTCACTTCAACTTCTGGCCTCCACTTACATGTGCATGCACCACCAGCACAGGTGTGCCCACACATGCTAACATGCATACACACACATTTACACCACATAAATACACATGAAAATAGAAAAAAAAAGTATTTGTGCTAGAGAGGCATGGTGGCACACAGCTGTTATCCCAGCATTCTGGAGGCTGAGACAAGAAAATTGCAATTTGAGGCCATTGTGGGCAAAATGTTGAGGCTATCTCTAAGAAAAGAAAATGCTAGAGATAATCCTTTATTGTGGATATACAATTCACATATCATAAAATTTTACATTTTAAAGTATATAATTCAGCAATTTTTAGGATATTCACAAGGTTGGGTCACCATCAATATTTTTTAATTGTATAATATTTCTTTTTTAAAATATTTTATTATTTTTATTTTATGTCTATTCGTGTATTGCCTGCATGTAGCTAAGTGCACCCATGTCATGCAATGCCCTCAGAGGTCAGAAGAGACTGTTGGATCCCCTGGGACTGGAGTTATGGACAGTTGTTAGCTGCCATATGGGTGCTGGGATTCGAACCTGGGTCTTCTGCAAGAACAACCAGTGTTCTTAACCACTGAACCATCTCTCCAGGCCCCTAATTGTATAATGTTTCTATCACCCTGTATCTATAGGCAAGCACATTGCTCCCCCTTTTCCAGTCCCTGGCAACCACTAATCTACTTTTTGTTTACATGGATTTACCCTAGCTGGACATTTCATGTAAATGGGATCATACATTATCTTAGAGCCACTTTTTTATTTCATGAACTTAGTACCTTAATGAATGCAGTGATAGGATTCTGAATTCATATAAAACCACTTCAAACAATATAACTTATTATTATTTATTTTTCTGGGGTTGTTTGTTTGTTTGTTTGTTTTTTGAGACAGGATCTCACTATGTAGCACTGGCTGACCTGGAACTCGCTATGTAGACCAAACTAGCATCAAACTTATAGAAATCCACCTACCCCTGCCTCCTGAGTGCTGGAATTAAAGACCTGTAGCACCACACCTGGCTCAAACAATCTAGCTTTAAGGTGTTATTTGTGATGGTTAGTTGATTGTCGATTTGACAGGATCTAGAATTACCTAGGAGACTATCCTCTGGGCATGTCTGTGAGAGTTTCTAAACTGGGTTGAAGTGGAAATGCCCACCATAACTGTGGGCAACACCATTCCATGGGCTAGGTGGGGTCAGGCGGAATAAAAGGTGAACTGGGACTAGCATTCAGTGCTCTCTGCTTCCTGGCTCTGGAGTACAATGTGACCAACTGCCTCACACTCCTGTTGCCATGTTTTCGTAGTCATGATGGGCTATACTCTCAAATAGTGAACCAAAATAATATTTCCTTAAGTTGCTTTTTTTAATTTAAATTTTTTAAAATCTAATTTTATGTATATGAGTGTTTTGGCTGTGTGTATGTAAGTGTACTACATGTGTGCAATGCCCTTAGAGGTCAGAAGAGGGCATCAGATTCCCTGGAACTGGAGTTATGGACAGTTGTTAGCCACAATTTGGATGCTGGGAGCCAAACCCCAGTCCCCGGCAAAAGGAGCCAGTGCCTTTAACTGCTGAGCCACATCTCCAGCTCCTCTTAAGTTGCATTTGTCAGATATTTTGCCACAACTAGAAAAGTAACTATTATAGGTGTCTAAGGTGTTAAATTAAGAGTATTCATAACACTATCAATTTGTGTAGATACTTACAAATGTGATCAATTTTTAAATTTTTCTCATGGATACAAATCTGCCTCTGGGGCTGGAGAGATGGTTCAGCAGTTAGGAGTACTGACTGCTCTTGCTGAGGACCCAAGTTCAGTTCCCAGCACCCACATCGTGGTTAACTACCATCTAACTCTAGTTTCAGGGGATCTGACACCCTCTTCTGACTTCTGCAGGCATTGCATGACACAGGTGCACTTACATGCATACAGACAATACACTCACACACATAAAATAAAAATAAATAGAATATTTTTAAAAAATATAAGTCTGCCTTTGGAAGCACAAATTGAAAAGAGAGAGCTTGATAACTTTAAGAAGTTTGATTAGTATGGCTGAGACCCTGATTTTGCTATCCAGCATCACAAGAAACAAAAGCGAGAAAACCCTTTGAAGACTGGCCATTGTATTATTATATATTGCTGAATACAGATCACCCCAAAATTGTGTTATGAACATGTGTTGCTCAGGGTTGCTATAGGTCAGGAATCCAGGCACTATTTAACTTGGTACCTCCACTGATTGTCTATACTCAAACTGCCAGCTGGGCTGTGGTCTCATAAAAAGACTCAGAAAGATTTACTTCCAGCCTTTCTTTCTTGGCCTTCTATTCATGGACTGTTAGATTAACTGAGGGATATGTTCCTTGTTGGCTGTTGGTTGGCATCCTCTTTCAGTTCCTTTCCATGTGCACCTTTCTACAGGACTGTGTCCAGCAAATGAGACGAGCCAGCGCATTTAAAAAAAATGTGCATATGAGAAAAATTAAAATTAAAAAGGGGGCTGGAGAGATGACTCAGCAGTTAAGAGCATTGGCTGCTCTTGCAGAGGACCCGGGTTCCATTCCCAGCACCCACATGATGGCTAACAACCATCCATAACTCCAATTCCAAGAAACCCAATGCCCTCTTCTGACCGTCCCAGGGGATTTGATTTTTTTGTTTTTTTTTTTTGTCTTTTTGAGACAGGGTCTACAGGGTCTCCCTGTAGACCCAGCTGGCCTGGAACTCGCTATGTAGACCAGGCTGGCCTTGAACTCAGAGATCCGACTACCTCTGCCACCCTAGTACTGGGACTAAAGGCATGCTCCACCACATCCATCTTCCCAGGGAATTTGAAGCCCTCTTCTGACCTCCAAGGGCATTGTATGATACAGGTGAACTTACATACAGGCAATGTACTCATACACAAAAAATAAATATAATAATAAATAAAATAGTTTTAAAGGGGGGGGGTGGAGAGATGGCTCAGTGGTTAAGAGCACTAGCTGCTCTTCCAGAGAACCTGGGTTCAGCACCTACCTGTAGGTCGTACCACCTACATGGCAGCTAAAAACCATCTGTACTTCCAGTTCCAGGGGATCCAGCTCCCTCTTCTGACCTTTATGGGCATTTCACACACGTGGTGCATATGAATACACGTACACAAACCACTCATACACACAAAATAAAAATAAATAAAAACATGCAGATGTTTGCCCAGATTCTAATTCCTAAATATGTATTTATCTTTTTGTTTGTTTGTTTTTTGGTCTTTTTGAGATAGGGTCTCCCTGTAGCCCTAGCTGACCTGGAACTCACTATGTAGATCAGGCTGTCCTTGAACTCACAGAGATCTGCCTGCTTCTACCTCCCGAGTGCTGGGATTCAAGGTGTGCGCCACCATGCCCAGCTGTTTGTTTGTTTGTTTTTTGAGACAGGACTTCCCTGTAGACCAGGCTGGCCTTGAACTCACAGAGATCCCCCTGCCTCTGCCTCCCGAGTGCTGGGATTAAAGGCGTGTGCCACAACGCCTGGCTGTATTTTTTATTAAAATATTTATTATTTTTATTTTATGCGTATGAATGTATTGCCTGCATGTAAGTAAGTATGCTCGTGTCGTGGGATGCTGCTGAGGTCAGAAGAGGATTTCGGATTCCCCTGGAACTGGAGTTAAGGACGGTTTGTAGCTGCCATGTAGGTACTGGGAATCAAACCCAGGTCCTCTGCAAGAGCAGTCAGTGCTCTTAACTGGTGAGCCATCTCTCCAGCCCTGTCTTTGTTTTTTGAGACAAGGGTCTCATGTAACCAGGTTGACCTCAAACTCACTCTGTAGCTGAGGATGCCTCTACCTTCAGAGTCAAGTTTACAGGTATGTACCCCCTTGCCCAGTTTTACTTAGTTCTAGGAATTGAGCCCAGTACTTCAGGCATTCGGGGCAAGCACTTTACTGAGCTACTGCCCCAGCACTCTTTCTTTCCTTTTGAGACAGGGTCTTCCTTATAGCCCAAAATAGCTTCAGACTGAGAATCTTCCTTCCCCATCCTCTCCAGTGCTGGGATCACAGCTATGTACTACCACTCCAGGTGGAATATATTTATAAACGCTGCTTAAAAATCTTCACTAAGCTGGGCATGGTGGGACACACCTTTAATCCCAGCACTTGGGAGGCAGAAGCACGTGTATCTCTGTGAGTTCAAAGCCAGCCTGGTCTACACAGTGAGTTCCAGGACAGCTGGGGCTACTGGGAGACTCTGTCTCACAAAAAGACCAAAAAAAAAAAAAAAAAAAAAAAAAATCTTCACTAAAAGCTGGGTGTGATGGTGCTCACCTTTAATCCCAGCACTCAGGAGGCAGAGGCAGACAGATCCCTGTGAGTTTGAGGCCAGCTTGGTCTCCACAGCAAATCCAGGCCAGCTGGGGCTACAGGGAGACCCTGTCTCAAAAAGATTTAAAAAACGAAACAAAACAAAAAAAAACCTTTGCTAAGCCAGGCTGGTGGCATGCACCTTTAATCCCAGCACTTGGGAGGCAGAGGCAGGCAGATTTCTGTGAGTTCCAAGCCAGCTGGAACTATCTCAAAATGCCTCCCCGCCACACACAAAAAATCTTTGCTAAATTAGGGGCTAGAGAGATAGCTCAGTGGTTAAGGGCACTTGATGGTCTTGCAGCAGACCCAAGTTCAGTTCTCAACACCTACATGGTGGCTCACAACCATCTGTAACTCAGTTCCAGGGATCTGATGCCCTCTACTGGCCTCCATGGGCACTGAGCGCTCACTTGGTACATACACATACGTTTGGACAAAACACTCATACACATAAAATAAGCATAAATCTTTTTTTTTTTTTAGGTCTTTTTGAGACAGGGTCTAGCTGTAGCCCCAGTTCACCTGGAACTCTCTATGTAGACCAGGCTGGCCTTGAACACACAGATATCTGCCTGCCTCTGCCTCCCAAGTGCTGGGATTAAAGGCACATGCCACTACACCGGGCAATAAACTTATTTTTAAAAATGTCTTTGTAAGCCAGGCATGGTGGCACATACCTATAATGCCAGCACTAGGGAGGCAGAGGAAGGCAGATCTCTGTGAGTTCAAGGTCAGTTGGGGTTACAGGGAGACCCTGTCTCAAAAAGACGAAAAGAAGTCTTTGCTAAATTGAACCTCTAGGACAGAGACCATTTCTATTGACCACTTTTTTTCTTCTTCTTCCTTGAATATAAGTTACACTTTTTGTGTTTCTCATGTTTTTCTTTTCATGCCTTACAACTTTTTGTTGAAAACTTTACATTTTGGTTAATGTATCATAACATGGATTCTGAAATTTTAAAAATATTTTATTTTTATTTCTTTTATATTGCCTGCACGTAAGTTATGCACCTGTGTTGTGTAATGCACACAGAGGTCAGAAGAGGGCATTGGATCCTCTTGGAACTGGAGATAGCTATGGTTGCTAGCCACCATGTGGGTGCTGGGAATTGAACCAGGATCCTATGCCAGAGCAGCCAGTGCTCTTAGCTGCTGAGCCATTGTCTCTCTAGTCCCTCTTCTGATTTTTAAATCTGGCTTCCTACGGGTCACTCCCGTGTTAGTGGCTAAATGCCTCAAATCAGTCTTTCTTCTTCTGAGGATGGATCTATGGAGGTTTAGAGGAACACATTCAAAGTTCAGACTGACAAAAAATATGCTCCATATTTTATTCTCTGCATAATTGGTTTTTGTTTCTGGATGGTGCTAAGGATCAAGACCCAGGGTCTTGTGCATGCTAGGCAAGTACTCTAGCACTGAGTTGTACCTCCAGCCGCTATAATGCCATTTTGAAATCTTCTAAGCACGTAGGTACAGCTGCAGGGTCAGCAAGGCATGGGTCCTCTGTGCAGACACTACGCACATATTTGCCCTCAGGAATGCACTGGCTCCACAACTGTACTCTAGAGCTAGTAGATCCAGACTTTTGGCCTCCTTTTGCTCACCTGCCTGTGAGATGTTGATAGGGCCTTCAAGCGTGGACATTGCTTCTAAGTAGTCTTCCTTCAACCACAGCAGAGGAGTGCTCATTCTTAGGACCTGCTCTTACTCAGGCAGAACCTTCACACAAGGAATTGGAGTGGGGAAGGATGGATGGAAGTAGCCCCAGGCCAGAACTCCTCAAATTCCTTGATTCTTAGATGAAGTCTAGCAGTTCTTCTATTGTGAATGCCTCTCCCGGATTGTTATATGCCTAAAGTATATTTTCAGAGCACAAGATGGTTGTTTCAGATAAATATGCCCACTTTTATAGCTTCCTTCCTTCCTTCCTTCCTTCCTTCCTTCCTTCCTTCCTTCCTTCGTTTCTTTCTTTCTTTCTTTCTTTCTTTCTTTCTTCTTTTCTTCTTTCGACAGGGTCTCCCTATAGCCCCAGCTGGTCTGGAACTTTGTAGAACAGGCTGGCCTCCATCTCACAAAGATCCACCTGCTTCTGCCTCCTGAGCACTAGGATTAAAGGAGCTGGATTTGTCAATCTCTTAACTTGGCCATAATCAAAAGTCTGGTTAGTTTATTTTTTAAAATATTTTATTTATTTATTTTTATTTTATTTTATTGTTTGAAGGCCACTGACTTTATTGATTTAAAAAGCTTAATAAAGCCAGTCGTGGTGGTGCACGCCTGTAGTCCCAGCACTTGGGAGGCAAAGGCAGGCGGATCTCTGTGAGTTCAAGGCCAGCCTGGTCTATATAGTGAGTTCCAGGACAGCTAGGACTACAGGGAGACCCTGCTTCAAAAAGACAAAAAAAAAAAAAAAAACCAACCTTTATAAAAACACTTATATAAGCCAGGCGTGTTGGCACAAGCCTTTGCTCCCAGCACTCCGGAGGCAGAGGCAGGCAAATCTCTGTGAGTTCAAGGCCAGCCTGGTCTATATAGTGAGTTCCAGGACAGCTGGGGCTACAGGGAGACCCCGTCTCAAAAAGACCCCCCCCCAAAAAAAAACAACAGCAACAACAACAAAACAGTTATAAAGGGAGCCAAAAAAAGGAGCCAAATGGCATCCAACAGATTGGGAAGGGAGGAAGGAGAAAGGCCAGGAATCTACTCAGGAAAGCCTTAACTACTGTCACAGAACTGTAGGGAAGGGAGGAGGTGGGCAATGCATGCAGGGACAAGAATTCCAAAAAAGCTGAAATGTTGGGTGGAGAGAACTCCCAAAAGACCCTGGAGTCCATAGGTGAGTATAGCAGCAATCTCTTCCTTTGTGGAAGACAGGAAGGAGCCCCAGTGACTGCAAACTCTGGGGACTGGATGCGGGGTCTCCAGAGAACATCACAAGAAGGTGTCACACCATTCTCGAAGGCATCCAAAGCAGTCGAAGGCATCCAAAGCAGTCCTGGGGCTGCTTGGCATTGGCACCACACTTGTCCTTCAGCTATTCCCGGAAGAGGTCTTCATCTTTCTTTAACACTAGAAACTGGCCAAGGACCACATAGGCCTTGTCAAAGTCTCTTTCCTCCAGCTTCTTGCCCAGGACTTCACCAGTCCCAGCCAGGCTCCCCATTGGCTTTTCCCCTATGGGCTCTGCCACAAAGTCTCAGTGCTTTTGGGAAGTTGTCATCTTGATTAGGCTTAACCTGCAGCTCTGGCTCTGGTAACCGCTCTATGACTTCCAACTCTAATATTTTATTTATTATTTTTATTTTATGTGTATGAGTGTATTGCCTGCATGTAAGTGCACACATATTGCGCAGTGCCCGTGGAGGTCAGAAGAGGGCATCAGATCTCCTGAAACTGGAGTTATAGACAGTTGTTAACCACCATGTGGATGCTGGGAATGGAACCTGGGTCCTTTACAAGAGCAGCGAGTGCTCTTAATTGCTGAACCATCTCTCTAGCCCCTGGTTATTTTAAGACAGAGTCTCATTATGTAGTTTTGGCTAGCCTAGAACTCACTTTGTAGACCAGGCTGGTCTCAGATTCACAGAGATCCACCTGCCTCTCCCTCCTGAGTGCTGTGATTAAAGATATGTACCATCATGCCTGGAAAATCTCAAATAATTTAGAAGAAAGGTTGAAATTTTATTTTTTAAAAATTTTATTGTTTTGTCTTTTTGAAACGGGGTCTCCCTCTAGCCACAGTTGGCTTGGATTCACTATGGGGACCAGGCTGGTCTTGATTTCACAGAGATCCACCTGTCTCTGCCTCCTGAGTGGTGGGATCAAAGGCATGCACCACCATACCTGGCCCTTAAATTTTTATTATTATTATTATTATTATTATTATTATTAATGTGTATGAGTGTATTGCCTGCATGTATGTAAGTGCATCCATGTCATGCAGTGTCTGTGGAGGAAGGAAGAGGGTGTCTGATCCTCTAGAACTGGAGTTACATGGTTGCTAGCTGCCATGTGGGTGCTGGGATTTGAACCTGGGTCCTCTGCAAGAGCAGACCATGCTCTTAACCATTTCTCCAGCCCCCAAAATTTGAAATTTTAATGTATACCAAAAGAGGTTGTCGGCTACAAAAGAAAAACAATTTAATTAATTAATTTGATTGATTGATTAATTAATTGATTGATTGATTAATTTTATTTATTTTTGAGAAATCCTGTTCTAATTCAACTCCAGCATTACACAAAAGACAGGAAAAAAAGAGGAGCTGGATATGGTAGCACATGCCTGTTACATGTCAGGGTCTGGATTGGGTTTCCACTTGGCCTCTTATTAAAGGAATTGAAATCAAAGCCCACATAGATTGCAACATAGCAAGGAAACTCTGTTTAAAACAAAACAATAGAAAAGATCAGACTCTATTGCAAGGGAGCAGTAGGCCACATGAGTGAAGATACTCAAGGCCCCAGTATTTTGGGGGGCTTCCTTTTTGGTCAAGAGAAGGAGGAGTTTGGTTGATAACAGGTGTAGCAAGGGTGGTTCTCTGTTTTTTACTTTGAATGGCCTTTCCCATAATGCATTGGATTTTAATCATCTGTACACCCCATTATGAATAGGCATTAAATAGATTTTCCCTAAAAGTTTACTTGAGGACACAGTTTTGCCTTACTGTACATTTACCAAAAACCAGTTTAGGTTGGATAACCCCCCTCAATACCAGTATATATTCAAAATATATGTGAACAGAAACTATTAGAAGAGGAATGCGTACATAGCTCAAGTCAAGCAGAGTCCCATGTTACTAAACTATTCTCAATGCTTGCCTGTCTCACCTATAATCTTTAGCACTTGGCAGGATGAGGCAGGGGGATTACATAATGAGACCCTATCATTAAAACAACAAAAAGAAAAGTTACATGATTTACCCAAAATCCAAAGTCTAATAACTTGGATTTTTGTGGTAGTTTGTTTTGTTTGAGACAAGGTCTTCTGTAGCCCAGGCTGTCCTCAAACTCACGGTGAAGCTGATGACTTGATTTTTTAATTGTCACAAATGAAACTTCTGTTTATTTAAATAAAACTAGCTTTCTTAGATTTCTTTTCTAAATTTATTAATTTGCTGCCATGTGTTGATCACCTCTCCCCTTGATTTTGTGTACTGTCTCTGGATGTATAACCAGGACTTTTATAATAATGAATCAAACTTATGCAACTGATCCCTATTCTTGATACCAACCAAACACTTATTGCCTCCTTTACTTTCTTCCCTCCCTCTTCCTTCCTTCTACATTGAAGCATTTTATTTGAACGTCTGCTTTACATTCCTAGACAATGATTCCCAGGATTTTCCTTCCTGTGCATTTTTGTCCTTGCTTCTTCAGGTCCATGATGGCAGCTGAGGTTGATAGATTGGAACAGATTATTTCACCATTTTTCCAGGTCTCGGAGTTGGACAGCAAATCTGAGATGACTCACTCCACAGTTATTTATCCTTGCTGTGAGGGTTATAGCAATTCCCTCAGCTCTGTGATCATCGATGATTTCAGATCCACCAGTGTGACCATGCCTCATCATTGCATTTTCTAGTGTGACTTTGGAGCACAGCCTAATAAGCTTGGTATTTGCCTTTCTATTTGGCATTGTTCATGCTCTTGAGAGCATGCCTCTATCAGATAGGGCATTCAGATGCACCATGACGGTGACATAGAAAGATGAAGGAAAGTGCTTATTCACCTGTTTCTGAGTCATCTTTTTTTCTTTTATCCCTCCATGCTAGGCAAGTTCTCTAACACCAAGACACACTTCCTACTTAACCCAATACTATTGTTCCGTAACAAAAATAATACCAGATAAGAACACCAAAAACATAATGTTAGATAGGAAAAGAAAATTACAAGGATCAGGAGAGGTAGTTAGCTCATTGATGGTGTGTGCTCAGCATGTGTAAGCCTTGAGTTCAATCCTCATCACTAAGGGGGGGGAAGCTAATGGCAGAAAGAAGCAAAAGTATATACAGTTTGAAAATATGCAAAAGAATACTATGTTATTTATGGATACAACTTAGGTTGTAAGTACATAAGCCATGTAAAGAAAAGATAAACTCACTATTCATATTAAAAATGGTTACCTCTGGGGGCTGGAGAGATGGCTCAGCAGTTAAGAGCACTGGTTGCTCTTGCAGAAGAATGGGATTTGAATTCCAGCACCCATGTAGCGGCTAACTCCTATTCCTGTAACTCCAGTTCCAGGAAATCTAACACTCTCTTCTGACCTCTGTGGGCATTGCATGACATGGGTGCACTTACATACACAGAAAATGAAAATAATAAATTTTTAAAAGCAATTAAAAGCACTGACTACTCTTGCAGAGGACCTGGGTTCGATTCCCAGCACCCACATGGCGGCTATGAGCCATCCTTAACTCCAGTTCCAGGGGAATCCGAAACCTTCTTCTGACCTTTGTGGCATTGCACGACATGGGGCACTCACTTACATGCAGGCAATACACTCATACACAAAAATAATGAATAAAATATTTTTTTGAAAAAGAAAAAGAAAATTTATAATAGCAAAAAAATTTAAAGAAGGACTGGGGTTATAGCTCAGTGGTAGAATGCTTTTCTATCACATGCAAGGCCCTGCATTGAATCCCCAACATTAGACACATGCAAAAAATAAATACTAAACATACTGTTTTAGAGGATGCAAGGGTGGGTTACAAAGAAAATTATCAGCTTGGCTTTTAGAGCATGCAGGCATCTGTATAGAAAGATTTTATTCTACTCAGTGCTACCCGAGGAACCCAGAGCCCTTACATTTGTGTAGTTAGTGTAATCTTCCAAAGCCCCTCATTTACTTAAGTTTTCAGAGAAGTTCTAAGACTTTACTTATTGAAGTTCTGTGTTAGATGAAGAGTTGGGGGTCTATTCATGTCAAGGAAAGTTATGAAAGACTTCAAAGTGGGTTTTAAGATTACTTTCAGTGGGTAAAAGATTGATATTGGCAAAAGATTTGAAATAGGCAAAAGTAGACAGGTGCCATGTCATGCAGGTTATTCCGCTCTTTCATTGTCTTGGCTATTTTACAGTGGGCTGGTTGCAAAACCCTGATAACAGTGTAAATATTCTTGCCCATAGAAATGCAAATGAGAATAATTTCTGAAATAAGACTGACCTCTCTCTCACTTTCACCAAAGATGGCACTGGGGCATCCATTAAGCAAATTAATTTCGGCATTGCCTATTATCTATACAGATGCCTTCTTTTTAAATTATCCTAGAGCCAATTGCTTTATTGGCTCACCAATTCATCTTTGGCACACATTAATATTTTTCTTGAGATACTGGGATTCAAACTCATAGCCTAGTATATGCCAAACAAGTGCTCTAGCACTGAGCTACATAGGGAACAAGGAAGGTTTGCATCCATACTCCTTCTTCAAGCTTAGTCTAGAAAGGACTGTGAATAAGTACGCAACAATTACATGCAGTGTTTCCAGGGCCACACTAGCAGAGGTGCAGGATGCTATGGGAGTATATCAGTAGAGAACCTGGCCCTGACTAGGTGGGAGTTGAGGAGACAGCAGAGTATGAGGATAGAAAGCCCTCTTGGAAGAAATGATGTTTAGACTAAATTTGAAACATGTTAGGCCAAAGTAGGGTAGCATTTATGGGCAACAGGGAAAGAATGGGTTGTAAACGGGCGTTGACCCAGGCTGGATATTATGGCTCGTATCTATAATCCCAGCACTTAGGAGGCTGAGACAGAAGGACTGCTGCTAGTTTGAGGCCAGCCTAGGCTACATAATGAGTTCTAGCCAGTTTGGGAAACAGTGTGAGACCCTGCCTCAAAACAGAAAAACAGCAACAAAAATTGACCTAGACTATAAGAATATTATATATGTAAGTCTGGAAATAAGAGAAAACAGAGTATGTTCCAGAAACCAAAAGAAGTTTGAAAAAGGGAATTTGGGCCTGTGAGATGCCTCAGCAGGTTAAGGAACTTGCTACCAAGCCTGACAACCTGAGTTTGATCCCTGGCCCACATGGTGGAAGGAGAAAACCATCTCCCACAGTTGTCTTTGACCTCCATTTGCTTGCTATGGTATGTGTGTACACACACACACACACACACACACACACACACAGACACACACACACACACCACTCAATCAACAAATAAGTATAAAAATTTAAGAAAAAAGCCAAGAAATTCGAGTAGAAAAGGTTCAGAGGAGAGGTGGAAAGAGAGGAGACTGTGCAGACCCTTGTAAGTTATGGAAGTGATTTCAATTTTAGGGCGGGGGTATAGCTCAGTGGTAGAGTGCTTGCCTAGCGTGCAAGAAGAGGAAGAAGAGGAGGAGAAGGAGGAGGAGATTACTTATCCTTAAAACTATTAAAAGCTTGATGTTTCTTTCTTTTTTTTTTTTTTTTTTTTCTTTTTTGAGACAGGCTCTCCCTGGAGCCCCAGCTGTCCCGGAACTCACTATGTAGACCAGGCTGGCCTTGAACTCATAGAGATCCGCCTGCCTCTGCCTGTTGGAATTAAAGGCGTGCGCCACCATGCCTGGCTAATGTTTTCTTTTAAAGAGAATCAACCTGATTATATCTGCCATGCTTGTTTGTTTGTTTTTGATGTAGGCCCATCCTATACTGTAGTCCAGGCTGACTTGAAACTTGAGATTCCTGCCTTAGCCTCCCCAGTACTATAGGATTACAGATGTGCTACACTATATCTGGCCCATATTTTGCCTTTTGAGGAGGTTACTTGGGTGGAACAAGGAGAATGGATTTTAAATGCACTGGACTGGAAATAGGAAATTTAAGCAAAAGGTAACAATGGACTAAATAAAGTCAATGACAAAGGGAATGGAAAGAGAGGCATAGATTATGATATTTAAGAGTCGGAGCTAATAGCACTTGATAATAACCAGCTGGAAGTGGGGCTAGCCAACTGGAAGTGCATAAATAGGCTTATGAAGCTTAAGACAGACAACTGGGCTAGAGATACATATGGGCACATCAGGATCTGTGGAACAAAAGGAGATCACTCAGGAAGAGGAAGAGAAATGAAAGAAAAGGAGAAATTTAGGGAGAGGACTCCCTCCCCCGCCAAAAAGAACTCTGGAGAACTTAGCATTTAGAGGAAAGTGTGATAGTTAATCCTGACTGTCAGCTTTGGGGTTAGAATCGCCCAGGCTACAACCTCTGAGTATGCGAGGGTACTTCCAGAGAGGCTTAACTGAGTTTGGAAGACCCAGGGCAGCATCAGTCCATGGGCTAGGATCCTGATCTAAAAAAAAAGGAGAAAGTGGGCCTGGAGAGATGGCTCAGTGGTTAAAAACACTGGTTGTTCTTCCAGAAGACCCGGGTTTGAATCCCAGCACCCACATGGAAGCTAACAACTGTCGTAACTCCAGTTCCAGGGGATCCAACAGCCTCTTCTGACCTCCTCAGGCATTGTACAACATGCACAACATGGATGCACTTACCTACATGCAGGCAATACATGCATATACATAAAATAAAAAACAAATAAAAAAATTTTTTTTTTAAAAAAGGAGAATCAAGTAAAATACCAGCATTCATCTCTCTCTGTGTTTCTTGACTATGGACCAGCTGCATTACACTCCTGCTGCCATGCCTTCCCTGCCATGATGGATTATTCCCTTAAACCATGAACCAAAATAAACCTTTCCTTAAATTGTTTCTGTCAGGTATTTTGGCACAGTGATGAAAAAAGTAACTAATACAGAAAAGTAAAGAGAAGACTCTGCAAAGAAGCAGAGAATGAACAGAGATACGGAAGGAAAACCAAAGAAGCAGAATGTCAGGAAGGTCAAAGGAAGACACTGCTTCAGAAAGGACAGCATGAGAGCTAGGCTGATGGCTCAGTGGGTAAAGCGCTTGCTGCATAAACATGAGGACCTGAGATTGGATCCTCAGCACCTACACAAAAAACCAGGCATGGATGGCTGCATGTGTCTGTAGCCCTTTGCTGGGAAAGGGGGCAGAGACAGAAGGATCCTGGGGGAGCTCACCAGCTGGCCAGCCCAGCTGAAACAGTGAACCCTAGATTCAATGACAGAAACTGTCTCAAAAAATAAGGTAGATAGTGATAAAGACACATGATATCAACATTTTGCCTCCACACATGCATGCACAGTTGAGCGTACCCACTAGCACATGTGCATACATAAACCACACACACGCACAGAGAGAGAGAGAGAGAGAGAGAGAGAGAGAGAGAATGGCTTAGGTACAGCTCAGTGGTGAAGTGTTCATGTCCCAGGCCCTGAGTTCCAGCCTGAGCACCACAAAACAATAACAAAAAAAGAGAGCAAAGTTAACAATGCATAAGGCTGCAGAAAGGCCAAGAAAGATAAGCCACGAATGTGACTTTTTGATTAGTTAACCTCAAAGAAATTGTTAGAAACGATAATATGCCTTCTTCTGGTAATTTGTCATCTGCTGTTTAAGCTTAGCAAGAAGTGGCTCTGGAAGCGGGGTAGACCCCTCCACCCCCTTTTAGACCCAAGCATGTTTGTCTAAAGTATCCTCTAAGACCCCCCCTGTCCAGGGATGGGCCCCTGGCCCGTGACAAGGAGAAAGAACAGCAAAACCACCCAAGGGTAAAAACATCATGCTCTTTGAGAATTGCTCCAGGGAGAAATGAGGTTACTATTGTATATTCCATGGTAGTTGGGAACTCTTGCTGATGGCTTCTTCCCAAGTCCATTTCTGCTGGATGTTGTAAGACCCCAGTTTCATAATGTTCTCTTTGTTTGCTCTCTCAGTCAGGCTACTGCAATTGTCTCTGTTGGGTGTTGCAAGCGCCTGATTTGATCATATGTTGCTACGAATCTAACACATATTTATCTATCTACTACTTGCTATTTGTTCTGAGTTTGTTTGTTTGTTTTTGTTGTTGTTGTTTGTTTTTGCTTTTGGAGACAAGGTCTCCCTGTAGCCCCAGCTGTCCTGGAACTCACTCTGTAGAACAGGCTGGCCTTGAACTCACAGAGGATTCACCTGCCTCTGTCTCCCAAGTGCTGAGATTAAAGGCATGCGCCACCACACCTGGCTGAAAATAAATATTTTTAAAAGTTATTGTGCCTGCGTATGCTCGCATGCATGCTCAAATGTGTGAGTGCACATTCCACAGTGCATACTCGGAGGTCAGAGAACAACTTTGTGGAGCTGGTTTACCAGCTGAGCCATTTCCCCAGCTCTTTGTTCTTTTACTTTGATTTGCTATATGCTTAATAAGCAGTCATTTGAAATCAAAAGTATGACTATTGTAGATCATTCTCTGGACCATACAGAGCAGAGACCTTGATTAGAGCACTTCTGTGACACAGTGAATGGTATTTGCAACAGTGACATAAAACAATGCTAGATTACCAGAAAATAGCGTCTTTGCCTCTCTAACCTATATATGTGTGTTGCTGCCCTCTTTAACATTTCTCTGCATGTTTTCTTTCTGCATGTTCTTTTTTTTTCTGCCACTACTAGTTTTGGATTTCTTGAACCTAGAGATTGTATCTCATTCATTTTTAGAGCCTGAGTAAGCAGTGGTCTTTGACATTTATAAAGAAGACAAACTAGAGGATGGGTGTGGTGGTGCACACCTTTAATCCCATTACTCAGGAGGCAGAGGGTGGTGAATCTCTCTGAGAGTTTGAGGCCAGACTGGTCTACATACTGAGTTTGAGGTCAGCCAGGGCTACACATACACAGTGAGACCCTGTCTCAAAAAAAAAAAAAAAAAAAAAAGAAATACAAGTCAGACATGATGACTCATGCTTGTATCCCATTATTTGTAGGGCTATGGCAGGATTGTTGAGAATTCAAGGCTACTTTGAGCTATATAGTGAGTTGAACAGCCTGGGCAGCCTAGACTACAGAATAAGGCCCCGTCTCAAAACAAAAACAACAAAAAAGCATAACATATTTGTAAATGTTATAGAATGTCTAGGGGTCCTTTTAAATTTTTTTTGGTCTTTTTTTGAGACACAGTCTCCCTGTAGCCCCAGCTGTCCTGGAACTCACTGTGTAGACCAGGCTGGCCTTGAACTCACAGAGATCCTCCTGCTTCTGCCTCCCAAGTGCTGGGATGAAACACCAGGCAAATCATTTTTTATATTTATTTGTTGTGTGTATGTGTGTGCACACATGCATGGATACTATGGTGCACATGTGTAGGTCAGAGGACAACTTCTGGAAGCTAGTTCTTTATTTCTACCATGTGGGTTTCAGAGATTGAATTCAGATTATCAGTCTTGGCAGGAAGCACCTTTACCCACTAAATCATCTTGCCTGTCCCTAGGGGTTCTTTATTGGAAATAGTGGCCTGCTATGTAGCCCAGGCTGGCCTCAATTCATAATCATCCTGAGCGCTGGGATTACAGGTGTGTGGCATCAGCACCAGCCGACTCTTGATAACCTAATTGACATTCAGGGAAGAATTTGTAATCCTCATGATCCATAATTGGAAGACCATACCATTATCATGACCATTTTCATTTTATCTAGATGTTTTCTTAACTGGATGGGTTTTACATTTCAGTGCTAACTAGTCTATAGCACTATTATTAATTGAGTGTTGAATTTCACGCCCCCAAAGAGTTTTTTCTTCAGTGAGGGAAAAAAGTGAGGCATGTGCACTACAGTACTAACATGCTCACTTTTGGTCTTGCCATTTCACAAGAATCTTAAAACAGGAGTTGAGTTGAGCTGTTGCTTAGAGCAGAGATCTTTAGAGAAAAAGCCTGTGCAATATGGACAGTTGTTACTGGCATAATTTACAATTCCCTTTTCCCTTTTCTATTTCCATATTCAGTTTATGAGAATCCAGGAGAAGATGAGATCCAGCAATACATAGGATTAGACACTATTTTTTTGAGACAGGATCTCCCTGCAGTTCCAGCTGGCCTTGAGCTCACTACGTAGACCAGGATGGCTTAAACTCCAAGAGATGGGACTACAAGTGTACACCACCATGCCCAGCTAGGATTAGACACTTTAAAAAAAATATTTTCTTGCCAGGCATGGTGGCGCATGCCTGTAGTCCCAGAGCTTGGGAGGCAGAGGCAGGTGGATCTCTGTGAGTTCAAGGCCAGCCTGGTCTACATAGTGAGTTCCAGGACAGCTGGGGCTACAGGGAGACCCTGTCTCAAAAAGACAAAAACAAAACAAAACAAAAAACTTTCTTTTGGGGCTGGAGAGATGGCTCAGTGGTTAAGAGCACTGGCTGTTCTTGTGTAGGACCCTGAGACCCTCTTCATTCACCTGCTACCCCCAATCCCTCCAGACCCCCACTAATTGCTCTTTTAGCTTCTGTAAAATGCTTGGCTGCTGCTTTAGACATGCCTAGACATGCCCTGACCCCCGCCTGCTATCCCCCCCCTTCCAGGAAACTATAGATTAAGCAAGCCCGGGCATGAAAACTGCCCTATAACGTAAAAAAATGGAGACTCCTGGCCCCACAGATAACAGTCAGCACATTCCACAGCCCT
>NW_008352654.1:1966664-2002618 GCF_000622305.1 Nannospalax galili
CCCGTGTCATGCAGTGCTCACAGATGTCAGAAGATGGCATCAGATCCCCTGGAACTGATGGTTGTTAGCTGCCATGTGGGTGCTAGGAACTGAACCTCAGTCCTCTGCAAGAGCAGCCAGTGCTCTTAACCGCTGAGCCATCTCTCCAGCCCCTAGATATTTTTAAAGATATCTTCTGTTTCTCTCTTGGTTAATCAACCAGCCCTATGAGGCTCCTCCACAGCCACTTTGGTATCCTAGAAAGGTCTTCCAGATAACTGGCTAGAGGCAGGCTGCCCCTCCTTATATTTACTGTAGAACTGATAGGCAAGGGCTGTGAGTTTGGTAAGCTGCCATTTCATACCTATTATGATTTGATGATTAAAATGTCCCTACAGGCTCACTTCCTGAAGGCTTGGCCCCCAGCTGGTAGCACTATTTTGGGAGATTCTGGAAACTTTAAGAGGAGGGGCTTGGTTGGGTCATAGGTGTGTAGGGAAGGTTTTTTGTTTTTGTTTTTGGTCTTTTTGAGACAGGTTTTGTTTTGTTTTGTTTTGGTCTTTTTGGGTCTCTCTATAGCCGCAGCTACTAGCCTGGAACTCACTATGTAGACTGGGGTGGCCTCAAAGTCACAGAGATTTGCTTGCCTCTGCCTCCCAAGTGCTAGGACTAAAGACATGCACCACCATGCCTGAAACAATTTTAATATAATATTTTTGTTTATTCTTTGAGAATTTCATATATGTGTAAAGTGTATTTCCATCATATCCCCTAACTCCTCCCAGATCTGCCCCCATGTTCCCCTCCCAATTTCATGTCCTCTTATTTTATATATATAAAACACACTGAGTGCTGATCATATAGGCATGAGTGTAGGGCCATCCACTGGAGCATGGGCAACCTGCTAGAGACCACACCCTTAAAGAAAGTTAACTGTCCCTCCCTGTGGTAGTTTGAATGAAAATGTCCCCAATAGGTTCCAAGCATTTGGACACTTCCCCAGTTCATGGAGCTGTTTGGGGAGGGTCATGGAACCTTTAGGAGGTATGGCCGTGCTGGAGAAAGCAAGTCACTGGGGGTGGGTTTTGAGAGTTCAAAGCCATGCTCACTTCCAGTCTGGCTCATTCTACTTCCTGTACCTGTTTGAAGATGTGAATGCTCAGCTTTCTGCTCCAGCCACCTCTGCCACCATACCTTGCTGCCTTAACACACTTGTCTCTCCAGAACTGTAAACCAAATAAACCCTTCTATAAGTTGCCTTGGTCATGGTGTTTTATCACAACAGAAAAGTAACTAATATATACCCCTAGCAACCATCAACTCTAAATAGCTCCTCAGCCAGAGGTGGGGGCTCATGTGCCCCCTTCCCTATTCATGCTAGAGTGTTGACTGGCTTGATCTTGTATAGGTCTTGTGAAGGTAACCAAAGCTGCTGTGAGTTTATGAGTTCAATGGTCCTGTCATGTCCAGAAGATACTGTTTTACCCCAGTCATCCCCAACATCTGACTCTTACAATCTTTCTGCTCCCTCCTATGTGATGTTCCCAAAGTCTTGGAGGAAAGGGGCAAGGAATGTGATCCAGATATCTCTTTGATGGGTGAACACTCCACAAAAACTTGTTCTCTGCCCTTTGATAAGTTGTGAGTTTGTGTATTAATTGTTGTTCACTGCACAAAGACATTTTTCTGCTGAGGACTGAAAACAATGTTAATCTACGGGTATAGAGATATGTATTTAGAGGATAGTTTGATACTATGTCCACTTAGCAAAATAATAGTAGGTTCACTCCTAGGGTCTATGAACTCCCCAGCCATGGGCTCTTGGCTAGATTTATAGTACCAGGCATGAATTTTCTTCTATGGATTGGGCCTTAAATCCAATCAGAAAACAGTTGGTTACCCCTACACCATTCATGCCACTATTTCACTCATGGACATATCTTGGCACACCCGTCATTATTATAGTGTTTACAGCTGGGAAAGACTCTTAATGACTTTTGTCCCCCAGAAGTCTACATACCACTTTCTAGTACTATGTAAGCTAGCCAGCAGGGAGGAAACTTCCAGGTCAGTACCAACTGGATTTCTCCAAGTCCTATTCAAAATTTCATTTTTATTTATTTTTATTTTTTACGTGTATGACTGTTTTTCCTGCATGTATGCATTCAATGCCCATGGAGGTCAGAAGAGGGTGTTGGATCCTTATAAATGGAGTTAAAGATGATTGTTAGATGTCATGTGTGTGCTGGGAATCAAACCCAGGTCATCTGCAAGAGCACCCAGTGAGCTTAACTGCTGACCCATCTTTCCAGTCCCCAAGTCCTATCTTTTAAATTAATTTTTTAAAAGTACATTATTGGTTTGCATGTACACACACACAAACACACACACACACACACACACTGACACACATACATTCCATAGTGTACCTGTTGAGGTCAGAGGACAACTTTCAGGAGTTATTCTGTCTCTCCTTCCATCCTTCCATGATTTGGGTTCCAGGGATTGAACTTAAAGCAAAAGGTTTGGTGCATGTGCCTTTACCCATTGAGCTATGTCAGTGGCTCAAGAAAAGCTAAGAAAAGCTATTTTTATGGGTAGTTGTGCAGAAGTATGATTACAGGACAACAGGGGGATGATCTAACATAAGAAACTGGACAACTTGTTCAGATTCTTCCCAGTGTCTCTGTGTCTTCAGGGATAAGGTCATTTCTCTAGGAAAATAAGCACTTGCCACATGAAAATCTTCAGGGGAGGAAAAAAAATGGTCATCTAATGTCCTGACTCAGGGATGAAGGGTGAGGGGAAGATGACGGTGTCCTTCCTGCTTTTGCTGCTTTCTGTTTCCAAGGTGCCATATTTGGGGCAATGTTTCCTGCATCCTATCACTTCTGTTCCTTGTAATAATCTACAAGTATGCTTTATTAATCAGTTCTTGCCTCTATCAACTCTGAGTTTGTGTCTGACTGTGACACTATATTTTCTTTGTTGAGGGTGTGGGGAAGGGGAAGAAGAGAGTGTGTGTATATGAAATTAGCCAAACTAATTGACAGTTCTTTTTTTAATTTTTAAATATTTATTTATTTATTTAATGTGTATGTGTATATTACCCGCATGTAGGTAAGTGCATCCGTGTCACGCAATGCCTGAGGAGGTCAGAAGAGGCTGTTGGATCCCCTGGGACTAGAGTTACAAGACAGTTGTTAGCTGCCATGTGGGTGCTGGGATTCGAACCTGGGTCTTCTACAAGAACAACCAGTGTTCTAAACTGCTGAGCCATCTCTCCAGCCCCAAGATTGGCAGTTCTTATGATGTGTTTACAGAGGGAGATAGGAAGATTTGCCATGCTCGCAAACACCTGGAATATTGCTATAGGTAGTAAGAGGTATCATTTTCTCAAGGGGGTCTTCTAGTACCCCGGGAAGCCTCACACTGCTGTTGTCAGACCCTCCCCAGTCTATTGCCTGAGTGCAGCAGGGAGAAGCAGCCAAGGCAGGGAGGGTGAGGCAGCCAAGGTGGGTGGTGGCAGCCATGGTGGATGCTGTCCCCCAGCTTCAGCAGTCGTCGCCACTTAGGGTCCTCATGAGACACAAAGGAAGGAACCACTGCAGCCAAAGAGCCTGGATAGAATCCTAATGATTAATTTATGTCCCTCCAGTCAATATTTTATATTTCCCAACAAGCAAGAAGGTTTATGACTTATTACCCTAGAGACGGCCTATGAAAGGCTGAAGGCAAAGTGTCTCGTTGGTTCTTGTTTGAAGTTTTGTAGAAGGGAAGGGGTTCAAGAGGTTTATAGCACAATGTCTTCAGTCTTAGTTTCCAGGCAGAGCCCCAGGGTGGTGGCAACCAGTGGAGCAAGGAAACAAAGGTGTCACCAGATCTGAAGGGGCTCCAGAGACAGGCACAATGTTTATCTCAGGGATGACATTCAGTGACAAAGGGGTACCTCAAGCTTGAAATTGGTCAGATCATGGAATCTTTGCCTGATTACAAAGTGGAAAAGGCGAGGAATGACTGAAGTTTAAGTACTTTACCAGCCTGGCAGAGTGGGGCTCAGAAGCAGATGCCCATGATGTGGAAAACGCTGAGCACACTGCACTTCAGGTTTGACTGTGTATTAAAAGTTCTTTCTCTGAGGTTCCTTAGAAGAACAATCTTCATCTACCTCTACAAAACTAGCTTTCCCAGAACACACACCACACACGACCCCAACACACACACGGCATATGAGAGACTTGGTAACAAGAAAACAACCAAGCGATGTTTGGAAGGCAGAAGTGAAGCAGCCGCTGTGACACTCTGTAGGCCTCACATCTTGTTGCTGCCCTGGTGACCTGCTTGGTGTGGTCATCCACTGAGCCAGCATTCCTCTGTCTCCCTCTGAGGCTTCCTAGGATACTTCCCAAATAAATGACTTGCACTCGCCCTTATCTCAGCATTATCTTTTGTGAAAATTCAGCCTAAACTGTCTTTGCATATACAGGGGACAGTCTCCCATCAGAGAAGGTCTTAGAAACAGGCATCTGCTAGTGTCTGTTGGAAAATCCTGGGGTGTCAAGGATCCAAAGTTTTCAAATTTGTTTTCTTGGTGATGAAGATCAGATCCAAGGTCTCATGTTCTAGGTATGTGCTTTACCACTGATCTACCCCCTCCTCTAGCCCTTCAGTAACATTATGTCCAGTACAGTCATCCTAGTAGAACAAATGCTGTTTGTATCTCAGATGCTGCTGATGAAGATAAAGAGGGGAACATGTATTATGACCCAAATACATTTGAATCTCCATTTCCTTCCTTAGATATACTATATTGCATCGTGGTCAAAAGAAACACAGATCTGACTCCCAACAGTCTTACATAGAACAATGCCTTTCTAATTATCTCTGAGTCAGTTGGGAAAGATGTTACAGCAAGATCTCCAGCCCCCAAGTTCTAGCCATAAGGCACTTGCTTAAATCTGTCCTGAGCTTTCCAAAGACTCTAGTCCCTGTGGGCTCTCTTTCTGTTACTGCCTCTCCTTGCCCCAGTCTGCACTGGACCACCCACAGTGGAGTCTCCATGACCCACAAACCAAGAATTTCTTCAAGAAGTTGGGAAAGTGATAGAACTGGGAAACAGGGAGACTGACTAATTGTATTTCAAAAATTTTTGTGATCGTCACATGTGAAAATTAAACTGACCACAAATTCAGCATCCATTTCCTCACCAGTGTCAGGCTTCCTTGCAGAGAGAAATAGCACAGAATTATAACTCAATTCCCCTCCCTTCCTTCCAAGCAGCCAGTCCCACATACAGACAAGCATTTTAGAGAAGGTTGCTACAGACCTTCTGGCACATTAATAACCTTCTTTATGCTAGCTTCTCATGTAGGCAAGCAGTATGACTGCCCCTGGCAAGATGGGGCTTCTCCATCTGCCTGGAACCATCCTGCTCACAGTTCTCAGGTAGCACCTATTATTGTTGTCTAGACTTAAGATCTAAGCTAGTAAAAAGGACTTCTGAAGTTGGCTGACCTCTTAATCCTTTCCTATTTTATTCTTTCTGGCACCAATTTATGAAGTAAGTTTATATGGTTGACAGGATGCCAAAGCTCCAGTTTCTCTGTTAATGGAGGAGAGTAGGAGGGATGTAAAAACTGGCTGTGTGTGCATAGCACATACTCATTCTCACAGTAGCCTTGCTTTTGTTGGGGCTCAGAAAACCATACCCTAAAGCATGGTGCTTTGGTATATTAAATGCTTTGAAGTGAAAAAGCAGTCTCTGGGCTGAGGAGGTAACTCAGTGGTAGAATACTTGTGTAATATGTGCCAGGCTCAATCTCCAGCAACACACATACATGCATAATAAAATAAAATAAAATAAGCTAAAATAAAATAAAATAACATTTTAAGGTGTAAAAAAAATAGGTAGGCTTAGTGGTGCATGTTTTCAATCCCAGCACTTGAGAGGTAGAGACAGGTGGAGCTCTATGAGTTCAGAGCCCAGTCTGGTCTACATAGTTCCAGGCCAGCTGGAGCTATATAGTGAGACTCTGTCTCAAACAAAAAAACAAAAGATTTAACAAATGCATCTTTCTCTGCTTCTTGACTATGACTGCAATATGATCGGCTGCCTCATACTCCTGCCCCTATGCCTTTCCTGTGTGATGGACTGTATCTCCTCAAAATAAATCCTTTTTTCCTTAAGTTGCTTTTTGTCAGGTATTTGATCACAGCAACAAGACAAGTAACTAATACAGGCAACTGGCATTGAGAGGTGGGGCAGTTTCTGAGATAAGACCAACTATGTAGTTCAAAGCCTTTAGAAATGTTTTGTTTTGGAGCTTTGGACTAAAAAGTCTTAAAATGATGTAAGCAAAAACTAACAGCCCATTTTGATGGGAATTTGGAAGACCAGAATGCTGAGAGAAATGTGGACACTAGAAGCCCAGATCATAAGTTTTCAGAGGGAACAAGGACTCTATTGGGACCTGGGCTAGGGAGCAGTCATACATGCTATTCTAGAAAATAATCTGGTTGTGTTCTGTCAGTGTCCTGAGAACTTGAGGGAAGCTGAATTCAAAAGTAATGGACTCAGGCAAGGAAGATAGTGCAGTCAGTAAGCGTTGCCCTGTGTGAACATGAAGACCCAAGTCCAACCCCCAGAACCCAAATTAAAAGGGAAGGCATGGTGGCACACACTTGTAATCACAACACTGGAGAGGTAGAGCTTGCTGGTCAGCCAGCTTAGCATATTTGGCAAGCTTCATGCTGATGAAAAACCCTGTCTCAAAAAACAACATAGGGAAGAAGTGGCTTAGCTATAAAGGCACCTGTCATCAAATTAGATGACCTGAGTTCAATCCCCAGAGTCCACATGATGGAAGGAGAAAACTGGCTCTTTAAAAAAATTGTTTTGATTGATTGATTTTTATTTATTTTGGTCTTTTTGAGACAGATTCTCCCTGTAGCCCCAGCTGTCCTGGAACTTACTATGCAGACCAGGCTGGCCTTGAACTCACAGAGATCTGCCTGCCTTTGCCTCCCAAGTGCTGGGATTAAAAGCGTGAGCCACCACGCCTGGCCTTGATTTATTTTTATTTATGAGTGTTATGTCTGCATGTATGTGACAATGTTGTGCAATGCCGGCAGAGGACAGAGGAGGGCATCTGATCCCCTGGAACTGGAATTTCAGATGTTAGCAACCATGTCGGTGCTGGGATTCAAACCCAGGTCTTCTGCAAGATCAGTCAGTGCTCTTAACCATTGAGCTATCTCTCCATCACCAAAACTGACTCTTGAAAGTTGTCCTTTGACCTCCACACACCTACTGTGGCATGTGCATGCTTACAAGTCTGCATACATACAAATAATAAATAAGTGTAGGGAGCTGGAGAGATGGCTCAGTGGTTAAGAGCACTGATTGCTTTTGCAGAGGACCTGGGTTCAATTCCCAGCACCCACATGGTGGCTACTAACCGTCCTTGACTCCAGTTCCAGGGGAATCCGAAGCCTTCTTCTAACCTCTGAGGCATTGCACAACATGGGTGCACTCACATACATGCAGGCAATACATTCATACACATAAAATAAAAATAATAAATAAAATATTTATAAATAAATAAATGTAAAAAAATACCTAAAAATCAAGATGAATGGCTCTGAAGAAATGATGCCTGCATCATGATATCTCTGGCCTCCACATGCATGCAAGCACACATGCATACCTGTATACACATGTGCGCCCATACAAGTATGCGCACATGCACGCACACACACACACGTACACAGTAATGGATTACTTTGACGGAGAAAATCTTGATAGGATAGCATAAAGGCTGTGTCATATTTAGTATTCAATGCTCTGATCCAAGTCTACAGTGAGAGTGAACAAGAGGTGCAGAAAGACATGAACACTGTGCAGCTTGGTGACGGAAGGAGTGGGAACTTTCAGACAAAGCAGGAGCAGAGAAAGCAGCTGTAATCGTTAAAATGAAATCTCAGGACACTAGGACAAGAGAAAAAATATCCTGAGAGCAAGACCCCACCTCTCCTAGGCTCCAAATGTGAAAGTGCAAATTCATTTGAAAGAAGGAAGTCTGAACTGAAAATATCTTCGAAGGATTCTCTGCTCAAAAATAAGTGCTTAGGGTAGGGCTGTGGTGGCTGCATGCCTTTAGTCCCAGAACTCAGGAGGCAGAGGCAAGGTGGATCTCTGTGCATTTAAGGACAGTCTGGTTTACATAGTAAATTCCAGGCCAGCCAGGGCTACATAGTGTCTGTCTCAAAAAACAAAATAAAACAACAAATCCACCAAGTGTTAGGGAGATGTTTCTTCAGCATCAGTCTGGAAGGCACACAGAGGTCACTGCAAATGTGGTCCAAGGAGGCCAGGTTATAACGCCAATGAACAGTGGAACTCAGGAGTACTGTGTGGTTTAGCAGGTATCAAAGTTGTGAGAGTGTGGGCCTGGAGTGATGGTTCAGTGGTTAAGAGTGCTTCCTGCTCTTCCAGAGGACTTTAGTTCGGTTACCATCACCCACATCAGGCAGCTCACAACTGCCTATAACTCCAGCTCAAGGGGAGTTACCCTTTTCTGGCCTCCTCAGACAGACACAACTCCTCTTCTGGCCTTGGACAGATGCACATACATATACATGAATAAAAAATAAATCTTAAAAAAAAAAAAGATGAGCTGGGCGTGGTGGCATACGCCTTTAATCCCAGCACTTGGGAGGCAGAGGCAGGCGGATCTCTGTGAGTTCAAGGTCACCCTGGTCTATATAGTGAGTTCCAGGACAGCTGGGGCTACAGAGAGACCTTGTCTCAAAAAGACCAAAAAAAAAAAAAAAGAAAAAGATGTAAGAGTGAGATGGTGATGGAGGCTTGCACCAAGCACCAAGGTTCCAGAAAATCCATGAGGACAGGCAGTATGTGTCAAGGTCAGATTCCATGTATCAGTGTCCTCAGAGGCCACTGTATGAAGTTGAGAAGGTAAACTCTAAGTTGTAATGGAGATCCTAAGATCTTAGCTATGTCAGGACCATAGAACATCCACCAAGGAAAACTGTGGTCATAGAGTGGAGCTGGCCCAAGAGGTCTTATGTGCTATAGGCGTAGAAAGAAGAGGCAAGGATTCCTAAGCTTATTGGAGGCCAAATTATTCTGTCATGAGCCTAAGATGCATGGCATGGAGCTACAGGATTTGGTATTTATCTGCCTAGGTTTTGGTCTTAGCTTGTTCTCATCTTTCCTTGGTATGTACCTGTTCTTCCCTTCTGGAATGGAAATGTTTACTTTGTGCCTTGTATGTTAGAACCATATGACTTGTTTGTTTAATTTTACAGGGAGTCACGGTTAAGATATTGTCTGGAGTCTCAGAAGAGACCTTTTACTTTAGAACCATGATAGAACTACACTGCTATGGGACATTTGAAGTTGGACTGAATGAATTTTGCATTATGAAATGGACATAAAAATTCAGGGTCCAGGGATGGACTATTATGATTTCAAGCGATATGTTTGGGTGTCAAGTTGACAAGGGATGGAATTGTGATAATCATCCTTGTCAACCTGACTGTATTTAATACCACCTAAGAAATATACCTCTGGACAAGTCTGTGAGGGTGTTTCCAGAGAGGATCAACTGAAGGGATGAAGATCTGCCCTAAATATGTGTGGCCATTCCATAGGCTGGGGACCTGATCTGAATAAAAGAAGGAGCCAGCATCAGCATTTATTTTTCTCTGCTTCCTTATTGTGTCCTAGTTCACTTTTCTGTTGCTATGATAAAACACTGACCAAGGGGTTGGAGAGATGTCTCAAAAAGACAAAAAAAAATTTTTTTAATTTTCTGGAGAGATGGCTCTGTATTTATTTTTAACAGAGCATAGGGTAGGGGTTTATTTACAGAAGAGTGGGTGCCCCACATTTACGGCTGCATTGTAAAGTCCACACTCAAATATAGATCCTGTGACCTCCCGACAGCCGCACAAAATGGTGAGAGAGGTACCTCTTGGTGTTTTCAGCTTATATATTCTTTGCCCTCCCCCCACATGAAGCTAAGGTCAGCTGATTGGGTGGAAAGGGTAACTGACTCCCCCCTCGACTCCTTGATGAGTGTGGGAAGGAGGTGTAACTATAGCTTGCCAGCATAGCGGTTGGAAGAGTTTTCCAGGTAACACTCCACCCCTTCCTCTGGCTCTTACATTCTTTCCACCAACCTCTTCCACAAAAGTCCCTGAGCCTTGGAGGGGGTGATAGGTGTGGGATGATCTTCCTTCTGTTGTGGCAAGGCACTGAACTTTCAGGACTCTGTATCATCTGTTTTCCATGGGCTGTTGGCCAGTTTCAGTGGGATTCCATCTATACAACACGGGTGCTCTTAGACATGCAGGCAATGCACTCAAACACATAAAAATAAAAACAATAAATAAATTTTTTTTTTGTCTTTTTGAGACAGGGTCTCCCTGTAGCCCCAGCTGTCCTGAAACTCACTATGTCAACCAGGCTGGCCTGAAACTCACAAAGATCCGCCTGCCTCTGCCTCCCAAGGGCTGGGATTAAAAGCGTGCGCCACCACGTACGGCCCAATAAAATATTTTTTTTAAAAAACACTGACCAAAAGCAACTTGGGGAGGAAAAGGTTTATTGTACCTTACAGCTTCCAGTTCATCATAGAGGGATGTCAGGGTAGGAACCTGGAGGCAGCAGTTGAAGTAGAGACCATGAAGGAATGCTGCTCACTGGCTTGCTTCCCCTGGCTTGCTCAGCTACCCCTCTTATATAGCCCAGGCCCACTTGCCCAGGGATGGCACTGCCCACAGTGGGCCAGGCCCTCCTACATTACTCAGCAATTGAGAAATTGCTACATAGACAAGGCCACAGGCCAATCTGATAGAGGCCATTCCTCAATTGAGGTATTGTCTTCCCAAGTGTGTCAAGTTGACAACAGGACACTGTGGAAGCAGTGAGACCAGCTGCCTCAAACTACTGCTGCCAAGCCTTCCCTGCCACCATGGACTGTATCTCCTCATGCCATGAGCCAAAATAACCCTTCCTCCCTCAAATAGCTTCTCATCAGGTATTTGGTTATAGGTACAGGAAAAGTAAATAATACACCAGGAATATTGTTTATTGCACATCTCCTATCCCATTTGTATTATTGGTCCTTGGACTGTTAGCCTCTCTAGGGGTTAAGAAGGGGTATTGTCCTAGTTTGTTCTTCATTGCTGTGACAAAATACTCTGACCATTACCAACTTGGGGAGGAAAGGGTTTATTTAGCTTACATATCCCGGGTCACAGTTCATCCAGGAGCCCAAGGTAGGAACTCAGGGCAGGAACCTGGAGGCAGGAGCTGGAGCGCAGGCCATGGAGGAATGCTGCTTACTGGTTTGCTCCCCTCGCCCCTTCTCAGCTGCTTTCTTATGCAACACAGGCCCACCTGCCCAGGGGTGGCATGACCCACAGTGGGCTGGGGCCCCCCCCATCGCTCATCAAGAAGATGCCCCTCAGACATGGCCACAGGCCAGTCCAACAGAGGCAATTCCCCAAATGAGGCTCCCACAACCCAGGTGTGTCAAGTTGACACTAAAGCTATCCAGCACAGGTATCTTTCAGTAGTGTTAAAGAGGTGAAACATTTTTTCACACATGTATTGGAAATTTTAATGCCACATTTCATAAGATATTCAAATCTAAAGAAAAAAATTAAGAAGTGGTCTCAGAACCAAGGTCTCTCACTTCTTTCTCTGTAATCTCTTTTTCTAATTTACAGAGATTCTTTTAGAAGGAATGTGATTCTTTTGAGCCCTCTCCTGTAATTTTGTCAAACAGGAAGATCAACTTTCAGGAAAGAAGCTTATAATCAGCACCAGACCCAAAGCCCAGAGGACTGTTCTCCTGAGCTATTGTTTAGTGCCCAGGACCATTTGTCTCCTCTAGAAATCATTTATTCTTTCTCAGAAACTGCCTCACCCACTTCCCTCTCCCCTGTGAATAAAATATATAAATAAGCTCCTGCATCTCACCAGGATATTGAATACTCATTTTCATTCTGGTGATGTGTCTGTGCACGTAATAAATTTGTGTGCATTTCTCCTGCTAATCTGTTTATTGTCAGCTATGTCATCAGACTGGTTTATCAAACCTTCAGAGGGCAGAAGGGAAATTCCTTTCACCCCCGTACTTGCTTCCTGGGCAGCTTGCCTCTTAGAGGAGGTCAGGGCCACTGCTTGTGGTACCAGGAACTCCATATTGAATTAGAAAGGGCAGACCAAAATGTTCATATTTCTAGAGACAGCTAAAGGTGGGCAGAGGAATTCAGAGGTTACGGACCCCTGTGGCCTCCTTCCTTCCACCCATGAAACACAGATAAAAGGCATCAAAAAAATTTTCAGCAACAAAGTCCTAATATCTAAAATCTATAGTACTCTAATAAGTCAATATGAAAAACTTTAAAAGCTAGGCGTAATGGAACATGTCTGTAATCTTAGCTACTCAGGAGGCTGGGGCAGGTGAATTGTGAGATCAAGGCTAGCCTGGGCAACTTATTGAAATCCTATCTCAAAAACAGAAAGTTTATAGTTTAATGATAGCATTGTCTAGCATATACAAGGCACTGGGTTCAATTTCCAGTACCACCAAATCAAAACAAAACTCCAAACAACTAGCCGGGCATGGTGGTGCACACCTTTAATCCCAGCACTTGGGAGGCAGAGGCAGGTGGATCTCTGTGAGTTCAAGGCCAGCCTGTGAGTTCCAGGACATCTGGGGCTACAGGGAGACCCTGTCTCAAAAAGACCAAAAAAAAAAAAAAGCATAGAAAATATGACATTGTAGCAAATAATTTCAAAGTATGCTGGGCATGGTGGTACAAGTCAATCATCCCAGAATTTGGGAGATACAGGAGAGGGTCATTCCAAGTTTGAGGCTATCCTGTTCTATATAGTGAATTCCAGGTCACCAAGAACACACACACACAAAGCAACAACAACAAAAAACCCAAACTGGAAAAAGTAGCCCTCTGTGGACCTAGGACTCAGGTCAAGAAAAAGTAGTGATTAGGGTCAGTAAGATGACTCGAGTAAAAGCACTTGTCACGCAGGCCTAACAACCTGAGTTTGATCCTCAGAGCCCACTGTGGAAGGAGAGATCATCCTGAATATTGTCTTCTGGTTTCTGCATGTATACTGTAGCAAGAATGTGCTCCCAACCACATCATACATATACGCATGCATAATAAATATAAATACATTTTATAAAAAAGAAATAGTAATTATCAACACCTAGAAAATTCCTTTGTATCCCTGAATAATCACAACTTCCTCCTTCCCTGTAAGAACTATTTGATATGATCCTAACTTTTGTGATATGCATTTCCTTCTTCGTAAATCAACCACTTATACTGGAACTTCACATGTAAGAGTTCCCACAATATACATATTTTTCAACAGAATTCTTTTCCTCAACCTTATGTTTATGAGATTCAAACAACTTGCTGGCTGTAACTGTAACATACTCATTTTCACTGCTGTGTTGTAGTCCCTGTATGAATACACTACAGTGTATTTTCCACTGTATTCTTCATGAATAATATTGTTTCTAGTGAAAGTCCCTTATGACCATGATGCCAAGAACATTCTTGCAAATAAACCCTGGTCCACATGTGTTCTTGTTCTTTTCTAGGGTGCTGACCTGGTGTGGCTTCCCTTTAATCCAGTCTTGGTGCATCTTTGCTTCTTCCCCGTCTCCTCTTTCAAAACTAGCTCTCAGGAGGATCATAAATTCACTCATACTAAGGTATAAATGGCCAAGAAGGATTAATCTGTATCCTCTTTCATATAACTATGAGAAGACAGCAAATGAATTAATTTCTAATTGCAGTTTTTAAGTATCTGGAGGTTGGTGGAGTAGAAATTCAATCATGGTGACCCTGGGGGGGGGGGGCATCCCATGGTGGTAAAATCACGAACCAAGAAAACAAAAACAAAACAAAAAGCATATAAGTAACAGGCAAGCCAAGGTATTACATTCTATTTGAAAGGTCAGAAGCTAGGCAGGAGAGAAGGCCTTTCTCCAAGGATCAGTCAACAGTCAATGGCCAGTCCATGCAGCTGGTGCTGGAGTGCGGCCATAGTCTGAATATGAAATGTCCCCACAGGCTCTTGTGTTTGCACACACAGTCCCCACTGCTGGCAATATTTGGAAGATTGTGGAACCCTTGAGAGGCAGAGCCTAGATGGAAGCAGGGGATCTCTGGGGAGTGAGCCTTGAGGCTTGAGAGTGAGGCCCCACTTCCTGGCTGCAGATGCCTCCCACATTGCCTTCCCTGACTTAATAGAATGCATCGTCTTGAACTGTTAAGTTCAAACAAATCCTTCTCCTTTACCTTGCTTCTTGTCACAGAAATGAAGATGGTCAAAAATAAACCCTTAAGGACAGACACTGAAACTTGAGTCCCATGTGCATCAGTCACACCACCCTCAGCTCCTCGTCTGTAAAATCAACATGGTACCGGTCTTTTCCTCATTAGGTTGCTGTGAAACTAAAAGAAGGTAATGAAGGGGTCACGTTTTCAGCCGCCCTTTCCATCCAGTAAGCACTCAAGCCGCAGTAGGCATCCTGCTTTTTCTTATTATCTGAAACTAACACTTTCTGAGTTCAGGGGCTGTAGTCTGGCTGTTGAAGGTCCTCCGAAGGCTTGGTCTCCAGAAATGCTATTGGGAGATGGCAGAAGCTTTAGAGGGTGGAGCCTTGAGGGAGGTCTTTAGGTCACTAGGGTTCAACCTTGAAGGGGATTCTGGGGTCCCAGTCATTTCTCTTAGGTTTTTCTGGACATGAGATAAACAGTTTGCTTTATCACATGCTCCACACCATTGACCCCAGCACCCCCACCAGAGGCCTAAAAGCAATAGGTTGTGGGCTGGAACCTCTAAAGCCATAACTAAAACAACCGTTTTCTCTTTACAAGTTAACTATCTCAGGTATTTTCTGAATAAAAGAAAGCTGACTAACCTGCTGGCGGGGCTGGTTTTGAATAGGGCTCACTGGTGCTGTTGGAGATTCTGAACAGGCTCAGAATGTAAATGAGAAAGAGCAGGTTTTTGTTGTTTGTTTGTTTTTTTTTTTTAATTTTTTGAAAGCAATGAAAACAACTTGTCTGCTGGGCAGGGCTGCTAGGCATCTGCTGAGGACCTACCAGAGGGGCAAGTGGAGTGGCCAGGGCCAGGGAGGCAGAGACTGCCTTCATGGCTCTGGCCCAGAGAGAAGTTTGAGTAGGTCTTCCTTGGTCAGGGCAGAGAGGGTGGGTATAGAGAGTATATCAATCTTTTTTAATTTTTTAATTTTATGTGTATGCGTGTATTGTCTGCATGTAGGTAAGTGCACCCATGTCATGCAATGCCCACAGAGGTCAGAAGAGGCTGTCGGATCCCCTGGGGCTGGAGTTACAGACAGTTATTAGCTGCCATGTGGGTGCTGGGATTTGAACAACCAGTGTTCTTAACTGCTAAGCCATCTCTCCAGCTCTGAGAGTATATCAATCTTAATAACAAAATGCAGAGCAAGAAGTAGGTCATATAGCAGCAGATGGACCTGTGCATACTCAGGGCAGCCACTGAGTATAGTTGACTTATTGTCAACTGAGTAAGTTGTAGTTGACTTATTGGAAACCTGTTGGAACCTAGGCTTATAACTCCAGACACAGCTGGATTCAAGCTAGGCACGGTGACTCACACCTGTAATACCAGCACTTGGGAGGCTAAGTCTGGAGAATCTTGAATTTGAGGCTAGCCTGGGTTACATGGTGAAGCCATGTTTCAAAACATCAAAAGAAATGGAGGAGAAGGAGAGATTGCTTGAGTATAGTTATAGCTTCCCATCTCAAACTCCAGCAGAGTCCAGCTGCCTTTCTGCCTCAGGATTCTACCCTTCAGCTTGGAAGCTTACTCACTGTACCTAGATACAGCCATAGCAGGAAAGTTCACGTGGGGGCTGGATGGTGGGATGGTGGGAGATTACCCCTTAGACCTTTTCATGTCATTGTTGGGAAAGGGGGAGAGGAAGATAACCAACTTTGTTGTGAAGGTTAAATAGGAGTGCTTAGTATCATGCCTGCATAGTAGCACCCTCAAGAAATGTTATTTGTTGGGACTAGAGAGATGGCTCAGCAGTTAAGAGCATTGGCTGTTCTTGCAGAAGACCCGTGGCAGCTAGAAACTGTTCTTAACTCCAGTTCCAGGGGATCTCAGTCCCTCTTCTGACCTCCTCGGGCATTGCACGACATGTGCACCAACCTACATGCAGGCAATATACTCAAACACATAAAATAATAAAAATAATCAATCACCATGCTCTGCAAAAATAATAAATTATATATATATATATATGGCTTGTTTGTTTGTTTGAGACAGGGTCCAGCTGGCCTAGAACTCACTATGTAGACTAGGCTGGCCTTGATCACATAGAGATTCACCTGCCTATGCCTCTTGAGTGCTGGGACTTAAAGGCGTGTACCACCACGCCCGGCTCAAAAATTATTTATTTATCTTTCTCTTAGGTTTTCTGGACATGAGATAAGCTACATAGCTGAGGATGCCCTTGAACTCCTGATCCTCCTGTCTCCACCTCCCAAGGGCTGGAATTATACATGTGCATTGCCATGCCTGATTGACTTGAGGGAAAGTCTCTTAAAATATAAAATGTAAAAATGACAAATATTATAACTGACTACATGATAAAATATATCTATAAGAACATCAACACAGCATTTTAGTAATAACTAAAAACCAGAAACAATCTATAGGCTCATCAACAGGAAATGGTTAATTGTGGCCCATTTATACCATAAACTAGTTGAGCATCAAAAAAAAAAATTTATGATGGGGCCAGTGAGCTGGCTCAGTAGGCAAAGGTGCCTGCCACTCAAGCCTGACAATCAGTTCAATCCATGAATCCCATATAAGATAGAAGGAGAAAATCAACTGTACAAAGTTGTCCTCTGATCTCCACACATGTACCCCTCCCACACACACAGAATGAGGCTTTAGAATACATATTTATTAATATGATTGACTTGTGTTTTATCATTTGTAAAAAAGGGACTCTTTAGGGGATGGAAAGGGGACCAGGGAGGTGAGAGACAGAGAGCGAAACCAGGGTGGATATGAGCAAAGTACAGTGATATGCATGAAAGAACATGTCATAATGAAAAATGAAACCATTAGTTCATACATTAAAAACTACTGAAAAGTTATTTTTTAAAATGTAAAGGACATTGAATGAAGGAAAAAAAAAGAGGCAAACTGCATAGATTGACAAACAGCCCCAAGTGTAAGGAGATCATTCATGAAGACTTGCAGGAGCTTGCCAGGGTGTCGACAGGTAAAAGACACACAAGGGGTACAATACAATACAGTCTATACTGTAAAATGGGGACAGAGCATAAAAAGAATTGTTTTTAATTGGCATATTCTTTGCATATGTGAATACCTAAATACTGATTAAAATTTTTAAATACGTGTTTTAAAAGTAGGTAGGGAATGTGATTAGTTCCTCCATGACAAATTCTTCCAGAACAGTTCTGAGCAAGGAGTCCAATTTTTCCTGTTATTGTGTCCTCAAATATCCCTCCAAGATCCCCTTGAAGAAACAAACACCTTGGGCCAGAGCCTGAACTTTCCCCAGTTGTCCAGAGGGGGGCAGAAGCACCATGAATGGGTGACTCTGGCAAAGTGCCCTGTGACCTGGAATTTAAGGGCTGGCCCTGGCCTGCTTCTCCACCATTAGAGGCTGCTTATTTTCAAGTTTTCCTGCACAGCACCAGATTACAATGTGCGCTTTTGCCTGCAGGTTTTAAAAATTCTGAATATGCATTTTAATTTAGGGTAAGGACTTGAGGAATTAGCTTACTTTATTATTGCTGAAGTAAAATAGATTCATTACAAAAAAAATTCTTTTGGAAACACATACAATAGAAAAATACAGTTTTGTTACCTGGAGAAAATTCTCATGTGGTATCTGGAATCCCAGCACTCCAGAGGCTGGGGCAGAAGGATCTTGAGTTCAAGGACAGCTGGGCAACATAGCCACACCCTTGCCTCCAAGAAACAAAGAAAAATGTTCTAGAAAAACGACTGAGCGTTCCCTTCATGATGTGTATTCTGATTTACTAGAAAGTGAAGACTTGGGGTGGCCAGACTTTAGCTCATTCTTCCTTGGGGAGGGAGATTATCTCATTGCAGAAATTTATAAACTTAGACCTTGTTAAATACATTCTTTAGTGGTTTGGTTCAAAAAGGACAAAATGCTGGTTTACAATCTCAGCACTTAAAAGATCAAGGCAGGAAGATTACCAGTTTGAGATTGTCTTGGCCTACACATTAAGAATCTGTTTCAGAGAGAGAGAGAGAGAGAGAGAGAGAGAGAGAGAGAGAGAGACACAAAAAGATTCAGAGTGTGAGTGTCTTTGCCCACACACAAAAAAACTCTGTCTGAGAGAGAGAGAGAGAGAGAGAGAGAGAGAGAGAGAGAGAGAGGCAGAGAAAGAGGCAGAGCAATGGAGACAGAGAGAGAGGAAGAAAGGGAGGGAGGGAGAGAGGGAAGGGAAGTAGGAAGGGGGGAAAGGAAGGAAGGAAAGGAAGGAAAGGAAAAGGGAAAAGACATTAAGTATCTTATATTAAATAATCTTAAACTTCATATGCAAAGGTATAACAGAGTTAAAGTCTCTTTCTTTTGACCCTGTTCTTCTAAGTGTGCTAAATTTAAATTCTAGAAAACTTAACCATATGAAAAAGAAAATTTGATCATTGAATTTATTCACTGTTTTCAAAGGGTTCAAATCAATAAAAAGTGGAGAATTGGCTCATAAGAAGATGAACTCCATGCAAAACCAATGTCTGAGGAAATGACAACTAATTTTGCCACCAACTTACAAAGATCGATGAATGCAGGATTCAGAAAAAAAAAATGTGGTATTGCTTGCTCAAAGGCATTAGGAAGAATTGCAGTCCCAAACATCTTATCAAACAATGGCTCAGACAGACAATGGCAGAACTGAAAAATCAAAACCACACAACAATGGGCCTCAGATGCAAAAGGACTGTCAGGCCTACAGGAGGGGGACAGCTTGGGGAGGTTCCCTCCCTAGGGCTGAGCAGTTGTATGATTTCTTCTTCAAGATTGAGGTCAGAGGAGACTGTTGAGCTTCATAGCCCACCCAAAGTCAATACCCACAGTGCCTCTAGTCTTGGTCTGGGCACAACCCAACTGGAGTCTGGCAAGTATTTTTTTTATTACTTGATGGAAGTCAAAGGTTATTGGAGAGGCTGGAGAGATGGCTCAATGGTTAAGAACACTGGCTGCTCTCTCAGAGGACCCAAGTTCAGTTTCCAGCACCCACACGGTGATTCACAACTATCCATAACTCCAGCTCTAGGTGATCTGACACCCTCATCTGGACTCCACAGGCATTGCACTCATGTGGTGTACTTACATACATGCAGGCAAAACACATACATTAAAAAAAATAAAAGACTGGAGCTACAGGGAGACCCTGTCTCAAAAAGACCAATCAATAAATAAATAAAATCTAAAATAAAATAAAATAAATAAAAGATTGTGCCCCGTGTGGTGGTACATGCCTTTAGTTCCAGCACTCAAGAGGCAGAGGCAGGCAAATCTCTGTGAGTTCAAGCCAGCCTGGTCTACATAGCAAGTTCCAGGCCAACTGGGGCTACAGGGAGACTCTGCCTCAAAAAGACCAAAAAAAAAAAATAAAATTGTTGGAGGTATGAATATGTTTCACAAAAAAACTAAATATGAACAATTTCTTTTGGGGCAGCGGAAATGTAGCTCAGTACAATGCTTGCCCAGATTTGTAAGGCCCTAGGTTCAATACTTGGCACCACCAAAAATAAAGATAAAAATATAGGGGTGCTGGCTCAGTGAATAAAGGTGTTTACCACCAAGGCTGATGACCTGAGTTGGATCCTTGGGACCAACATGGTGGAAGGAGAGAACTGACTCCTGCAAGTCGTCCTTTGACTTTCAAACACACTGTGACATTTGCACACCCCTCCCCCCCGAAATAAATAAGTGTAATAAAATTTTAAATTAAAGATATGGCTCTTACCATAGATGATGTAGAGAAAATTACATCAAACTTACTGTAAAATACACTTGCCTTTGGGAAATTAAACTCCCACAGGTTGTCCCTCTGATCATATGCATGCCACAACACTCATGTACCCACACACAAAATAAATAAATAAAATATAATAATGTTCTTAAAATTAAAACTTTATATTTCAAAGAGTACCATCAAGAAAGTGAAAAGACAACCCAAAGAAAAGGAAAAACACTGCAAATCATATATCCAATAAGGTACTTGTAACCAAAATATATTTAAAAATTCATAGTTCAACATTAAGAGACAAATAACTGTTAGCATTTCAGGAGCTGATGCAAGAGGATTGCAATTTAGGGCCAGCCTGACCTATAGAGTAAGATATCTCAACCAAAAAGCAAAAAAAATTAAAAATGAAATTAAAAAGTCAACTCATTTTTAAAAATAGGAAAATAAGTAATTAATAAACAGATGAAAATGTGCACATCAGTAGCCAGCAGGAACATGCAAATCAAAACTGCATGAAATATCACTTTATGTGCATTCCAAGTATCATAAAAAGAGTGTAATAACAAGTGCTGGCAAGGATATGGAAAAATTAGACCTTCTTACTAGTGGGAATATAAAGTGGTATAGACTTTTAAGGAAAGTTCCTTAGTGAGCTAAATAGGCTGATTGATTCTTTCCTAGGGATACACTAAAGAAAATGGAAAAACGTGTTTCCATATACAAAACAACTTATATATGAATGCTTATAGCAATATTACTCATTACCACTAAAACATAGAAATAGTCTGAATGAACTATTATTCAGACACACCACACACACACACACACACACACACACACAAGAAAAAGGGGGCTTGGATATAGCTCAGTTGGTAGAGTGCTTGCCTAGCATGCAGGAAGCCCTAGGCTTGATCCCTGACACCAAATTAACCAGATGTGGTAGTGCACACCTGTAATTCCAGCACTGGGGAGTGGAGGCAGGAAGATTAGAAGTTCATGGTCATCCTTGTCTACGTGAGTTTGAGGCTAGCCTGGACTATATGAGACCCTGTCTCAAAAGTGAAAAAAAAATTAAAAAGAATCAAGTTCTGAAAACTACTGATAGACTAAAACATAGATGAACTTTGAAAATACTGTGCTGTGTTATGCTGGGGGCACATCTCAGTGGTACAGCACTTACCTACTATGTACAAGAACCTGGGTTATACTCCAGCATAGCAACAGCATTGTGCTGTGTGAAAAAGTCAGACATAAAAGGCCCCATAGATTGTATGATTCCACTTTTTTTTTTTGAGATAGATTTTTGCTATGTAGCCCAGGCTGGCCTCAAATTCACCATCCACCTACCTCAGCCTACTGAGCGCTGGGATTAAGGCATGTACCACCATGCCTGACTGTATGATACTAATTTTTTTTAATTTTTAAAAGTTTTTACACATATGAGTATTTTGCTTGCATGTATGTAAGCGCACCTATGCAGTGCAATGCTCATGGAGGCCAGAAGAGCATTGTTGGATTCCCTGGAACTGGAGTTATGGGTGGTTGTTAGCCACCATGTGGGTGTTGGGAATTGAACCTGGGTCCTCCGTAAGAGGAGCCAGTGCTATTAACGGCTGAGCCATCTCCCCAATTAGGAATAGTAGTGGCTGAACAACTGTACTTATTCTAAAACCACCATGTTGTGCATTAAAGGGTGGATTTTACAGGGTGTGAATTGTATCTCAGTAAAGAAATTAAATAAATAAAACAGGAAGGATTAAAATAAATAAATAGAGGCTGGAGAGATGGCCCCGCGGTTAAGAACACTGGTTGTTCTTGCAGAAGACCTGGGTTCAAATCCCAGCACCCACATGGCAGCTAACAACTGTCTGTAACTCCAATCCCAGGGGATCCGACAGCCTCTTCTGACCTCTGAGGGCATTGAACGACACGGGTCCACTTACTTACATGCAGGCAATACACACATACACATAAAATAAAAAAAACAAAATTTAGAAAAAAAATAAATGAAGTGAGCTCACAGATTGCTTAGCTGATCCCTTCTTTCAGATGGCAGGAGCCTGAGCACTGGGTGCTTTCCTAAGTGGGGTGACCAGCTTTGGCTGGGTGACCAACTGCCAAGGGAGGAGTAAGGCACAATCAGGCACTTTAACCACGCCCAGGAAGCTGCTGGCTGGGAAAATCCTGATAGGTGGCAACCCAGGAAAATGCGGCGACCACGACTGAGCAAAAGGGATGGACAGGACGGTGGCAGCTAAGAGATTTTCTTAGTTAAAGGACTTGGCAGTTTTTACAAGCTATCTGGGGCCAGGTGAGAGCAGGGAAGAGCTGGTAAGGGTTCCTAGGAGAAACTGTCTTTTTTTCTTGCTTTCCCTCCCGTTCTTCCTCCCCTTCTCCTCCCTTTCTTTTCCCATTCCCTTTCTGCTTTTTTGTCTTCTGTTGTCCTTCCTTTTTTTTTAAAGAGAGGATCTCACTAAGTAGCTCAGGCTGACCTAGAATTTTCTATGTAGCCCAGGCTGGCCTCAAACTTTCCACCCTCCTGCCTCAGCCTTCCCAGTGTGCCATCAAGGGGGATTACAGAGGTGTGCCACCATGCCAGGCACAAATTGTGTAGTTGTCAAGGAAACTGGTGTATAAAAGTAGTCAAATGGTTTGGGCCGTTCAATTTATTCAGGAAGTCTGTGTGCCCACTCAGCACTAGAGAGCAAGAACCAAGATGAAGCCTAGTCAGAAAGAGAGACACAGTAAGCGACTCTGTAGGACAGGTGCTGGTGTGAAAGTAGCCACCAGACACAGAGAAGGGTCAGCAGACCTAGGCAGAAAGCAATGACCCAGCAGGTACCAGTATGATTTTTTGAGTAACAGATATACCAAATCCTGCTTTAATTGTAATATAGTCATTGCATTGTGACACCCCCCCCAAAAAGAGCTATGCTGAAGTCTTTTTAAAAAATTTTATGTGTATGGAAGTATTGCCTGCATGTAAGTGCAACTGTGTCCTGCCGTGCCCACAGAAGTCAGAAGAGGGCATTAGATCCCCTGGAACTGGAGTTACTGATGGGTTGTTAGCTTCCCTGTGGGTGCTGGGAATTGAACCCAGGTCCTCTGCAAGAGCAGCCAGTGCTCTTAACTGCTGAGCCATCTTTCCAGCCCCTGTGTTGAAGTCTTAACCCTACTACCCAGATGATGACTTTATGTAGAAACAGATCATTGCCAATGTTATTAAAATGAGATTATATTGGAATAGGATGGATCCTTAACCCAACATATCAGTCACAAGAATAAGTCCAGGAGAGGGCAGAGTCACAGGTGATGTCACAAACAATGATTAGAGTGCTGCAGCCACAAGTCCAGGCAAACCACCAGAAAGAAGGAAGGGTGGAATCCTCACTTACACCCCCTCTCCCGCAGAGGAAGCCCCACCTACACCTGGATGTCTAGTCTCTAGAACTGTCAAAGGATGTATTTCTGCTATGTCAGTGGGAAGGGATTAAGTTTGTGGAACCCTGGAACTGCAGCTAAAAAGGCAGAAGCCTCAAGCTTCATCGGCTTCCACAGACTCATGCTGTACTGAAGTGAGGAATTTCCCCCATGTGTTTCCATTAAAAACTACATTCCTACATCCAGCACTTGGGAGGCAGAGGCAGGTGGATCTCTGTGAGTTCAAGGCCAGCCTGGTCTACATAATGAGTTCCAGGACAGCTAGGGCTTACAGGGAGACCCTGCTTCAAAAAGACCAAACAAACAAACAAACAAAACTATGTTCTAATCCCCTGGGTCTCCAGGGCTATTCCAGAGAATGCTGGAGGTTGCAGGTGGAGTGAGCCTCTGCCCCATGGGTAGGCTCTGCTTCCTGGAGCAGCACCTGGAAATGTCATTTTCAGGTCCTGTGTGAAAAACAGGGCTCCTTTTTTTTTTTTCTGTGGCTTTTATTTGTTTTGTTTTTTGGTCTTTTTGAGATAGGGTTTTCCTGTAGCCCCAGCTGGCCAGGAACTCACTATGTAGACCAGGCTGGGCTCGAACTCACAGAGATCTATCTGCCTCTGCTTCCCAAGTGCTGGGACTAAAGGCATGCACCACCACACTGGCCTTCTGTGGTTTTTTAAAAAATTATGTGTTTATTTATTTTGTGTATTTACATGTGTAGGCATATGTGTGCCACTGCACATGTGTCAAGGGCAGAGGACACCATGTGGGAGTCCACCATTGAGTCCTGGGGATCTCAGGTTGATTCAGGCTTGGTGGCAAGGGCTACCCACTTAGCTGCCTCACCAGCACTGTTTCTGTAGGTCTGTAGGATTTTTGATGCTGGTGATGGTGGTGGGTTTGTTGTTACTATTGTTTGGTTTTTGGTCTTTTTGAGACAGGGTCTTCCCTATAGCTTCTTGAGTGCTGGGATTAAAGATGTGCCCACCAGGCCCGGCTCTGTTTCTATAGTTTTTAGCACACAATCAATACAGGATTTATGTTTCCATATGAGTGATAATCCTCATTTATTAATTCATTCTCTTATTCACTCAACAACCCATACACCTACCATAGTTCAACAGTAGACTCACAGTGGTGGCCCTGTCTTGAGTCTGAAGTCTTTGAAAATGAAAGGTTGTGGGAACTGGTGAGATGGCTCAGTGGTTAGGAGCACTTGTTGCTCTTGCAGAGAACCCATTTTTAATTTCCAGTATCCACATGGTGGCCAACAACCGTCAGTAACTCCAGTTCCAGAGGATCCTACACCCCCTTCTGATATCCGAAGGCATTGTATAACATGGGTGCACTTAAACACATACAGGTAATACACTCATACACATAAAATAATGAAAAATAATAAATAAAACATTTTTTAAAAGGAATGGGAGTTTTGGACCATCCAGTGACCTCCAGAGTCATATCTGGGGAATAAGATATATGATTAAGTGGGAGAGGATTAAGTCTTTATTTTTGTCCTAAAACCTTCAAAATGTTTTCTTGGAATAAGTCTGTAGCTCATAATGTGAAGATGTAAATGAACAGTGCTATTCAGATACAAAAAGTGATGGCCTGGCATGCCCAAAAATGACATTACACCAAAGCTGTATAAGGAGACCTTTTACACTGATGCCCAAGATTCTCATGGGTAGAAAGATGAATTCTCATCTTTCTTCTCTGAGCTTCCGGCCCGCTGGAGGAGCCAGGTGAGGATAACAGTGTATTCGCCTTTCTCTTGATGGACAGATGGTGATTGGCACAGAGCTCAAATCTTACCCGTCCCCGTTATGACTCTTGATTGTTCTCTTTTCCCTGACTTGTTCAGGTTCTCCTTCCAAGTTCGTCATCTAATTGGGATGTGAGCCTCATCAAAGCTCTGGTAACACATCACAAGACACATTATACCGCAGTTGCTCTCAGAGTTGAGGTGCAAGTGAAAACAGGAAGCAGCCCGGGCTTTCCTCCACAGAGGGAAGTGAGTGTCTCAAGTCACCACAGGAAGTGACTGGGTGCTTCTACCGCAGGGAGCTGGGTTCTAAGTTTGAAGCATTCCTTTGTGGTGGGTGGAAATGGCAAAGGCTAAATGCAGTGTTTTGGGACGGAGCCACACAGAACTACATTTATGATGTTAGAAGACCACCATCCCTGCAGAGGAACAAGGAGGCCACATGCATGCACTCATTCATCCTAGATACCTATGAGGTGACAGGCACTTTAATAGACAGTGAGAAATCTCAAACCTGAACCACTGTCTCTGTCCTGTGGGCTCCTGGTGGAATGACAGAGACCAGCAGATTCTGGATGTCTTAGTTACTTTATGTTGCTGTGATAAACACCACAACCAAAAGCAACTTGGGGAGAAAAGGGTCTGTTTTAGCTGTGTGTCAGGGTACATGCCTTTAAATCCTGGGAGGCAGAGGCCGGCGGAGCTCTGTGAGTTCAAGGCCAGCCTGGTCTACATAGTGAGTTTCAGGCCAGCTGGGGCTACAGGGAGACCCTGTCACAAAAAGGAGAAAAAAAAAGTTTTATTTCATTTTACTCTTCCAAGGCAGTCTATCTTTGAGAGAAGTCAGGGAAGGAACTCAAGGCAGGAACCTGGAGGCAGAAGCAGCAGAAGCAGGGACCACAGAAGATCGCCACTTATTGGCTTGCTGCTCTGCCCTGTATTCGGCCTGTTTTCTTTTTCTTCTTCTTTTTTTTTTTTTTTTTTGAAACAGCGTCTCCCTGTAGCCCCAGCTGCCCTGGCATCAGTGTGCTTTCTTATTCAACCCAGGACCACTTGCCCAGGGGTGACACTGCACACAGTGGGCTGTGCCCTCCCACATCACTCAACAATCAAGAAAATGCCTCACAGACATGCCCATAGGTCAGTCCAATAGAGGAAATTCCCCAGTTGAGGTTCCCTCTTCCCAGGTGTGTCACATTGACAACTGAAGCTATCCAGTACATTGGAGGAACATGGCCTGAAATAAGCAGGACTTCCAGAGCCACTCTGTGGTATCTCAGAAATCCATCCCCATATCCAGGTCAGCTTGTTAAAGGAAAAGGGGGCATATGCCACATTCCACCCCCAACTTGCTTTCTAGAGCATTCTCCTTCCCTTAAGTGCCTCTTACATTGCAGTTGCTGTGTCTCAACTCTGTTCTCATCTCACCTGGAAACAGGATCTCAGCTTTTCTCTCCTTCCCATATCACCCCTCCATTGGCAACCTGGTATACTGAAACGAGACCTCTCTCAACACCGCATATGAGAAGACTCAGTTTGGTGTGGCTTGGCATTGCTGCACTGTATAGTGTAAGGTGGCAGAGTAAAGAGGAAGCCTGGAGGCAGAGTCTGTATCTCATAAGCCAGGATAATTCTTTTTGTCTAGGCTAATTTTTTTTAATGTTTTATTTTTTTTAATTTTCTTTCTTTTTTTTTTTTTTGGTCTTTTTGAGACAGGGTCTTCCTGTAGCCCCAGCTGTCCTGGAACTCAGTAATGTGGACCAGGCTGGCCTTGAACTCAGAGATCTGCCTGCCTCTGCCTTCCAAGTGCTGGGATTAAAGGTGTGCACCACCACACTCAGCTGTTTTTTTTAAAAATTTTATGTGTGAGTATATTGCCTGCATTTATGTAAGTACACCGGTGTCATGCAATGCCTGAGGATGTCAAAAGAGGGTGTTGGATCCCCTGGAACTGGAATTACAGATGATTGTTAGTTGTCGTGTGGGTGCTGGGAACCAAACTCAGGTCCTTGGCAAGAGCAGTCATTGCTCTTAACTGCTGAGCCATCTCTCCAGCCAGGCTAGTTTTTAAGTGACTGCACCAACCTTTGATATTCTCTCTTCTTTCTCTTTCTATACTTTGGCCGTGGTTTGCATGTGCCCCTCAAAGTTTCATGTGTTGAAATGTAATCTCTATTTGGAGGTATCAAGAGGGTAGAAACAGGACTGCAGATGTAGCTGAGTTGATAAAGTGCTTATTTTACTTGTATGAAGCCTTGGGTTCAGTCCCCATCAGGTCTTTGCAGCTGGCCAGCCTGAAATCCATGAGACTGCCTCAGAAAATAAATAATAATAAAAAGAGGGTGGGAGGCTAGAGACATGGCTCAGGTGTTAAGAGCACTTGCCATGAAAATATGAGGACCAGAGTTAGGATCTCAACACCCATGTAACAAGCTATGTGTGGTGTGGTCCCTACATATACCTGTAACCCCACAATTGAGGTGGGCAGAACCAGGAGGATCACTGGGACTTTCTGGCTGCCAGCCTACCTGAAAAGTGTGAGCTCCAAGTTCAGTGAGAAATCTTATCTCAAAGGAATAGGCTGAGTGTGACAGAAGAGGTCATTTTACACCCTCCTCTGGCCTCTGCACACATGCACAGGCACATTCACCTACATGCACAAGCACGTCCACCCACACACATGTGAACATACACACACACATACACCATACATACATACACATGTACTCTTACTCTGGCACACAAAATTTAAAAATATAAAAAGAGGGTGGAGATAATCTGACCATGGTATTTAGAAATGAGGCTTTCAGGAAGTGATTGAGATTAAAGCCATCGGGTGGTGCTTCCATGAGTGAATATTGGTGGCTTTCTGAGGAAAAAGAGAAAGACCAGGGCATGTGAACACACACACACACACACACACACACACACACACACACACACACTCTGTCTCTTGTATGATGTTAGTACTCTGCCTCTAAGAGGCCATTACCAGATGTGTGCCTGGATCTTGGACCAGAGCCATGAGCTAAAATCTCCTTTCTTTTAGTCAGTCTGTAGTATTGTGTGTCTACTGAAGACAAAAAACAGACTAATTTACTATTTGTTGAGAAAGTTGGGTGGTCTGTCCTGCAGGACAAAGCTGTTCACAGCACCGCCAATCCTGTTCAACACATTCCTCCATCTCTGATATTTTGTTTGATTTTGAAGCTTCAGCAGATTTAGGTCTAACTATTTAGGCCAAACTATTTCAGGAGTTGTCTGGGTTAGTAAATAAAAAGTATTGGATGCTCAGTTAATTTGAATTTCAAATAAATGATGAAGACATTTTTGTAATCCCATTGAATATTTGGGATATACTTGCACTAAAAATACTTGAAATTCAAGTTTAACTGGGCATTCTGTGTTTTATCTGGAAACCCCAACAGTGTCACAAGATGTATTATGACCATCTACCACAAGGCAAGTATCTATCTCTCTTTTTCAATGTTAATAGCCATTGGGGGTGGTGACTTAGATTGTTTCCTTAAAAAAATTATAATCAAGATATTCTAATTCCATCATTTCCTCCTTTTTTTTCCTTAGCTGAAATGTGTCTATAAAGAGAAACTTTCTTATCAGTTATTTGGCCTATCTATTTTCATTGGTGGATGGTAAGGTACGTTGCTAATTCTTTCATTTACCAGTTTCCTGAAGGATTGATTCCCTAGCATCCTCCAATGATGGCTGGTGAGTTCTTTACTTTTCTTTTAAAGTACCATTACAGGTTCAGGGATTTTGTCTTGCATCTATCTCTCCTTGGGGAGTGGAGGCTGTTTTGCTTTTTTGGAGACAGAATCAGTCTCACTGTGTAGATTCAGCTATACTAAAACTCTCTATGTAGACCAGAGAAGCCTCAAACTCACAGAGGTCTGCCTGCCTCTGCCTCCCGAGTTTGTTGAGATTAAAGGTGTGTGCTACCACACCCAATTTACATCTCTGTTTTGTTTTTTAAGTTATTTACTTGTTTTTATGTGTTTAAGTGTTTTGCCTGCATGAGTGTAAGTACACTTATGTGTGCAATGCCCACAGAGGCCAGAAGAGGGCATCAGATCCACATGGGTGTTAAGAATTGAACCTGGGTCCTCAAAGAGCAGCCCTGAGCCATCTCTCCAGCCCTTTGCATCCCTTTGATCCAGAGCTGTCAGTATGCATTTAGCCATGCCGCTTGTTCCATCTCTGGCCAGTGGGAACCCTTTGAATATGGCACCTGCATCCTCCTGATGCCACCATGGTAGTCTTTTAAGTTTCTTTGCTTTCTAGTGTAACAAGATGTTCCAGAATCATCTTAAGTGTTTCTAAATCCAGATTTAGAATCAGATATTTTTGTTAGGAATGCTTTTTGTGGGAAATGTTCAGAGATCAAACATTTCTGCCTCCCCCATTTAAAATTATAATCCCTGCAAGGCATTAGAAAGACAGCTCAATGGGTAAAGTGCTTGCTGCACTTTAGGGACTGAGTTTGGATCTCCAACACCACATAAAAGCTTAGTGTGGAGGTGCAAATCTACAACCCCAGTGCTGGGGGTTGGAGGGTAGAAGTAGGAGGATCTCTGGAGCTCTCTGACCGACCAGCCGGTCTAGCCAACTGCTAAATTCCAGATTAGGTGAGAGATCCTGTCTCAAAAAATAAGGTGAAGAGCCAGGAGTGGTGTACACACCTTTAATCCCAGCACTGGGGAGGTAGAGGCAGACTGGTCTCTGTGAGTTTGAGGCCAGCCTGGTTTACATAGGGAGTTCCAGGCCAGCTGGGACTATAGGAAGACCCTGTCTCAAGAAGACCAAAAAAATAAATTAAATAAGGTGAAGCACATCAACCTCTGGTTTCTACTCATGTGCACATGTATGCCCTAACACACATTTTAAAACCCTATCAAAATCTACATATATCTGTGTTCTCTGAGATCCCCTTACCCTAATCTATTTTTCCCTTCTATCTATCATCTTCTAATAGACTAGACACTTACTTTAATTAATGTTGATTGCCTGTCTCTCATCAGGAGGGTCACCATTAAAACCAAGAAAGAAAGGTGCCTCAAGAAAAGAGAACTTTTGGGCTACAGAAGTGGCTCAGAGGTTAAGAGCACTTGCTGCTCTTGCAGAGGACCTGACTTTGGTTCTGAGTACCCACACAGTAGCTAACAACCATTAGTAACTCCAGTTCCAGGGGATCTCTGACATATGGTGCACTTACATACTTGCAGGCAGAACACCTATACACATAAAATAAAAATAAATAGAATTTAAAAAAAGAAAAGAGGGGCTGGAGAGATGGCTTAGTGGTTAAGAGCACTGACTGCTCTTGCAGACCCTGGTTGGATTCCCAACACTCACATGGTGGCTAACACCCACCTGTAACTCCAGTTCCAGGAGAATCCAACACCCTCTTCTGACCTCTCTTTGGGCATTGCATGACATGGGTGCACTTACATACATGCAAGCAATATACTCATACACATAAAATAAAGCTAAAAAATATTTTCAAAAATAAAATAAAAAAGAAAGAATGTGGTCAACTATGCCAAATGCTATTGAGGGGCCAAGCTTGATAAGTAGACGGATTATTTCGATTTTGTAGCATAGAAGATTCTTGACGAGAGAAACCTTGTCAAGAGAAATTTTAGAATAGTAGGGGCTGGTACATGAACAGGAAGTGAAGAAGAACTGGGGAGAGCAGAGTATCGGTATCAGGAAGCTTTGTGTTGAAGGGAAGGAGTGCTGAAGAGTGGTGTGAGGATAAGGAAAGAGGCTCTTTCCTCCTGGAGATGCCCCACTTGGGGGAGCCTAATAACTGTACTGAGGAGCAACTGTAGAAGACTGTTAAAAGAATCCACATAAAAATCAAGAAAGACCTGAACCAGGATGGGAAGAGAGAGCCGACTAAACTTATGAAGTAGATTGACTTAAGGAGGGGTCTCCCAGTTTCAATCAGGAAGAAATGCTGGGGTGCATAACTTCTCAAGATCCAAACCTGCCTGCCACAGTCTTTGCCCCTCTTCTTCCTCATCCCTGTAAACACATGGAACAAAATACCTGACAATTTCCAAAAGTACAAAAGCAGGACACAAGCTGAGATCCGCAGAAATACTCAGTGGCCCTTGTGGCTTGGTATAGGTCAAAGCCCAGAAGGCACACAGGGTTTCCTTGTTCCACCTACTGGATTTTAGTGGAGTTTTAAAGCACTCTCCTCTGGCTACCCAAGGATTAGCCATGTGTTTCAGCGAGTATTTAAAATCATTACTTGTCTCTTTTGGTTGAACCTCAATCATTTGAAATGTACACAACTTGGCAGGCTGGACAGTACAGCTGAGCATCGAGGAGACATGTCCCAACCATCTGTTATCCCATTTAATGCCAACCTGCTATCTTTCCCACTGCTGGGGAGTCCTGGGCTTGACAGGCAGATGTAAGACAAAGACAACTGCAACCTTGGCTTCCAGCAGTTGCTCATGGAGCATCTTGGCTGGTGGTGTGGAGGAGGGGAAGTTATTGAATTGATTTTAAGTAGTTTGCCTTAACTATAGAATCTTCCCTCCATCTTAGAGATCCAAAGATTTTAGGGGCAGAAACTAAGAACATGGTCTTTGATTTCTCTCCTATCAGAGCTGCTCAATGGATTTCAAACCGTGTTTAGAAACTCTAGGGTGATTCAGGGGTGCTGATGCGATCAGAATCTCATTTAAATAGATTTAACTATTTCAAAAAGAGCTATTGAATAGTGCTTAGTTCAAGATGAGCATGGTGGAACACAGCTCTAGTCTTAGCTACTGGGGAGGCTGAGATGGGATGCTTGAGCCCAGGAGTTCCAGGCTAACAGGCTACCCAGGAGTTCAGTACAGCAAGGTACCTACCGCCAAAGTTTTTAGTCCCTAATACTATAAATGAATTAAATACACTATTTTAGTGTATCAAGATCTTACTGGCTACATTGTATCACTAGGAAAACTAAGCTTTCAAGGTCACTGAATTTTATTTATTTATAATTTATTTATAATTTTATGTGTATAACTGTTTTGCCTACATGTATGTAAGTGCACCCATGCATGCAATACCCACAGAGTCCAGAAGGGAATGTTGGATTCCTGGAACTGTAGTTAAGGATGGTTGTTAGCCACCATGTGGGTGTTGGGTACCAAACCCAAGTCCTCTTCAAGAACAGCCAGTGCTCTTAAATACTGAGCCATTTCTCCAGCCTCTTGAATTTTATTTTTATTTCTTTTTTTAAAAAATAGATATAGCCGGGTATGGTGGCACATGCCTTTAATCCCAGCACTCGGGAGGCAGAGGCAGGCAGATCTCTGTGAGTTCACGGCCAGCCTGGTCTATATAGTGAGTTCCAGGACAGCTGGAGCTACAGGGAGACCCTGTCTCAAAAAGACCCCCCCCAAAAAAATATAGATATATAATCGATGGGGCTGGAGAGATGGCTCAGCAGTTGAGAACACCAGTTGTTCTTGCAGAGGACCTGGGTTTGAGTCCCAGCACCCACATGGCAACTAACAACTGTCCGTAACTCCAGTTCCCAGGGGATCTGACAGCCTCTTCTGACCTCCTCAGGCATTGCATGAAATGAGTGCACTTACCTACATGCAGGCAATGCACACATACACATAAAATAAAAATAATTTTAAAAAATAGATATATAATTGAAACTAAGCAGCTGGTTCAGAGTTTTCTTATTACCCTCTCCTTCTTTGGCACCTTTCTCCTTACACTGATATGGCACATCTGTCCCAGTTGATAGACGATTATTAACTAAAGTCCATAGTTTCTTCACATTTCCTCAGGCAATGTTTTCATTTTGTTTTGTTTTTTGGTCTTTTTGAGACAGAGTCTCTCTGTAGCCCCAGCTGGCCTGGAACTTACTATGTAGAGTAGGCTGGTCTTAAACACACAGAGATCTGCCTGCCTCTGCCTCCTAGGTGCTGGGATTAAACGCACATGCAACTATACCTGGCAAGATATATTTATTTATTATTTTTGTTTTGCTTTGTTTTGTTTTGTTTTGTTTTGAGACAGGGTCTCCCTGTAGCCACAGCTGGCCTAGAACCCACTCTGTAGACCAGGCTGGCCTTGATCTCACAGAGATCCACCTGCCTCTGCCTTCCGAGTGCTGGGATTAAAGGCGTACACCATCACGCCTGGCTAAAAGACATTTTAAATATAGATTTTAAGCACAAGAGTTAGGAGAAAGAAGGCACTTGGAGGAAATGTCAGACATGGGTGTGGGCTTCTGGGATGTGCATAGGATTGTAGTTTATTTATTATTTAAAAATTTTTTTTTTATTAGTTTTATTTTTTTGTGTATGAGTGTATTGCCTGCATGTATGTAAGTGCACCCAAATCATGCAATGCCCACAGAAGTCAGAAGAGGGTGTCGGATTCCCCTGGAACCAGATTTACAGACAGTTGTTAGCCACCATGTGGGTGCTAGAAATTGAACCTGGGTCTTCGGCAAGAGCAGTCAGTACTCTTAACCACTGAGCCAACTCTCCAGCCCCCACTTATTTATTATTTTTAACTATGCATATGTATGTGTGTCTATGTAGGGGTATTTGGATGTTAGTTCAGTTGCCCACAGAAGCCAGAAGAGGGTGTTGGATCCCCTGGAGCTGGAGTTACAACTGGTTGTTAGTCGCCTGATATGGTCACTGTGATTTGAACTCAGGTCCTCTAGAAGAGCAGAATGTTTTCTTAACCTCTGAGCCATCTCTCTAGCCCTGCTTGTTTCTTTTATTTTCATTAAAAAAATTTTTATTTTATTTATTAGCATGTGTGTATGCATATGTGTGTGTACACACATGTAATATAGTGGGGCATTGTGGAGGTCAGAGGACAAGTTTGTGGAGTCAGTTTTCTCTACTTTTATGTGGGTTCCAGGGATTGGATTCAGGTTATCAGGCTTAACACAAGCACCTTTCCTAGTGAGTCATTCACCAGTTTCTTTTAAGCTAAGTTTTCTGCAGACTTTAACATAAGTCTCAAGTTCCTCTGGCATTCCAGGTCTGGGCTGGTCCAAGTGGGTGTGTCACTGGCATGCTGCAGTGCTTCTCCAGTCTGGGCATGCCCTTTTCTGAAGGTCAGAGCAGTGAGGGGCTGATTTTTATGTTTATGATGATGGTAAAGAGCAGTTGGATATTTTGATAGTTATTCAACTTTAAAACAACATTTTCCACCACTTTTCTTTTGAGCTTCCAGTTTGGTTTGAGAGGATTCTAACCTCCAAAGAGATTCCAGGAGGCTGGGGGTGCAGCTCAGCACTTGGTTAGCATGCATGAAGCCCTGGGTTTGATTCCTAGCAATATAAAATAATGATAATAAAAATAACATAAAAATATAGCTGGGCGTGGTAGCACACGCCTTTAGTCCCAGCACTACTTGGGAGGCAGAGGCAGGCAGATCTCTGTGAGTTCAAGGTCAGCCTGGTCTACATAGTGAGTTTCAGGCCAGCTGGGGCTACAGGGAGACCCTGTCTTAAAAAGACAAAAAAAAACAAAAACCCACAAAAATATGAGGAGGATGCGCTGGGCATGCCTTTAATCCTAGGGAGACCCTGTCTCAAAAACACCAAAAAAAAAAAAAAAGACTGGTGTAGTGGCACATGTCTTTAATTTCAACTTTCCGGAGGCAGAGGCAGGTGGATCTTTGTGAGATCAAGGCCAGCCTGGTCTACGTAGAGAGTTCCAGGTCAAATGGGGCCACAGGGAGATCTTGTCTCAAAAAACAAACAAACAAAAACAAACTATATGTATATTATTTATATAATATGTATATGTATATTGAGGGGAGAGAAAAGGAGGAAAGAAGAGAAAGATACATACACACAGAGAGATTGCATGTGTATGTGTGTGTGTGTGTGTGTGTGTGTGTGTGTGTGAAGCAACCATTAACAGGAATTAAGAACACAAATCTTGGGGTTGGAGAAATGGCTCAGCAATTAAGAGCTCTTCCTGCTCTTCAGTTCTCAGCACCCACATCTGTCAGCTTACAACCACCTGCAACTCCAGCTCCAGGGAATGTGACAACCTCTTGCCTCCACAGGCATCTTTACTCACATGCACAGACCCCAACACAGATACTCATACACATAATTAAAAATAAATGAAATCGGCATTTAAAGGTCAGGTGTAGTGTTGCCTGGTCTACATAGCAAGTTCCAGGGCAGCTGGGGCTACAAGACCTCCCTCCTCAAAATTAAATTAAATTAAATTAAATTAAAGGCATCAAAAATAATAAAAAATATTTTTTAAAAGATGCTGTCTTGGAACTTGAAAGATGGCTCAGTGGTTAAGAGCACTGGCTGCTCTTGCAGAGGATCCAGGGTTGGATCCCAGAACCCATGCGGTGGCTAACAACCACCTGTAACTCCAGTTCCAGGGTATCCAATGCCCTCTTCTGACCTCTGAGGGCATTGCATGACATGGGTGCACCTACCTACATGCAGACAATACACTCATACACATAAAATAAAAATAACAAATAGAGCTGGGCATGATGGTGCACATCCTAATCCCAGCACTTGGGAGGCAGAGGCAGGCAGAGCTTTGTGAGTTTGAGGCCAGCCTGCTCTACATAGTGAGTTCTAGGTCAGCTGTGGCTACAGGGAGACCCTGTCTCAAAAAGACACACA
>NW_008352654.1:2003518-2031131 GCF_000622305.1 Nannospalax galili
AATCCCAGCACTTGGGAGGCAGAGGCAGGTGGATCTTTGTTTGAAGCCAGCATGGTCTACATAGTGAGTTCCAGGGAAGCTGGGGCTACAAGACCTCCCTCCTCAAAATTAAATTAAATTAAATTAAATTAAAGGCATCAAAAATAATAAAAAATATTTTTTAAAAGATGCTGTCTTGGAACTTGAAAGATGGCTCAGTGGTTAAGAGCACTGGCTGCTCTTGCAGAGGATCCAGGGTTGGATCCCAGAACCCATGCGGTGGCTAACAACCACCTGTAACTCCAGTTCCAGGGTATCCAATGCCCTCTTCTGACCTCTGAGGGCATTGCATGACATGGGTGCACCTACCTACATGCAGACAATACACTCATACACATAAAATAAAAATAACAAATAGAGCTGGGCATGATGGTGCACATCCTAATCCCAGTGGATCCCAGAACCCATGCGGTGGCTAACAACCACCTGTAACTCCAGTTCCAGGGTATCCAATGCCCTCTTCTGACCTCTGAGGGCATTGCATGACATGGGTGCACCTACCTACATGCAGACAATACACTCATACACATAAAATAAAAATAACAAATAGAGCTGGGCATGATGGTGCACATCCTAATCCCAGCACTTGGGAGGCAGAGGCAGGCAGAGCTTTGTGAGTTTGAGGCCAGCCTGCTCTACATAGTGAGTTCTAGGTCAGCTGTGGCTACAGGGAGACCCTGTCTCAAAAAGACACACATGCACACAAAAATAAATAAATAAAATGTTTTTTTAAAAGATGCTGTCATTCTAGTGTTTATAAGTTTCAGTAGATGTTCCTATTTGTTAATAAAATGATAATTTCTTTAAAGGATGCACAAGTTTTGTTTTTGTTTGAGACCGGTTTTCCCTTTAGCTCCAGCTGACCTGGAACTCACTATGTAGATAGACCAGGTTGGTCTTGAACTCACAGAGAGCTGCCTGCCTCTGCTTCCCAAGTGCTGGGATTAAAGTTTGTGCTGCTATTCTCTGCCAATAGGTTATTTTATGTATTATTTTGTATTTTAAAAAATTAGCCAGGCATGGTGGTACACACCTTTAATCCCAGCACTCAGGAGGCAGAGGCAGGCAGATCTCTGAGTTTAAATTTAGTCTGGTCTACATAGCAAGTTCCAGGCTAGCCAGAGCTATATAGTGATATCCTATATAACAAAAAACTGATTCCCTAATTTCCACTACTATCCTATAGTGTCTTTGTTTTTTCAGTGTTGGGGATAAAACCTAGGGCTTCACACATTCTAAGCAAATTTTCTACCATGGAGCCCATCTCCTGTATGATGTACTTTCCACTAAAAAAAAAAAAAAAAATGGAAGTCTTCTATTAGCAGGTTGCAAGCCCTGGGCATTATCCTTTTTGTAAATAAAAAACGGAGGCCCAGCAGGTGAAGTGACTCTATGAAGCCATGGAGTTGGTTTAGTTGCAGATTCTGGGCCTTGTGCCTCAGTCCTTGTCATCCTCCATTATCCTGTTGCCAACAGCCAACCCAGGAACCAGGCGGGCTATGCAGCCTCCAGCCACACCTTTCTTAGGCAGGTCCTGACAGGTGCTTATGACTGGCTGTGGCTGCTGTTGCTGCCGCTGCCTTATTCATCCACTGGGGTGGGGAGTGCAGGGTAGCTTGCTTTCTTGCTTTCTATCTTCTAGCTCTTATCCGGAGAGAGGAGGAAAGAAACAAGTGCAAAGAGGACAGCAGTCCCCACCCTGGCGCATTCTTTTAGAAGCCTTCTCATTGCTGGGCCTTGGCAGTTGTCACCTGCGGGACTCTGACCTTTGCCAGCCTCTCTCTGCCTCCTGTCAGTATTGCTCACCTCTTTCCCTCACCTTTGACTTGCTCCTGGTCCTGTCTTCCTGTCCTGCCTCTTTGTCAGATCCTGCTGTCTCTTGTGTGCACCCAGCACTGGACCTGCTTGTCTCTTCACCTAGATAGCCAGAGGCATACTGACCCACCCACTCTGTAGAAGCTCCCTGGCAGCAGGGCTCCAATCCTCCCCTCTTTGACCTCCTTAGCACCAGCAGTGCCTGGCCCAGCCTTGTTGGAGGGATGTATGACCTGCTCTATTTGGGTGTGTCCCACACCTTATCATGACTAATTAGAGCAGAGGGAGGTAGAGCTGAGAGGACATTTCTGACAATGTGTGTGGTGGAGCTTTTCCTTCCACGTCATCTGGGGGCATTCCTGTACTGAGACCAGATATTAAATCTGAAAACAGAACACTGTCAGTAAGACTTGGGGTGTGACTCGCTGGGCCAGAGAAGAAAATTGGTTTTGGACATCCAGAAAGAACTTGAGGTCATCCCAAGTCTATTGAGCTAAGTCAGAGAACAAGATATTTATCAGTACATTCATTTACCCATTCAAAGGTCTTTATTCAACACCATATGGAGTGAGTGCCGTGCTCAGCTTCCAGGGATTCAGTGGTGAATGAGACATGTTCCCTTAAGGAAGGCATAACAGGAACTAATATTTATAGTAGATAATAATGCATGCTGAAATAATGACAGCCAATATCATTATCATGATGATGATGATGATGATGATGATGATGACGGTGATGATGATGATAAGAAAGTGTCTCTCTGGCCTGGAACTCACTATGTAGACCAGGCTGGCCACAATCTCACTGATGTCTGTCTGCCTATGCCTCAGGAGTGCCTCAGGGATTAAAGGGGTGCATCACCATGCCCGGCTCAGCATTTACTGAATGCTCACTATAAGCTCTGTACTCAAAGATATTGACCAGACATTGTTTCATGTAATTTTAATTGTCACATTATTATTATTATCTCCAGTTTATAGGAGAGGAAATGGAGACCGTAGAGCTTAAGGGAATTCCCTGAGGTCACACAGCTGAGGCAAAAGACAAAGCAAGAATTTCAATTCAGTTAGTTTGGCTCTAGAACCATATGTTTGCAGCTGCCCTACTGTGGTTCTGCTTCATGATGACAGAGGAAAGCCCAGCATATATCTGAGCACACTGAGGTTCAGGGAACATGGGAGGACAAGGGAGTCTTCCTTGAGAAAGTGACATGTGGTAGAGTCTAAAAGAATCTGTCAGAAATAGGAGAATAAGGGGGGAGGGAATTCCATACCAAGGGAATAAAGGCAGAGAGGCAAAAGGCAGGCGTACTGACTGCTTTCTAGTGAACACCAATGATGTGTCCAGCATACCTAGGAGCCTTCAGAGACTGTAAATCGTGTCACTGACTTAGAGGAAACAAAGTGAAAAGACTGGACAGAAAGTTGGAGGGCTCAATGGGTCCCAGCCACAGAGATGCTTCAAACCCAGGCTGAGAGGTCAGGACTTTATTCACAGGACAGGGAAGATGCTGCACGAAAATCAGGTGAATTTCATAGTCAGGTCCGTTTCAGAAAATTGTCTTTCCACCAAACTTGGAGAAGGACTTTCTGCTGTCCTTGAAAACTAGAAACCATTACAGTTCTCCAGTCAATAGGAGGTGGTAACTTAAATTGGGGGCTGGTAGTGACACTTAGAGAGAAATAATCTAGATGGTGACTACTTTGCTGAGGGAGTTCATCATCAAATGAGAAGATCAATGATGACTCAGACACTCTTCCAAGCCTTAGAGTCAAGGGTCAGCACTGGTTCAATGTTAGACAACTGGTCAAAATCTAAACAGGGAAGCCAATATTAGAAATTTATTTATTTATTTATTTTGTCTTTTTGAGACAGGGTCTCTCTCTAGCCCCAGCTGGCCTGGAACTCATTATGTAGACCGGGCTGGCCTTGAACTCACACAGATCCGCCTGCCTCTGCCTCCTGAGTGCTGGGACTAAAGGCGTCTACCACCATGCCCAGCAGAAATAAATTTGATTTTCAATTATGTGTATGTCTGTTGAGTGTATGTGCATATATGAGGGCACTGCCTTCAGAGTCCAGAAGAGGGTGTCAGATCGCCAAGAGCTGGAGTTACAGCACTTATGAGCCACCATGTTGGTGCTGGGAACTGAACTTGGGTTCTGTATAAGAAAAGCAAGTGTTCTTAATGACTGAGCCATCTATTCAGCCCTGGAAACCAATATTAGAAGAAAATTCTAACAGAAGGGAATTTATTTTTATATTTTAATTAATTAATTTTGGTGCTAAGGATTGAACTCAGGGTTTTACTCATGACAGGCAAGTGCTCTAACCCTGAACTACATCTCAGTCCCTAATTTGCCTAAAGCATCTTTATTGAGATAATTCGCATGCCATCTAGTTCACTCATATAAAGTATATAATTCAGAAACAGAGGGGAAAAAATAAAGTGTACAATCCAAATTTTTGTCTGCACAGATGTGAAACCATTTCCCCAATCAATTTTAAGAGTTTTTCATAACCAATTTGTTTTAAAGGAAATTTTATGCTATGTAATCTTATCAATGGAAAACATATTATTTGCCATATGTAGAAAATAAAATAAAAATAAATAAAGCAACAAGAGCGGGGCCATTTATTAAACGCATTCTACCAGTGCTGCCTGTGGTGCATCTGAGCTTGGGATTTCTCTCTTCTTTGCAATAAAGGGGGGTAGGCAGGTGTGGAGGGTTGTGAAAGATGCATAGGACTCAGGCTTTCTGTGACATCACCAGAAAAGTCAGAGAATTGCACTTGGAATTGGTGGAAGTTAAAGCCAGATCCCCAAGCCACTGAAGTTATCTTGTATATACCTATGACACCCAAGTTCTCCAGGTACAGTGGACTGGCTCGCTCAATGTCATTTAGCCAGGAGTGATAAATGGGCTCTACACTCAGGCTTCTTAATTTCTAATGCCGGGTTGTTGGTGGTTTCTTCTCTCCATCACAGTCTTCTTTGCAATCATTATTTTAAATTGGGTCAAGGGCCTTAATGTGTATTCCACTCAGCCCTGATACAAATGTGAAGCTAGAAGTTGCCTCAGAAACAATCTAATCCCACCCATTTCATTTTACAGATGAGAAAAAAAAAAAACAATGAGTTTGTTCACTTGAACATATTTAAAACTGCCTGCCAGTCAGTTGACTGAAACCTACAACTGACGATATAGGTATTAACAACCTGGAATTACAATGTTCCTCCTCTAGTCTCAAGCTTAAACCAAGCTTCCAGATCTCTCAGCCTGTCACTAGGTCTTCTGTACTTTCAATCTTGTTCTTTAATTTGATCTGTTCTCATTTCTGAAAGAATAGTTTCCTCCTGGCCCAAACTACCAAGGTGACTTTCAGAATGAGGGGAATTAGCTGGTGGATTGGGGAGGTGTGTTATATGTGAAAGAAATGAGAGAAAGTCAAGAAATGTGGAGGGTCAGAGTTTTTGTCCTTTATGCAAACTAACAAGTCAGCCTGCCACAGTTTTGTGGACCCAAGACTTCAGCGTACATCAAAAACAAACATCTGTCCTTATGGCAATAGCAGTAGTCAGGCTACTGATGTTGTTTGGTGCTTGCTCTGTGAACTCCAATTCCAAGTGCAAAGAGGGCCAGGTGACACTTGAGCACAGTGAGGCATATCACAAGAGAGGGGCCCTAAGTCTAAAGAACCAGAATCTTAAGCACTGGAGAGTAGGCAGGCTACACTTTGCTCTGAGAAAGAATCTCTCTTAAAAAGATAATCTGGAGGGGGCGGGAAAGATGGCTCAGCAGTTAAGAACACTGGCTGTTCTTATAGAAGACCCAGGTTCGAATCCCAGGACCCACATGACAGCTAACAACTGTCCCTAACTCCAGTTCCAATGGATCCAACACCCTCTTCTGGCCTCTGTGGACATTGCATGCACATGGTACGTTTATATACTTACAGGCAAAACACTCATACACATAAAATAAAAATCATAAAATATTTTTTAAAAAAAGATAATCTGGTGCCGGGCTTGGTGGCAAATGTCATTAGTCCCAGAACTGGGGAGCAGAGGCAAGTGGATCTCTGTGAGTTCAAGCCCAGCCTGGTCTACATAGTGAGTTCCAGGTCAACTGGGACTACAGGGAAAAAAAAAAAAAAAAGATAATCTGGAACAAAGGGCACCCAGCGACTCTGCTTGCCAGTTATGCAGACATGCCAGAGACCTATGTTTCCTAAGTGTCAGGTACATACATGGAAACTGAGTCCACTGTCCTGTGCTACATCATAAAGCAAGTGATGGAAAAGATGGGGATGCAGAAGCCCAAGCCAGCTGCTCTAGTCTCTCTAGTGCTTCTCCTTGATTTCAGTTCTGGGAAGAACACCTGGAGGCTAATTTGTGGATTTTGGCTTTTTTGTCTTGCTTTTCAATGCCCATAGCCCTCAAATCACTGTCTTGACTGGGGTTTCGACAACTTTTTAGTCATTCTATTGTATTCTGTGAGAAAAATTCCTAGAAGCCCATAAGTCTGCAGATGGGAGAATGTAGCTTTTCAAATGTTATCTGCTTCCTGGAAACAGTGCATTCTGGGAGAACTTATGGTTACCACACTGCAGTTGGTTATAGGATGCATACCCATCTCGTGCAGCATGCCCATCAATACCTATGGTAAGTGCAGTAAGCTTGCCAGTCATCAGAATGCAATGGACAAGCCTCCTGATGTGGTATTCTCTATCCTCTGAAACCACAGCTAGATCTGCCATGAAGTAGATTTTATTTGAGCTATGGGCTACATTTCTGAAGTAGGTATTTTGTCTCTCTAAACAATACCCAAATCCAGGGCCCTGGCTGTCAGGGCCAAGACTGTTAGCTATGTTCCTCTGCCTGGAAGAGGAGGTAGCTTGCTATAAGAACTCAAAGATACTGCTGGCAGCACAGTAGGACCTGGGATTTGGTCCGCAGAGGGATTCTGTAGCATTCTCCAGGCCTGAGGTTCTTTGCCACCACATTGAGTGGGAGTTAACTTACTGACTGGACTCAGGCTCAGAGAGCTTAAGAGGTGAGTCAGTGGCCACGCCCTCCAAATGGGTTCGAAGGGCAAAAATTTTGTCCGGAAGCCAGGCAAAGCCTAGCTCTACAGACCAAAGGCTATTCAAGTGAGAAAGCCCTAATGATTCTCAAAAGGGGGTATGGGGTACACAGATCCTCCAGCAGATGTGACAGGCTGTTCTACATGGAAGTATCAGATGAATATAATTAAAGTTGGCCACCCAAAGTGACCCTTCCACCTTATTGGCTTCTGGAGAAATCATTTGGAATTGGGAAGTAGAAATGGATCAATTAGGAAGTAGATGGAGCCCTTTGCTTTGTTCAAGCAATCCACAAACTACACTTTCATACACAATTCCTAGTAATTACTATGAAGAATTAAACAGTTTTTTGATTGATTTTTATTTTATGTGTGTGGGTGTATTGCTTGCACATATGTAAGTGTACCTGTGTCGTGCAAAGTCCACTGAGGCCAGAAGAACCAGAGTTACAGATGGTTGTTAGCCACCATGTAGGTGCTGGGAACAAAATCTAGGCCTTCTGGAAGAGCAGCCAGTGCTCTTAACTGATGAGCCACCTCCCCAGTCCCTTGTGAGAATTTTGTTTCACCAAGGTTTCCTCCAAAAGCTCCTTATGGAGACCAAAGACCTGGTTCCTTGCTGGAATCCCCAGATATTGTCATATACAGGAAAGGAAGACTTTTCTCTTCTTTCTCTAAGAAGCTACAGGCCCTAAAGTAACTCAAGATGCCCAGCCCTCTTGGCAGTGAACCCAAATGACACCTCCCGTGTTGTACTAAGGTTGATGTCCCAGGACCAGTGTTTACTACAGGTAGGGGTTTATGAAAAGACTTCCTTCCCACTGTGCAGTGAGTTCTGACCTTTGAGCTATGTCTGCCAATAAACATTCACCTGTCTCAAACAGGAAAAAGAGAATAGACAGTAAGAGACTCAAGCAGTGCTGGCCAACCTAGAGGCCAGGAATGCTGTGCATAATGCCTCAATTCTTGATTTTGTATTTTTTATTCATTGAGAAAAGAAAGATTTATTTATAAAGCCTGGGTGGTTGTACAGTGCTGCTGGACTCCTGGGGTTATTGAATACACAGAGCTGTTCACAGGATGTTGACAGTTGGTGCTGGTTTACTGTTGTTTACCATTTCTGCACTTGGCCTCCACATTGTGGCCTGCCAGACAAATGTTAGTCAGCATTCTATCATTACAAAATGCCTAAGATAACCAACTTAAGGAAGGAACGGGCTTATTTTGGCACATGGCTTTGAGATTTCAGACCATGCCTAGCCTTGTTGCTTCGGGCCTGTGGTAAGGCAGCACATCGTGGTGGGACAATGTGACTAAGGAGGATTATTTACTTAATGGCAGGAAACAGAGAAAGAGACAGGAAGAGGCCAGTTGTCCCAATGTCTGATTCAAGAGCATGTCTCCAATGACTTAACTTCCTTCCACCTAGACCCAACCTCCAAAACATCCCACCACCTCCCAGTGGTAGGAGCAAGGCACCAAGCTTTCAACACCTAGGTCTTTCTGGGATACTTAAAATACATAAGAAAGAGGAACTCTGAGAAAAATCTTCAAGACACGATGTGTGACCTAAAGTTCCTGGCTAAGCCAGAAGCCAGCATACAGATTGTACTTTCAAGACCATTTCACAGTTTGGGACCGATGCCACTGAGTTTCTAATGGTCTCTAGAAGCCTCCAGATGATGTGGCTTCCTGGGATTTTGCCTGGTCCACCCCGCCTAGCTTCCTGTTCAAGCTCTAATACGAAAACAAGGGCTTCTAATATACAGTGCAAACATTTTCCAGAAAACATCATATTTTGAAAATAAATGTCCCTACAGTGTCCATATTCTATAGTGACTGTAACAAACTATCAGTAATTTGATAGTTTAAAACACAGGATTTTAAAAAATTTAGTCTTACAGTTTTGTAGGTCAAAGTTTCAACATAGGATCACTTAGGCTAAAATCAAAGTGTTGGCAAGACTGTTCTTTTCTGACATGCTAGGGGAGAACTTTTTTTTGCCTTCTCTAGCTTCTAGAAGCAACCATATTTGTTGGCTCATGACCCTCTTTTCCATTCTGATTTCTCTTTCTTTTGTTCTTATTCTCTCTCTCTCTCTCTCTCTCTCTCTCTCTCTCTCTCTCTCTCTCTCTCCCCGCACGCACGTGTGTGGGGCGTGTGTGGGTGCCATGGTACCGCCATGGAGGTCAGAGAACAACTTGTGGGAATTGGTTCTGTCTTTGCTTCATGAGGGTTCTGGGGTTTGAACTCAGGTCATCAGGCTTGGCAGCAAGTACTCTTACATGCTGAGCAATCTTGCCAGCCTTTTTTCTTTTATTTCTTTTTTCTTCTTTCCTTCTTTCCTCTCTCTTTCCTTTTTGAAACAAAGTCTTGTAATGGGTGGCCTCAAACTTGTCCCAGGCTATACAATATGCAGCAAAGATGGGACCTGAGGACAATACAGAATCTTTGTTCCTAACTAATGTACCAAGCACCTTGTTGCTTGATTTTCTGCTTACTCTTTGGGACTCTGTTACTACGGTAGGCAAGCTTGCGGTCCATTCTCCAGAAAAGCCACTCCCTGTGCCCTGCATTGGTTTCTCCTCCTTCTAACTAGACACGCACTTTCTTCCGTATTCTCACCGGTGCAGACCAATGATCTTCCCATAAGCTTCCTGCAGGGTCACCTTGCCTTATGAGGGCAGTCCCAGTGAGGCATCAATGCTATATAGGAATAGGTGGCACTTGGGGGAAGCTCTGCTACAGAGGCTGTCCTTTCTCAGGTTTAGCAAGCAGCTTCACTTTGACACGGCTGTCCCTGGTTTGGTATAATCAGCCTTAGATGCATCTTCCTTCCAGAATCTCCAGTGGAGAGCTGGATAACACCCCTTTTCTGTGCTTAGAGCAAATTTTATTAGGTAATGTACCTTTCTGGCTCCCATTCAAGGCCTGAAGAGGAGGAAAAGGCATGCCTTGCTTCTGGCTTCCCTCTCTCCTCTTTCCCTTTCCCACCACAGATTAGGCTAGAGAGAGAGAGTGAGTCTTTCGGCCTTAGAACTTGGCCTAGCCTCACTGTTCTGGGTGGATGGGCCTCTGGTCTGTTAAGACAGACCTTAGGAAACTCAACCTTTGAGTTACTAAGGAGGGAAGACTTGGAAAACTCTGAGGCATGGCTAGTTTCATCTGTGTGATGAAACATACCTTAATGCCAGTTCATCAGAGGTCCTCAGTATGTAGCCATTACCACTCTATAAACCCAGATCCCAAACCAGGGTGGTGGCACACACCTTTAATCTCAGCACTCAGGAGGCAGAGGCAGACAGATTGAGGCCAGCCTGGTCTATATAGCAAGTTCCAGGCCTACTGGGCCTATAGGAAAATCCTGTCTCAAAAATCAAATCAAAACAAACAAATAAACCCATATCCTTCACACTGCTTTTTCTAAATATAGGAGATATAGTTTACATTCTCACCCCATGCAAATGTACAAATATATCATATACAACCAAATACATGCTACTTGAAGGAACATTTATGTTTATTTAATGGAATACATTTCAATAATTCTTAATTTTTTTTTAAAAAAGAAAAGCATGGGTCATGAACTCGATCCCCTTTTCCCAGACTTAATTGCTCCCTTGTCTGAGATCTCTTGCCCTATGCAAAGCTGGGTTCTAATGATGCTGCTTTGTAATTTTATGTGTGATTCTTTCTCACTAGGGAGAGACATTGTCATTTTCATCTTTGCATCCCTAGGATACCCAGTAGTAGTCACTCAGAGTGGTAACTGAGGGGATGAATGGAAAATGCCTATGTGCTAAACACAACAGAAAAGGACTCCTTTGTTGCAGCTACATCGTATAGTCTGGTGTTGGAGAGATCAGAACTCACCAGTGAGCACTTGGGGAGCAGGAAGGGATTCCTATAAACATCAGCACATACCTCTCCTTCAAAGAAGACCCAAATGCATACAGAATGGGGAACAGATACTTTAACCATTTCTCATCCTTGATTTGTTTATTTCTTCTGAACTTCCCTGTTTGCATGCTGGAATGCCTTCATATCCAGCACAGTAATTTAATCACGTGAAACTGGAAAAGAGTCAAAAGTTGGAGCATTTTGAATTTTTGCCTAACCAGGCTCTAGGAAACATGCTCATTGCTGAGGCCTTTGGATGTGGTTTAGGTAGCAAAGCAAATGACCTAACAAGGAATATATGTGCTGAGCCCAGTTCCTGTTAAATTAATAGATTCACATTCTGGCACATTCACCACCTCACGAGTCATAGCAACCAGATGACGGCATGGCAACACAGCAGCTGTGGCCACTGCACATGAGAAAAATCAGAGCCTGGTATCTCTGGAGGGAAACCAGAAATGGCCTTTCCAGTTGTCAGTTTCTGCAGGATGGGTTGAACATCAGGGGTAATCACAGGCAGATGCTTGCCCTGGTCAGGGCTCAAGGATGGTGACATCTTTCCTGCTTCCTAAAACTTTGTTTTGTATTTTAAAAGTTAATAATTTGCTCCAGCCAGAGAGGAAGCGATACAGAGTGAAAAACTGTCAAGTGGACAGCCTGTCCTTCCTAGCCCTGGAAACAGCAGGGAATGATTCTTATCAGGGTGAGTATGAGACTTGTTCTTTCAGGACCACAAGCTTTTCTTTATAGTTTTTTTTTTTTTTTTTTTTTTTTTTTTGGACACAGGGTCTCCCTGCCGCCTCAGCTGGCCTGGAACCCCCAACTGTCCTGGAATTCACTCACTATGTAGACCAGGCTGGCCTTGAATTCTCAGAGATCCACCTGCCTCTGCCTCCGAATACTGGGATTAAAGGCATGCACCACCATGCCCTGCTCTTTCTAGTTTTTATTATTATTGTTATTATTATTATTATTATTTTTATTACAGTACTGTGGTTGAACATAGGTCTTGGAAATCCTGTCAAACACTCTACCCCTGGGTCATGTCTTTTTTTTCACTTTTTATTTTGAGACAGGGTTTCACTAAGTTACTCAGGATGGCCTTGAACTTGTGATCTTCCTGCTTCAGCCTCTGAGAAGTTGGGATTACTGGCTGTGCTACTAGGCATGGCTTTTAGTTCAGTTTTTGTTTTAAGTAATTAAAAAATTTTGATTTATTTACTTTTATTTCATGTGTATGAGTATTTTGTTTGCATGTATGTAAGTGGGCCATATGCATACAATGTCCATAGAGGCCAGAAGAGGGTGTTAGATTCACTGGAACTAGAGTTATGGATGGTTGTTAGCTGCCATGTAGGTGCTGGAAACCAAACCCAGGTCCTCTGCAAGAGCAGCCAGTGATCTTAACTACGGAGTCATCCCTCCAGCACCAGCTTTTAGTTTTTAAATTAAATTAAGTTGCATTAAATCATTTATTTTTGTGGTGCTTTTTTTGCTGGGGGTCAAACATAGGGCTATAGGTAGTCTACCACTGGACTATATCCCAGGCCCAAAGTAGCATAATTTTCTTTTCTTTCTTTCCTGTTTCATTTTTGGTGGTGCTAGGGATTTGGTGGTGCTGGGCCTCAAGCATGCTAGGTAATAGTTGTACCACTGAGTTACACCCCCAGTCAATTTCTGTTTTTTAGATACCTTCCCCTCTGGCTGCCAGAGTTGAAGTCACTTCTTTAAAGCTTTCCTTCTAGAATCTAAGCCTAACTCTATGTGTCAGGACCTCAGTGACTAGGGTAGATGCCCAGAGGAGGATAAAGAGGATGCCTGGACAAATGTTAATTCTTGTGACATAAAGACATCTGCATGTTCTGTGGAATAGGTGACATCTACTACCAAGGCTGCCTGGACTGAGCAGCCATCCACACCCTCTGGCCTAGTTTAAATGGAAGGATAACCTTTGTTCTGCAAAAGGATTAGGGCCTGAGATTTAGGTATTATACTTAAACCTGTTTCTGGCCCTTCCTTTTTTCTCTATGTTCTGTTTTCCAGATGAGGGATTAGGAAGGCTATGTTGGGTTGTCATTGGGCCCTCGCTGAATTCTATGTTAGTCTGTTGCTGTGCAACAAATTCCTTAAAACACAGCAGCTTGGGCTGGGGATTTTTTTTTTTTAATTTGTTCTTGTTGAATTTTTGTGTATTTCATACAGAGCATCTTAATCAGTCTTCTTTTTTTTTTTTTTTTTTTTTTGGTCTTTTTGAGACAGGGTCTCCTTGTAGCCCCAGCTGTCCTGGAACTCACTATGTAGACCAGGCTAGCCTTGAACTCACAGAAATCCACCTGCCTCTGCCTCCCGAGTGCTGGGACTAAAGATGTGTGCCACCACGCCTTTAATCAGTCTTAGTCTTTATACTCTGTCCCTACTGGCACCCTCCCATACCCCCCCAGTGGAATTTATACATTCTATCATTTGTGTTAAGGCCTATTATGTCACAGATGTTCCTCAGTGTAAGTTCATCTACTGAGGTCTAGTCAGCTTATCTAGAGTCCCTTATCAGTTCTTCCTCACTCAGCAGTAATCAGTTGCCAATATTTCTTCAGCTAAGATTTGGGTCTGCTGTCCATTTCCCCAGTTCTATGCTGGGTTTTTGTCTGCTTGAGTTTGCAGCATCCTGTGCATGCTGACACTATTACTCTAGATTCATATGAGCAGGGTCCCAGGAGCTTGTAGGACTTTATTTCCATATAATCGTGCACCTCCTCTCTGGCTCTTATAATCTTTCTACCCCCTCTTCTGCAATGGCTCCTGAGCCCTGGGTGGGTGAAGTTTAATAATAGAAGTCCTGTCCATGAACCAGCATTCTGTAGACACCTAATCGCTACACTTTGGGCATTTGTGACCTTTTGTGTTCCTGGCTTTCTGTTGCATGAGGGAGCTTCATTAATGAGAATTGAGAGATTCATTAGTGTCCTCTTACTCCTGTTCTAGGTTCTGTGAGGCTTAAGAGTGGAATTTGCATTGTAGATGTGTCACTTAGGCCCAGGCAATTCATAGACAGTATCTCTGTGTGACCATTTGTGATACTTGGTAATAATCTCTGTCTGGTGCAAAAGAAGCTTCTTTGATGAATGGTGACTGGGATATTTATCTGTAAATAAAAGGATACATATTTTGCACATAGTAAGAAATTACATTAGTTTAGGGATGTGACAGTCTTGGGGTTTTCTTTAAGATCTATGACTTCTCCAGCCATGTACATTTGGTTATGTTTACAGTACCACACGAGTTTCCTCCCATTGAGTGGGCTTCTAGTCCAGTTAGGTAGCTGTCGATTTCCCCCAAGAAAAAGTGCCAGTACTGCATCAATGTTGTATGCTGCGGTCAGGGCTGGGATCTTGTAGCTCAGTGGTGGAACACTTGTCCCATATACACAAGGCCCTGGGTTCAATCCCCAGCATTGCGTACATACCCAGGTACACACACATATTTAAAAACAAATCAGCTTGAGACAACAAATGTTTGTTATTGTACAGTTTCCTTGAGTCAGGAATTCAGGTAGCTTACCTGGGGTTTCGCTGTAGTCAAGCTGTAGACTGGGTTGAAGGACTTTAGAAGGTTTGGTTAATGTGAGGGCTGTAGGAGACATGCTTTTCCAAGCTCATTCAAATGGCTGTTAGAGGGCCTCACTTCCTCTGCCTGGGGATGCCTGTCTGAGGATGTGGCAGTTTGCTCCCCCTACCACCAGCAATCCAAGATGGAAGCCACAGTTCTCTTTATAACCCACTCTCACAAGTATAATACCACATCACTTCTGCCATATTATATTAGTTAGAATGGAATCAGTGGAGTTAAGGAGAGGGGATTGTGTAGGGTATGGATGCCAGGAAGTAGAGAGCTTTGGCAAAGAGTTGTCTTAGAGGCTGTCTACCACATCCTCCACACAGAATCCAGGAACTCCAACAAATACCACCCTATGCAAAGACAAAGCAATGTGTATGTGCCTGTGTGTGTCAGGCCTTCACACATTTACTCACTCTGTTAATTACTCCTGGGCATGCAGAAATCCTGAATATTCATGAAGTTGCCACAGAAAATTTAGAATCACAATACTGAACAAAGAAATATTCTGCTCTTGTTTTGGAAATATGTGATTTCTTGAGGCACCTAGTCATTTTGCCTTAATCCAAATGCCCTGGGGAGTTATTTCCATTGCTTTTCTTTGTTGTTTTTTTTTACATTTCTGAGAAAATTTTATTGGCCTATTAGATAGAATTTATTTGCCAGAAAGGATGATCCCATCATACTTCTGCTGGAACCAGTGCATGGCCTCCACTTTGCTGATTCTGTGTTTGGCCCAGTGCAGCCTGTCCTGTGCTTCTTGTCTGCGATGCTGAAACCTGGCCTACCCAGCACCACATAAAAGTCTGGGCCATAGATATCAATGCTTAGGTCGAATTTGATGCCCAGATCAATATGTTCCTGGATTCCAAAACCAAAGTTTCCAATATTTGAAAAGTTATTTTTTTTGTAATGCATATTCCCAAACCTTCAGACCTTTCTCCAGGATTTCTTCTGCTTTGGCCCATGGACTGTGCAGTGAACGGCAATCTTTTCATTTCTCTTGATGCCAAAGGACCTGAATATCGAGCTTTGGAAGATACAGGTGTCTGGCCTGTGAGCTGCTCCAACACCTTGGCTTCCCAAGTCAGTCTGTCTGCACTCTCCCCCACACTGATGTTGAGGCAGAGCTTGCCCATAAGAAGTTCCCTCATGGGATTCTCCTTTTCGCCTTGATCCTGCATCATGATGGAGAACAGAAGGGAGGAGTTATTTTCAATTTCAAAATTAAAATGGGCAATACCTGCACCATGCCTCCACTCCATCATAGTGAGGCATAATAACATTTCAAAGAATTAGCCGGGTGTGGTGGTGAACACTTTTAATCCCAGTACTCAGGAGACAGAGACAGGTGAATCTCTGTGAGTTCCAGGCCAGCCTAGTCTACATAGTGAGTTCCAGGCCAGCTGGTTTTGTGTCTCAAAAAGACCAAAAAGAAAAAGAAAATTTCAAAGAATTATATTTATGTCTAATGGTACATTTATTTCCTAAATCAGTATTATTTTTCTTTCATTGTACATTTTGTTTTTATAGTATAGCATTAATGTCTCAGTAAAAATCAGAACCTATGCATTAGTAGTTACATATGGAGGATTTGAGGTTCTGGGAGAGCATCGATCTATACAACCCCATCTTTGGGTGAGTCTGTGACTTTTGTGAGGTAATAACCAGACTAGGGGATCATGCCCAGATGCCATTCTTCCTTCTGTCTTCCATCACCTTTTCTTTTCTTTTTTCTTCAGGCTCTCTCTGTAGCCCCAGTTGGCCTGGAACTCACTATATCACATGTGGACCAGCCTGGCTTGAATCTCACAGAGATCCAATTGCCTCTGCCTCCTGAGTGCTGGGATTAAAGGCTTAGGCCACCAGCTCACTATCCATCACCTTTTGACACCAAACCTTCACTTAAGCTTATGCTTTTCTGGGCTTTAGTAAAGCATTGGGTGGGAGGTATTATCCAGCCAATGTGCTAGTTGGAGAAGTATTTGTGGAAAAAAGGAAAAATTGTCCAGCCTTAACTGAGGCCTTTGAACAGCCTCTTACAGGTCCCTGTTTTCCAGGGTAAGCTAGAACAGAGCTTCTGTTGTTTCTGTTGGGAAAGTCCTTCCTGCAGTTTCAGCTGTCTGCTTTTTTTGTAAACGACAGCAAAGGTTAACCCTGTCTTCTCTCTAGCCTAAAGGGATTAAGAATCTTTCCCTGGACACTGCTGTTTGACTACTTTGTTGCTACTTACCAGAGACCCAAAAGGTAGCTCTCCACTGTAATATTTAATACAGTGAGCAAATTTATTTTGGGCAATAATAAATTTCAAAATTACTATTGCTTGAAGCTGCTATTCTCAGGATCCTACCCCATCTTGACAGTCACTTTTGGCCGATGATCACACCCCAAATGCACCAGGTCCCAAAGGCCCTTCTGAAACTTCGAGTGTAGAAGGAAGAAGTGGGAATCCCAGGAGAAGAACACAAGGGACTGGTTTTCAGCCCCAATTTGGGCGATGAAATAGCTCCTGCACACACAACCCAGGAAAATGACAGGACAACAGTGCAGACCTTTGAGGGTACATGAGTTCAGGAGAGCTGAGTTTGGAGCAGTCACAGTATTATTTAGGGAAACAGCAGTACACTGTTTTCACTCCTGACCTTTTCAGCCCCAATACCAAACGCACTCTCTCTCTCTCTCTCTCTCTCTCTCTCTCGCTCTCTCTCTCTGTGTGTGTGTGCGTGTGACGGGGGGGGGCGTTTTTCCCGGAACCTCAGCTTACAAGGGTCCCTTGAACTAAGCCCCCCAAATCAGCACTTCAACACCACCCTCCAGGCTCGAGGGAGAGCTCGCACAAGCACAAGGAGGCGGCAGGATCTCTAGGGTGATCCACCGGGCTCGGCCAGCAGCCAGGAGGTCAGGCTGGGGGCCGCGCCGGAGTCCCCGGAGTGCGGAGCCGGGTTTTGGGTGCCGCAGGTGGCTTCAGGGCTCTGCGCGCGGCCGCGCCAACTTCGGGGTCACAGCCCGGGCCGCGCAGCCCGCTCGGCGAGGAAGTGACGACTGCGCCGTCTCGAGAGCAACAAACTTTGAGTCTGCAGGCCGCGCTCGGCAAGTCCGCGCCCCTCGGAGCTGCCCAGGGATCCAGAGTGCAGGTGAGTCGCGGACTCCACGTCCCCTTCGGCCCGGGGTTGAGGTACGGGGGTCGCCGCTCGGGCTATCCAGGGCTCGGGCTGGGCCGGCGGGCCGGAGGAGCTGGGCGGCGGAGATCGACCGGGCAGCGCCGGGGTGGTGGCTGCTTTGCTGCGTGACTTGGATCCGCTGGGCTGCAGCCTGGCGCTCTACAGGCGCCGCGTACCGGAGAAGGTATGCAGGGAAGGGGCCTAGGCCCGGAGCTAGCCCTCCACCCGGCGACCCATTTCTCCAGGCTGAGTGCAGCTGCCCTTCCAGCCACCCTCCTGGTGTTTCCCGAGGAAACATTCCCTACTTCCTCTTCACAGCCCTCCATCAGGTTGTTGGAAGTTAAAGGAACTTTCTCCCTACTTTTATTTGCTCGCCTTCCTGTGACGTAAAGTAGAGCAACTTAGGAGTTTGGGAAACAGCTCTGTGCATTTCCAGAAAACAAAACCCCGAGTTTCCCCCTAGTCTCCTTGAACAATTCCCTACTGACTCCGCACTACCCCCGCCCCCCTCCACCGTGCTCAGAACGCTACAGTGATCGCTAAGGCCTAACACTTTGCAATTTAGCCATAAAAGCTGTCAGCACACCCACGTACATATGTGAATGTTTTCTATATAAAACCCAGAAAGCCGCTTCCAGTGGACTCTGTGGCATCTCGTTCTTTTCTGTGTTCTAAAACTGCTAGGACTGCAGGAATGTGCCTGGGAACTTTGATGGTGGTTCCCAGTAGCCTGGTAGCCTCGGGCTCAGGGGTTTTTAAAAAACAGCTGCGAAGTTTATGACATTCTTGCATAGTAACTCGGGCTTCGCTGGCCAAGGGGCTACCTGGTTTTGAGTCTGAAATTGTAGCTGCGACAGGAACACGGTGATGTGTGCAGGAATGTGCGTCTGAGCCTGGACACTTGGGAGTTGGGATGTCAGGAGCCTGAATGGTGCAGTTCCTAGCAGCAGCTTCCTGCCGGTCTGTAATTACAGCATTGATTGCACAGTCAGGCATTGTTGGTGTGGATGTTTATACACATGCTATTGTGCAAGATCTTGGTGGTGGTGAACAAAACCCAGATTTGCATTGCAAATGCTCAGGACAGATCTGGGCCTGAATTGCAGTCTAAATTCTTTTTATCCTTGAACTTTTGCTAGGTGATTTGTTTCCTTGCCTATCCCTTAACCTCTGACAACTTGTTAATGTCCTGAGAGATGGAGTGGACTCAGAAAGGCAGGATTCCTCCATCACTACATAATATCTTAGGCAGCCTGAAAATTATACCAGGAACAGTGCCTTCATTTGTCCTGAGAAAATGTGGAATGATGACATCAGCAAGAAAAGGAGATAGGAGATGGTTATCAACGCTCCCTTAACTGGAAAGGCTATCTGAATTAGCAGAATTGCATTGGTAGCAGGATTGAGTCTAGCTATAAAGACGACTCACAGATCGTGTATATCTGAGCTGGTCAGCTAGACTTTGAGCCTTGAGGTATCAGCTGTAGAAATTTAGATGGGTCATAATACCTTTATTGTGTTCTGGGCAAAGGGGAAGCATACTTAGTGGCTAAAGGAAATGTTCTAGGGCTTTGAGATTATGTTGTTGAGTCTGTGTTATTGATATGGGAAGGGTGACTCACATATTTTCTACACTGTGGTCCCTAGACTTACTTCCTACGTACAGCCTGCAGTACAGACCAGGTCAGGGGTCCTCACATATACCCAGATGCTGCCCTGCAGGAAAGGAGCCAAGCTTGCACATGTGAGAAGAAGGCTAACAGTTTCTTCTTGAGGGCTCCAGAGGTGAGCAAGTATAGTAGAGGGCCAGCACAAGTCTTCTACAGCACAATCAAAAGTGTATGCTGGATTTGTACAGAGCCATGTTTCTTTCACCCCAAATCTCAATCTCACATTCTGTCCTGGGCAGAAGACTCACCAGGCTTTATCTTGGTAGGTTGCTTTGTGAATGGTTGGTATCAACCCCCTGAAGTGCAGGGGCAGCCCAGCCTCTCTGCTCAGATTAGCAGGTACTAGTGACCCTGGCATGCTGGTATTCCTTCACGGCTTGTCTCCCCAGAAGAGCAACAGAGCTTCCCCTGAAAGTAAACTGTTGCTTTGCAGCCTTATGTCAGCTGAATGTCAGACCAAAAAATATTAGGGTACAGCCCTGGCAGGTATTTATGAGCTTTCAGAGACTGGAGGAAAAACACATAAAATTAAGATTGTTCTAGAAAGTCTGGGATGTCTGGTCCCACAGTAGCCAAAGGGGAATGAGATTTAGAACAAAAGCCCCACTACAGTGGGAGTCATCACAAATTGCATAACCCTCTTGTTCCAGGGATATTGGGTTTTTACTGAACTTGACTGTCAAGGTCCTGGTTGTATCACCTGACCAGAACTGCCTCAGTGAGGGCCTGGTGCTGCCCAACTTGATGGGAGGAGTGTGTTCTGACAGAGAGAGAGAGAGAGAGAGAGAGAGAGAGAGAGAGAGAGAAGAGAGGAACTGGTTGAGAAACAAAACCATAAAGGCCCTAAGAAACAGCCCTTTGGGGCTAGAGAGGTGGATCAGTGGTTAAGAATACTGGCTGCTCTTGCAGAAGACATAGGTTCTGTTTCCAGCACCCACATGGCAGCTAAAAATTGCCTGTAACTCTGGCGGGGGGGGGGGGGGGGGGGAAAAAAAAGCAGAATCTGATGCCCTCTTCTGACCTCTGTGGGTATTGAATGCACATGGTGCACTTACATATGTGCAGGTAAAACATTCATACACATAAAATAAAAATAAGTCGCAAAAAAGAAACAGTCCCTTGCTTGCCTAAGTAAACAGCTGCTCACTTAACCTTTACTTCTGCTTCTGTAAACGTGCTTCCTGATTGAAACCTCAGTTCATGGTCTCTTGTCACATAGGCTGGAGACCCCTGTGACCTCTGTGCCTGGCCTGCAGTCATGTAGGCAGGAATTCAAACCCACCAATGACAGAGTAGGTCTGGAATGATGCTGGCTAGTCTATAACTACTGTAAGAAACTGTGGTCTGGACTCGGGCTTTAGAGATTACTCCTCTGAGTCTCTGCTGGCACTAATAAAGCTCATGATTTCTCCACTCAGTCCCCGGTGCCTGATTTGAGAGCGGCAATTCCTGTAACATTTTGGTTCCCTAACCAGGAACCCTGTGCTGCCTTCAGACCAGGCTGGCCCTTTGAGCCACTGCCGGCTGTGAACATCGGCTGAGGCCAGGCACGGCCCAAGGACCACCAGAAGGTACCATCTAGCCAATTGTCTGGGACCCAAGACTCCAAGGGCCGTGGCCCAAACCTTCAGACCGTGTTCCGCCTGCAGACCTACAGGGAAGTGGACCAGTCATCCAAGACTTCAGGAACTGGTAAGCTTGGTGGAAAGGGAGCTTGACAAACGCCCAGCAATTTTATATATATATATATATTTTTTTTTTTATTTATTATATTTTATGTATGTGAGTGTATCGCCTGCATGTGTGTAAGTGCACCCGTGCTGTGCAATGCCCATGGAGGTCAGAAGAGGGTGACCCTTCTGGAACCTTGTTGGATCTCCTGGAACTGGAGCTACAGACAGTTGTTAGCTGCCATGTGGGTGCTAGGAATTGAACCTGGGTCCTCTGCAAGAGCAGTCTGTGCTCTTAACTGCTGAACCATCTCTCCAGCCCCAGCAATTTTCATAATTGCCTCAGTTAGAAGAGCCTCATGGAGAGGTCTCTGTCTGAAGTCTAGTATGAAAGAAGGTATATCTGGAGTAAATGTGTGTGTGGCTCCATGGTCTTTGAGACTATAGAGTCTCAATGGGCCCCAATCTGTGGTGCCATGTGACCTCATATGCCTAATTCATAGTGCCAACTCCTAGGGAATTAATTCCCTTCTACAGAGCCCAGTCAGAATTCCAGCTATATATAAACCTGCTTATTGCCAAGAGATACAGATAGTCATGAAGGGAATGACCAGGCAGGTGAAGTGATCTCTGTCCTGAACCCTGTCTGTCCAGGAGGTCTTTGCCTCTGTTTTGCAGCACTGACGTAGTGGAAGATATATCACAGGAGGGTCCCCCTCAAAGCCCATGGTCTTATATTGCATTATCAAAAATGTTAAGAAAGGATATTCTTGACAGTGTCAAGATGTCCAAAAAGAGGCTGAAAACCCCCTGCAAATTAGAATGGCTGGGTTTTGATATAGAATGGTTACTGGAGGGAACCCTTGATATGACTAAGGTGAAGGTAGTTCACTGCATGGTGACCAAAGAACCTGGTCATCCAGACCAGTTTCTGTATATAGATTCTTAGCTACAAAGTGCATTGGTCCAGTCCCCTTGGATATGATTCTGCACTGGTGGGCAGGGACACAGCAAAATCCTCCTGGCCAAGACTCAGTTCCAACAGAGAAACAAAGGCTGATTCTCCATGGACCCTTGATGCCGCCACACCCTTATACCTCCCCACCCACAGCAGAAGCCCTTCCTTTGCCAGAGAGTCAGCCACCATCCTTATATCCTCTAAGGACTGAGAATTATGCCCCTCCATCCAGGATACCTGTCCTCCCTCTGCCAAAAGACCCAATATCATTGACTCTTCCTTAAGCCCTGAGAAACTTAAACAGGTGGAGAGATGCCTCTAATCATCCAAGAAGCTGGTACTTGCCCACCAGATGCCCCTCTGAGAGACCAGAGGGCCCCAGCATGTGACTCAGGATGGAGTATAGAGGGAGGACAGCCTGTTTTCTGCTACTAGCCCTTCTGTACCCTAGACTTGCTTAACAGGAAACACTGCACTCCTTCATACTCTAAGATACCACAGGTTATGATAGACCAAGAACTCAGCTTCCCACTAGGGAGACATTCACCAGTTCCTTTTAACCTTCCATAACACTGAGGAATGGTGATGTGTGATGACTGAGGCTCAGAAATGGTTAATGATTCAGGTCCTGATGTAAAGACATGGGTCAGAAATGGCCTCCCCAAAACGATTCTCACTGGGACCCCAATTCAGAGGGTGATAGTACCTGCCTAGGGAGGTACCAACAGGGGGTACCGAAGGGCTGAATGGAGGAGCTAAGAAGCTCAGTGCTCTGTCCAAGACCACGGATATTCTCCAGAAACCAGATGAGAATCAGTCCCTCTGACATCTATGAGGGGATATCTGGAGAAAGTTGCAAAAACTAGAGGGGTTTGCAGGAATGAACAGCATGGCTGTTGAGGTTGCTAACAAAGCATCATGAATGAAGAACAGGCTGCTAGAAGGGAAGCAAACAAAAGAATGAAACAAAGAGCAGCCTTCCTGGTAATGGCTCTGAGTTGACAAGCTCCTCTTCCTGGCCCTAGCCCAGATGGGACCAGACAGGAACAGGCCTAAGTCTCATACTCCCTTACAGAAGGATCAGTACACTGCAAGGACACTGGAAAAATGAATGCCCCAATAAAAAAACCAGGGGAAAGACCAAATACCAGAACAGGATCATGTTCCATATCAGGTTGAATCCCCTCACCCCAACTTTATTGGGCTGGCTGGAATTAACTCTGAGATAGCCTGGGCTCAATAAGATGAGGCCTCTATAAGCCCATGGTCAAAATGAAAGTTGGGGGTGGCCTTTATGGTGGACTGATGCTGAATATTCAGTTGTTAGCAGGTTGATGGGCTTCCTGTTAAGGAAGAAAACAACAATAGTAGGAGCTACCAGGGTCCCAAGCAGGCGGCCTTCTGTGAGTCTCCCAATTGCTTCATGGGAGGACATAAGGCGAAACATGAATTCTAATATTATCCTATATGCCCAGTACTCCTGCCAGGAAGCGACCTGATGTCTAAATGAAGGGCACAGATTTCCTTCTCTGTTGAGGCACCACCCATCTCTATAGGTGCCACCTCTCTGATCTTTTCAGTCGCAATTCCCTAAGAGGAAGAATGGAGACTCCACTCCCAACCTACCATACACATCTACTTTGTCCTGGAAGCTTGGAGCTACTGCTTCTCCGGAGTGTAGGCTGAGAAAAACCCACCAAGGCTGGCCACTACCCACCCACCTGTAATAGTTGAATTGCTATCTATAGCCCATCCAGTAAGTTTCAGATAGATACTATCCCTTATCCCTAGAAGCCAAGATTGGCATACAGGCTCATCTTTAGAGACTATTAGAATTTGGACTGCTCCAAAAATGCCAATCATCCTGGAACAGACCACTGTTATGCATGAAGAAACCAGGCACTATGACTACTGACCTGTTTAGGACCTATGAGCCATCAACCAGGCCACAACCACTATCCATCCAGTGGTTCTCCAAGCCTTACACCCTCCTAGACCTCATACCTGCTGAAGCCCAATAGTGGGCAGGCCCTTTAAAGGATGCCTTTTGCATTCATTTGGTACCTGCAAGTCAGTCAATAGTCACCTTTGAATGGGAGGACCCTGCCACTGGCCGGAAGGAGCAATTGGCATGGACCTGATTGTCCCAAGGGTTCAAAACTTCCCCACAATATTTGGGGAAGCCTTGGAATAGGATCTGACACACTACTCAAGTGTGGATATGAATTGTGAACTCCTGCAATATGTGGACAATCTGCTCCTGGCAAGCACAACCTTGGAAGACTGCACCAGGGTGACAGAAACATTAATAAATCTATTCCAGAGGGCTGGATACAGGTTATTCCTCAAGAAAGTCCAGATCTGCCTAAAGGAAGTTAAATACCTGGGGTTCCAGATTTCAAAAGGACATTGGGCCTTGAGACTGAACAAAAGAGGGCATTTAGGGCCCTCCCAATCTCAAAGAGTGGGAGGCAGACCCAAGAGTTTCTGAGGACAGCCAGCTTTTGTCGCATTTGAATACCTACTTACTTATTGCTAGTCAAACCCCTCTATAAGTTCACAGTGGGGAGAGAAAATGAAACATTTGAATGGGGACAGAAACAACAAGACACTTTCCTGACTCCCAAAAAGGTCCTGTTGGAAGTACTGACCTTATAAGACGCCCTGATGTGACCCAAGAATTTAACCCATTTGTCTGTGAGAAGACGAGAATGGCATTAGGAGTATTAACCCAAAATGTGGTGCCCTGGCAGTGACCCATGGCCTGTCTAAGCAATTAGACACAGTGGCAGCTGGATGGCCACTTTGCTTATGAGCTCTGGAGGCCATAGCTCTCCTGGCTGAGGAGGCTGACAAACTGATTGTGGGACAGTCGCACATGCAGTCATCACCCTAATGGACCACTGAGGGCATCACTGGCTCACCAATAGCCATATATGAGCCAATACCAGAGCTTCCTATGTGAAAACCCTCAAATGCACCTAGAGACTGTCAAATGCTAAATCTAGCCAGTTTCTTCCCTGCCGAGTAGAGACCCCTCCCCTGCCTCCCCCAAGACCTTGATTGCATTGAGACAATGGAAGAGATATATTCAAGTCTTCACAGATCAGACTTTGTCCTCCCCAGACCCTCTGTACTGATGGCAGCAGCCTTCTCAAGTGGGAGGCATCTGGAGGGCTATGTGACAGAAGTAATAGAGTCAGGGACCCTCCCCATAGGATGGTCAGCTCAATGGGTAGAGCTTTTAGCCCTAATCAGGGCCTTGGAATTAAGCAAGGGAACAAGGGTAGACTCAAGATATGCCTTTGTTACCCTTCATGTGCATGGGGCCCTCTATAAGTAAGGGGGCTTCTTACTGCAGGGGGAAAAGCAACCAAAATTCAAACTGAAGCCCAACATCTCCTAGAAGCAGTTTGGGACTCATTGCTGATAATCCACTGCCAAGGACATCGAAAAGGAGAAGACCCCATAACCAAAGGAAATCAATGTGTGACTGAAGAAACAAGACAGGCATCAACAATGAAATGACACAGGTCCTTCCCGGCAAAACTGATATGGCTTCAGCCCTGCCCAAACACCCAAACTATACATAACAAGAGGAGACCTGGTTGAGACAAGAAATAGGAATCACAAGTTCAGATGGATGGTGACTCCTTCCTGACAGATGCCCCTTTGTCCCAGATCACCTGGCCCATCCCATGTTCATCAGCTCCATGAAGACACTTGTGAGAAAAACAGCATTGGAGACTTTAATAAATTAGTATTACTGTATGGCCAGACTTGTCACCTGGAGATGCGAAACTATGCTTGCAACAAGGCCAAACAAAGGTTCTTCAGCCACTAGGAACACAAAAAACTAGACAAAGCCCATCTGAAGATCTGGAAATGAACTTTGCTGAACTACCAACTGTAGAATATATAAGTACCTGTTGGTTATCGTATGTACTTACTCTGCCTGGGTAGACACATATTCCACCAGGACTAAGAAAGCCAAGGAAGTAACAAAAGTCTTGCTGACTGAGATTTTGCCCTGGTATAGAACGCCTACATCAACTGGGTCAGACAATGGGCCTGCCTTTGTGGCCGAGGTTACACAAGGACTAGCAAAGGCTCTGTAACTGAAATGGAATTTACATTTGGCTTACCTGCTTCAGAGCTCAGGGAAAGTTGAGTACATGAACTGGACCCTAAAACAAGCTGAGTGAGTTTTGTCAGGAGATCCAATTGTCCTGGACTCTGGTACTGCCTATGGCTCTCTTATAGGTGAGCTGCTCACCCCAGGCAGGAATTAAGCTCTCAACTTATAAGATTCTGTTTGTAAACGCCCTCCCCTCATAAGAGTCTCAGGGACTGGAAGCCTAAAAATCCATGTTCAATTACAACCCTTTCCCACTACTACAGCCTAATTACATCAGTGGGTGCTAGAGAGGCTTCCCTCACCCATAAATAACCCAATACATTCCCACAAACTAGGAGGTCTTATATGAGTCAAGGATTAGCACAAGGTACCTCTCAAACCCATGTTGAAAGAACCTTACCCTATGCTTCTAACCATTCCTACAGCCTTATAAGTTGCAGGTCTTGATGCCTGGATCCATCATTCCTGAGTGAAGGCAGCTGCTGCACCTGAATGACCTGCAAAGTGAATGGTGACCAGATACCCTGAGAATCCCTTCAAGATCACCTTTCATGCCTGCTACCTTGCTTTGACCACTCTGGAAGCTGATCAGTCAACATACGGCTGAAGCTTAAGGAACATAACCAGCACCTGGGAATCCTACAGCCCTGTTGCAGTTGCAAACGTGGGGGCCGATTGATCAACACACGGTGGAAACCTGAAGGATTCAACAGGGGACACTGGGGAATTACAGTCATGATGTCACCCTGTTTCATTGGGAATAATGATATCACTAACCTTGTTTTCCGTAGATCTGGCCGAAACAGCCCCAAACGACTGGAGCTGATCAGAGAGGGTTGCACTAGCCATGTTCTACATGGTTACAATGGGCCTGTTTGGGGGAGTTATCTGCTTTTTATAATGATAACAATCCTATGCCCAAAAGAAACCCTCTCCTACTGTAAATGTTCCACCTTCCATACCCAAGCTCCTTTGGAACTGGAAAAATGTTCTGAAGGGGCTACTCCTGTTTTTTGCTTTTATAGAAAAACAAGTAGAGTCTACATTAGATTCACAGGCTGCTCTGACTGTTACCCTGCTAAGCTACCCTATGTTTCCCCTGTTCCTATGCCTCCCTTTGTTTCTGGACCCAACTCTTCTCCTCCTGTTTTGTCACATAATGTCACATCCAAACCACCATGCTCCTGTACCAACTATTACCCCCGTATCCCAAGTAGTTGCTTTAATACCAGGGGGGCCACTCTCTGTACCCGAAATGGAAAGGTATATTGGACAGGAAGATTAGAACCAAAATACTCTGGAGATCAGCCTGATCCAGCTTGTCCTGATATTCCCCAGACCTGCTGGATCACATCTGATACAAGTCTCCCAACCATGTAAGATAATTCACTCAGGCAAGGCATGGTGGTGCGTGTCTTTAATCCCAGCACTCGGGAGGCAGAGGCAGGCAGATCTCTGTGAGTTCGAGGCCAGCCTGGTCTACATAGTGAGTTCCAGGCCAGCCAGGCTATAGGAAGACCCTGTCTCAAAAAAAAAATAAGATAACTCACTCATCTTAGATAC
>NW_008352654.1:2031381-2094366 GCF_000622305.1 Nannospalax galili
AGATCTCTGTGAGTTCGAGGCCAGCCTGGTCTACATAGTGAGTTCCAGGCCAGCCAGGCTATAGGAAGATCCTGTCTCAAAAAAAAAAAAAGATAACTCACTCATCTTAGATACCTGTATAGATCAATTATTAAATGCAATGAGACCTCAGTTATTCAGGAACTTGACTATCTCCTCACAACTCAAGCCTGGTGTTGTCTTCTCTTGGGACTTTTCCTTGTATGTGAAATGGGTGCCTACCTATGCTTTCTGGCCAGCTGAGCAGGCATCCGTACCTTGGCCTTCATCACTCTCCACCCCTAATAAATATTATTCCCAACAATTAGTCTCTTATGGTGCCACTGACAGTGTTTACTTGATTTAAAAGGACCAACCAGGTCATGCCGTTGCTAATTGGATTAGGAATAACAGTAAGGATAGGTATAGGGATAGGAGGGATCACTTCTTCCATCACTTAATATCGTAAACTATCCAGAGATTTAACAGACAATGTTGAGTTGCCAAATCTCCAGTAGCTTTACAGAACCAGGTAGATTCCTTGGCAACAGTGTTCCTACAAAACACAAGAGTACTAAACTTACTAACAGCTAAAAAGGGAGGATTATGTCTCTTCCTAAATGAAGAACGCTGTTCTTATGTAAATGAGTCAGAGATACAGCCCAACAACTAAAAGGATTGATTTAAAAAAAGGAGACAAGATCTGGCTGGTTCTTGGAGCTCTTGGAACAATATCGGGAGGTGGGCATCCTGTCTCCTCATTAGTTGGTCCTTTCCTTGTGCTCTTCACGGCACTCTTGTTCAATCCCTGTGTCCTTAACATGGTAACTTGGTTTGTCTCCTCTTGCCTAGAGGCCATAAAGTTCCAGATACTCCTCCAAGATTATCAGTGATTAGACAAAATGCCCCTTAAAAAAAGATGACCCTTAGTGAAGTTAAGAGGGCATCAAAGGGGGAAATGAGATGGGAAAAACCCCACAGCTAGTTAAGAAACAAAACCATATAGGCCTTATCTTAGGAAAACAGTCCTATGCTAGTCTACTAAGTAAACAGCTGCTCACTTAACCTTTGCTTCTGCTTCTGTAAACGTGCTTCCTGCTTGAAACTCCAGTTCATAGTCTCTTATCACATAGGCTGGAGACCCCTACAACTCTTGTGCCTGGCCTGCAGTCATATAGGCAGGAATTCAAACCCACCAATGACAGAATGGGTCTAGAATGATGCTGGATTGTTTGTAAATACTACAAAAATTGTGGTCTGGGCTCAGGCTTTGGAGATACTCCCAAGTCTCTGCTGGCACTAATAAAGTTTGTGATTTCTCCACTCTGTCCCTGGTGCCTGATTTGAGAGCAGTGATTCTTGTGTGAGTTTACAGTCTTTTATGTAGAACCTGGCAGAGACTAGAAGTGCCTAAAGGCCTTCACAGCATAGCTGGGAGACTGGCAGGGAGGGGCCCCTTGCAAGGCCTGCTCCCTGGGATTGTGGTACCACCTGGGGCAGTCTCTCACCCATTTTTTCAGTTCAGTCTGGCTGAGTTTTGCTCCCAACTCAGGCTCTTTCCTCAGCTTGCGGGGCTTTGCCTCTGTTCACAGAACTTGCCCTGCAGCAGTACACAGTGTGGTTTAAGACTGGAAACCTAATCCTGACTTCCTCTCCTATCTTATGTAAATGCTGGTTTATAGTTTGATATAGCTGCTCAGTTCACAGCCCCTAAGCAGCCCTGGCTACTGCCTTGCTATGCACAGTTAAGAACAGCAATGAGGGGGTTGGAGAGATGGCTCAGTGATTTAAGAGCACTGGCTGCTCTTACAGAGGACCTGGGTTCGATTCCCAGTACCCCCATGGTGGCTAATAACCGTCTACAACTCCAGTTCCAGGGGATCTGATGCCCTATTCTGACCTCTGCAGGCATTGCATGACACAGGTGCACTTACATACACGCAGGCAATACACTCATACACATAAAATAAAAATAATATTTTAGCCAGGTATGGTTAGCACATGCCTTTAATCCAAGCACTTGGGATGCAGAGGCAGGTGGAGCTCTGTGAGTTCAAGGCCAGCCTGGTCTACATAGTAAGTTCCAGGTAGCTGGGGCTACAGGGAAACACTGTCTCAAAATGACCAAATATATATATATATATATTTTTTTTAAATTTTATTTTATTTTTAAAAACTATGAACAGCCAGGCGTGGTGGCGCATGCCTTTAATCCCAGCACTCGGAGGCAGAGTCAGGCAGATCTCTGTGAGTTCAAGGCCAGCCTGGTCTACATAGTGAGCTCCAGGACAGCTGGGGCTACAGGGAGACACTATCTCAAAAAGACCAAAAAAAATGATGAAAAAAAATCTTTGATTCAAAACTTGACACATATAAAAGATAATTGTATTGTTCCAAGAAGAAAAACAGCAGAGGAAATTAGGGAGTGCAGCAACTTTGGCAAAAACCCTAAAAGGCTACTGGGAGAAGCAGCCACAGAATTTTGTGGAAGAAGGCAGTCAGAATGGAGCCTTTTAAGCTGTCTAAGCTGATATTTATATTTGTATACTTCTGCCTCCTTCTGGCTGCTCTCACAACCTACACAGCCTAGTGTTTTGACATCACAACTTACCTCCAAAAATGGAGATGGAACACCCCTGGCTAAAGAGGGCATTCCAGGCTCTTAAAGCACTGCAATTTTCCAGATGCCATAGCTGGCTGTTCTGAACTGCAGGTTTGATCCCTTCTATAAAACAGCCTTCAATTCAGTTCTCATTCTTATTGAAGTATCTCTCAGTGAGACCCTCAAATCTTCTCTTTTCTGCATGACACAGGGCAAAAGTGTTCCGACTTTGTGTCTTATGTACCACTCGAAATGCACACAGGGCTTTGAATAAACCTCAGATAAAAGATGCTCTGTAATCTCACTTAAAATGGTGTCTGCAAGGGTCATCCTCCTGCTTAACACTCTCAATGGCTCCCCACTGTCTGCATGGTAGAGATCAAACTTCTAGGCTGATGGTCAGGGTCTTGCACACAGGGTTCTGACCTCTGCTGTTCTCCTGTCCTAAATTATAGTCCTGACCCAGTGACCCACTCCAGGTATTTGTCCAACCACTGGCAGGCACTCCTACCTCTCATACTTTATTGGAGGCCAGAGATACCCCCATATTCCTCTTTTCCACTTGGCTCAGTCCTGCTCTCCTCCAGCCATGTTTACGTTCCCTTCTATAAGAGTTTCTCTGACCTACCCTGTGGGCCACTGCCTGAGACTCCAGTAATATTCATTAGGGCCTGTGCTGAAAAAAATGTTGAGTCCTGGTCTAGGGATTTTCAGCTGTGCTTTTGAGCCATGGTTTCATTCATATCTTCTGTCAAGCTCCTTAAATGTGCTTTTAGATAAAAATGATCCATTTTTATTAATCTGGAAGCCCTTGTTTTGGATATTATATCCCCAGGCCTGTTGTATAGCCCATGTTAGTAACATATGATGATGATGATTATGATGACGGAGGTGATGATGATGGTGATGATACAAAGAGCTTTAGTTGTTGAATATGTCTACTTACGTACAGGTATGCATACAAGCTAAGTCTTAAGAACCATGATTCCTGGTCTTCCTTGCAAACATGATTTCTGGCTCCCCTGCATGTTAGCCCCTCTCTGGCACCTTCTGGCTTTGCACCTCATTAATTTTCTCCATTCCTAGCACTGCTTTCCCCTGGGTGTCAGACAGTGTCTGTCCAACACTGGCACTCACTCCTCCTTGTCCTGATTTGGCCTGGTGGGCATGCCTAGATGTTCCCCCATGCCTTGAGCAGTCTCAAGGGGAGAGGGTTAATTGCCTAGATTGGCCTGGCCTTCCGGGGGAACCTGACTTAGGTAAGGCGGTCTGACCAACTCTCAGGCAAGACTTGGGAGACAGGCAAAGAACTGCTTCCCAGGTGGCTGCAGAATTTCTTTGTGTGAACCAATAAAACTAGGCTATACTATAAAACTGAGTCTTGGTGGTGGTGGGATCCAGGCTAAGCTCTGACATGGAGTTTGATGAGGAGAATCCATTGCCTTCACCCAATTCTCAGGCTATGACTCACAACCTTGCCTCATAAGCTAGATTCTTTTTTTTTAAAATTGTGTGTATGTATAGATGATGTATGTATGTGAGGTGAGTGTGGGTATACATGGGCATACCATGGTGCATGTGTGGAGGTCAGAGGACAACTTTGTGGAGTCAGTTTTCTCACATTTATGTGGGTTGTAGGCACTGAACTCAGATCACCAGGCTTGTGAAGCCTTTACCTACTGAGCCATCTCACCAAGATTCTTTTTTACTCAAGATATAATTCATACTGTAAAATGTACTTCACAAGGTAGATTCTTTAATTTTTTTGGTTTAAAAATAGAATGTAGTAGTTTCTCCCCTTCCCCCAATTTTCTATTTCTTATTTGGGAAGCTAACATATAGACATAATTGAAAATTCAAAAGATATGTTATACAGTATAAAATAAGTTTCAAAATAATCTCAACATAGACAAAAGATACTTGTTATACACACATATTTAGAAGGATTAGAAAAATCTGTGTGTATTAACTATGAGAGAAAGAAGATTTTCTCAAGAAAAATTCAAAACCCAGAAGCTATAATAAAATATTGATAAAAGTAGGGGCTCTGGCGATGACTCAGAAGGCAAAGTGTTTGCCATGCATGTATGAGGACTGGAGTTTAGATCCCCAACCCACGGAAATGTCAGGTGGATGTCATGGCCTACCTATAATCTCAGCATTCAGGGAATCCGTAAACAGAATTATGGAGATTGTTTTCTATCAGTACATGTGTAAAGCTGCCTCATTTTTTCCAGTGGCTAAACTGTGTTCTATTATGTGAAATGCTGTAATTTCTCTTGCTCTGTCTATATCCTAAGCAGGCCTAGGGCTTGCTCTGTAGTTCAAGCTGGCTTCAAACTTATGACCTACCTGCAGCCGTGTCTTTTTTGATTACAGGTATGTACCACCATGCCCTGCTCAAACACTTTCTTGGTACTTAAATTTATCTTAATTTGTTTTTCTTTCTAGAAGTTTCAGTATCCAAGACTGAGCACCAGATGAAGTATGGGTTAGGTAGTATGAAATACCTGTGAGTTTAAATGCCACAGTATCACACAGTATGTTGAGATACTTATATTATGATGTCTCACCACAGTAGGCCCAGGGCTCTTAGCCCATGCTCATCTGTGATTGGAACAGTGGGTTTACATGACTGTTTTCTTTATTCTATTCTGTTCCTTTTCACCCTTCACTCCCTCCTTCCCTTGCTCTCTCTCCTCTCTTCTGCTAAGTGTGACTATTTAAATTTGTATAATTTAGATGAACATAGTAAGAGATTCCACTGTGTGCCTTGTGGGAAGGTCCTGGGGGCTGTAAGTTAGGAAATAATTATAGGAGGTTAAGTAAGAGAGATTCTTAGAATAGACACAGGGGAATAATAGAAAGGAGATTCATGGAGCAGGCTTTAAACTACAATTTGTTCACCTGGGATTGCAGATAAAAACCTTGTGCTTGGGTTGCCCTGCCCTTATTGTGGGACCTGGGGAGGGCACTGTCTGTGTGAGGGGGCATTTTGATCTAAGACTGTGACCTGCTGTATGCCCTCTGCTCGGCCTCTCCCATCTTTTCAATCTTCCTATTGCAGGCCAGTAAGGAACCTGCACAAGTAACCAACCAGTATGAATCTATCTTCTGCTGCATACTGCATAAGCTCTGGGGTAATTGGGAGTCCAGGAGCAACTCTTGACCTTGTCTTGCACATATACTAGAGAAGGTGGAAGGCTCAGGATTTCTATCATCCCTCCAAGGAGGCTCTAGCAGATGGCCTTTAGAATCTGATTTCCACAGTTGTGGAGGAGAAGAAAATTATTGATGTCCTAGCAGTGGTAACCATGCCCTGTGCAGTTTCTAAGGTGATGTCCTCACCATCTTCGTTCTTTTTCTCACTTACACTACATTCATTTATTAAGCCTCTGATGTGTGTTTGGTACTAGGAATACAATGATGACAAAAGTTAAAGTTTCCCCTCCGACATGTTTACTGTCTGTGAGGGACAGTTGTGCACAATTTCCAAAAGCAGTTAAGTGCTACAGAAGTCAATGTTTAGGAGTCTCCTGGGCTCAGAGGAGAAACTGGTTAATTCTCTAGGGTCAAGGGAGGGTGAAAAGTCAGGAACCACCTAGGATGGTCTCACACCTTGTATGGTGCCTGTGTTGTGCATGCATGCAGCTGTAGAATTGATGAAGGAGACTGCTTGAGCTGAGGAGCCTGAGAAGCAGGTGGGCATCCACCAGATGACAAGGGGTGCCAGGGTACAAGGAGCAACTCAGCAAGGCCTTGAGAGCAAATTGCAAGTGGCAGGGAATGCTGAGAACTAGTGGCAGTGGGCAGGCCAGGTCATAGGCTGCTCAAACATGTCAGCAAAGAGGTCTGGACCACTCCGGAGGCTGTGGGGGGCATGTCTAGAACTAGATGGGGTATGTGTGCCTAGGGATGTGGGTGGATGAGAGTTTCCTTTTGAAAGATCACTCAGCTGCAGTTTGGAGATTAACTGGAAGTTGGTGAAAATGGACAGCAAAGACATCACTGAGGAGGTATGACAGTCATTGGGTAAGAGGGAGGAAAGTAGAAGATGGTTTAGGGAGGTGTCAGAAAGTTAGCCTGATGGACCTACTGAATGTTCAGCCCAGGGACAAGCAAAGGGTTTGCTTAAATTTCTGTTCAAGATATAGAATGCAGAATGGAGTTTAGGGGAAAGACGTTGAGTCGACTTTTAGCCATGCTGCGTTGTAGGGACCTATGAGACATCCGAGGGAGATGTCTAGAAGGCAAAACTGGTCTGGGGCAGAAAATCCCCAAGAGATGACATGGGGGGCGGCTAGCCCTTGCACCCCAAATAACCTATATGTCATCTAGGTTAAAATGATAGCTTACCATGCAGCTGCATCCTCAAGACAAGTTTCAGACGAGCCTGATCATCCCTCTAGCTCCCTTGGTCTATTAGACATTCTGGAGCAGATTAGGGGGGAATCACCAGCACATAAAAGGAGTTCAAGCTCACAGAGCCAATGACATCATGCAAGGAGGAAGTGGGAAATCACTAGTTAAGGGCTATGGCTGAGAAGAGAGTTAACAGCAGAGACTGAAGAGGCAGGGAGGTGAGGAAGGATGAAAACAGGAGAGTTTGATGTCCAGAAAGCCAAAGGAGGAGGCAACGGCATTTTATGAGAACAGGGACTACGATTTTGTGCATGAAGTTACAGTGCATTGCACTTTGGGGAGCTATTATCATTCTTTAAATTGAGTTGAAATTGATCAACCATTGATCAATGACAAGTCAAGAAAGAGACTGAAAGAAAGGACTTACTGGTTTAGTAATTAGGAGGTTATTGAGGCTTTGCCATGGAGGGGGTTGGGGGCATCTCGTGTGATGTAACTTCCCTGTAAAAATATAGGGCATCATCTGCCCCACACTGAAATGGTATGTGCAGGATCTACAACCTAAATTTCCCAAGTCTAAATCCATCTTTTTCTGAGCTGGTAGGAAGTAGAGGAGGGTCCACAGCAACAGAGATGCTTTTAATGTTGATATTAATGCCCTAATGCAGTACATCTGGTCAGATTCAGAGCCAGAGTTGTATCTTGACTTTATAGCATTTGCTCATATTTGTTATTCTTAGGTGGCTGTGATCCTTTTGGATAGTTATGGGTATTTTAAGTAGACTCTTCACAGAGGAAAAGGTAGAGGTGGCTTCTTTCTCCTCCTTCTCTCTTTTTTTTTTTTTTTCGTCTTTTTGAGACAGGGTCTCCCTGTAGCCCCAGCTGTCCTGGAACTCACTATGTGGACCAGGCTGGCCTCGAACTCACAAAGATCCGCCTGCTTCTTCTTCCCAAGTGCTAAGGCGTGCACCACCATGGCCCAGCTTTCCTCCACCTCTTTCTCCTCTTTTTTTTCCTTCCAATGCTGGGGATCAAACCCAGGGCCTTATGCATGTTAGGCAAGCACGCTACCTCAGAGCTGCATCTCCAACTGGAACACAGATGCTTGAGTGGAGTGTTGTTTCATGGGCCACAGGGGTCTGTGTGTAGATAGGAGATGCTATAATAGTCCAGTTCTTAGGTCTACAATTAGAAGCTGACTCTAGCTAAACTGAAAAGAAATTTACTGTGGAGGATACCTGGTGGTTCACTGAACATCCTGGAGGGATGCAGAACAAGATTCACCATCAATCAGGATCTGTGGGAAGTTGGGTTGCTAGAACCAAAGTCATGGGACTGAAGACACTGACCCTGACCTGGGATCACTGTTGTTGGCATGCCTGGATGGTACCAAACTATTCAGAATGAGTTCTGAATTCTCTATGCTTTTGCATGCCATTCATTCCATTGGCAAAGCCCAGGTTGAGCATTCAGTCAGCTTAGCTTACATCACCTCCCTGCATTTTTGCTGCTGGCTCTAAAGAGCAAAGCTCTGGAGGCTTAGCTTCCCCAGTGGCAGGTGGAACTCTGCCTCCCATTGGGACTCAATGCCAGGTGCCTGAAACCAAGGGAGGAGTACCCAAGGGGGCTAGAGGGACGATCATGCTGGATGGACAGCTGACCCCATAGAACCTGAAGCCCATCCTAGCACTTATATTGGGAGGATTGGGAAGTATTGGATGTGGGAGGTGGAGACAGGATGTCCCCCTTGGGCCATTGAAAACATTACCCCTTGATTGTAATCTTTTTGGACATCTTTCCAAATCCTTAGCCTGTAACTGAGCTTTAGGATTCTTATATCCTCTGGAGGTCTGAGCATTTCATTTGCAATTGGATTTCCCCACTGGGATTGAAATCATTCCAGTGGAAAAGGTTTGAAATAATCCCAGCATCTTGGGAGGCCAACACATTTGATTCCACTTGAAAATGTCAGTGCCGCCTCATGAGAACAGACACCTAGGCTTGTGGCTCTCTAGGTAACAGTTACAACTTCAATTCTGTTCGTCTCCCAAGGCTGCAGGAGATTCACAGGATCACGGGGTACTTGAGAGGTGCCACCTTGCTTTTCAGACCAGAGGTTATTGTTTGGCTTGTGGTTTAGTTTGTGAAACAATTAAGGTCCCTGGTGCCCAAGCAGCAGTGGGCAACTCTCTACTTCTGAAGATGTCAATCTAGGTAAGATGTTCTACTCAGCCTCCTCCCTGAAGAGCTAGTGGATCTAGGGTGCTGTCTGCCTGGGACGGTCAATATCACCTGCCACACCAGTTTTCTAATCCAAAAGAAATTGGACAGCCCCTGTCCTTCATCTCCTTGAAGCAAGCATCTTCACTGAAAATGTGGCTGTTCAGTTGCAGTAACCTTAGACAAATGAACTAATTTCCTTAAAAACAAAAAGAGAAATGCAGTTTTGAACTTAAGAGCTCTTAGCTGTGGTGACTGCCAGGAGGTCAAGAATTTCCACCCCCCTGGTGCCTTGAAGTGGGAAGCTGCTGCTGCAGGAAGCTGGGTGTATCAGGGGTATCATAGGCTGGATTCATGTGGCCCTAGACTACAAACGATTTCTGATGTGGAGCTTGGTGACCAATGTAGGATAAGGATGGCCAGGGTGGTAAGGAAAAGGGTGAATTCCCGGCCAGTGTTGACTCTGGCCTAATTTACACTCAACTTGCCCATTTTTATCCAGATGAAATAAATTGTGTTAAGAGCACCACTGAAGCGGAAATGAAGTCTCAAGGGACCTGAGTTAGTATATTAAAATAGCTTTGGTCATGTCACCCTTCTTAACAACTCGAGAGCTACCCACATCCTGCAGGAGAAACCCCACCTTCCTCAGTACAGCGCATAAGGCCCTTGTTTGAGCCCAAGCCCACCACTGCCTTAGCACTGCCCTTTCTGTTCCAGCCAGGTCCACTGTTCCTAGACCTATCTTCACTCCTCTCTGCATTTGCTCATTGTTGCTCCCTCTGTGTGCATTGTCCTCCCTGCCTGCCTCCTTCTTGGCAGATGTCCACAGGGCCAGTGAGAAGTCACCTGCTTCCATACTACCTTTTTGAGCCACCACCTTTGTGTTTCTGGCATTGATTTCCCTCCCCACGGTAGGATGTTAAAGTCAGACACAGGTGTGCCTGGCTTCTCATCGGCCTGGAGTTGTGCCTAGCACATAGTAAGTGTCCCACAGAGGACTCCAAGGGCAACCTGAGAGGATGTGGGTGCAGTGGGACCTATGCCCAGGTGACCAGGTGTGCCTGGAGAGTTGGCTATCTGCAGGGCAGCTCCTAGTCTTATTTTTTCCCCTGCTGGCACAACTGACTACTTGGTGGCTATGCTATGTTTTTTTTTTTTTTTTTGAGCCTGTCAACAAGACCCTGGTGAAGGCAGAGTGGATATTTGACAATCCATAACACAGATCTCAACAACTGGTCTTGCCCAGTCTGAGAAGGACTCTGATGAGACACCCTGACAAAGTGTCTGTGGTAAGGAACTGGCTTAAAGGTGGCAAAGACTTCCTACTCTGAGGAAGATCAAATCCTGGCTGCCCTTAGACACCTCCCCCTCCCCCCCAGTTTTCATGACTAGCACAGACTGCTGGCTTTGCACAGAGAGGAAACAAGGAAGAACAAGTCAGCTGACTGTGGGAGGAGAGATGGGGCTCTTTGAAATGAAAGCTCTGTTCAGTCTGGTAACAAAATGTTGTTGCTCTTCCTGTCGGAGGGTGGAGAGGAACACGTTCTCTTGACAGTGACTTCAGGGTATAGCAGGAGTCCTAAAGCAGAAACATGGGATCTTAGTTTATCTATAAAATGAAAAGTTTAGCACACATGAGGTCCTTCCCACTTGGAGATTTGGCAAGCTTGTGAATGAAGCCTGTTGGGTGGTTGTCTTCATGGTGCCTTATGGTAGGACCTGGAGGTCTTTCAGAGGCAGTTTTTCACGATGTAGACATCCTGGGTCTTGATGTTGCTTGGAGAGTGCTTGGGGGAAGATCCTTCTGTCATGGCTGATGAACTGGACTGTTTTTTTTTTTTTTTTTTTTTTTTTTTTTTTTTTTTAAAAAAAAGCTCCCTGTAGCCCAAGCTGTCCTGGATTCACTATGGGGACCAGCCAGGCTGGCCTCGAACTCACAGAGATCCACCTGCCTCTGCCTCCCGAGTGCTGGGATTAAAGGCATGTGCCACCAACGTCTGTCTGGACTGTTTTTTTTTAAAGAGGCTTTTCTTTCTCAAAGCTGAGACAACTTTGGGCAAAACTCACATGTGCATTGCCTGTTAGACCAGTGGTAAGTGCATGACTTATGCTGGTTCTAGGTATATTTCCAGAACCTGGAAGCACATAGTATTTCCTCTCCCTTTTAGGAGCCCATTGATGTGTGTCTTTGTTCTTGGCCCTGGAAGATCAGATTAGGGGGAGCCTGGATGACAAGCAGGAGGACCAGGGTTGAATCCCCAGCACCCACACAAAAAACTGGATGTGGCCACACATGCCTGTAACCCCAGCCCTGGAGATGGGGGTGAAGACAGGAGGATGGCTGGGGTTTACCAACTGCTAACCTAGCTCAAGGTTCATTGAGAGACCCTGTTTCAAGAGAATAGGGCAGAGAGTGGTAGAGACCACTGGCATCCATATAGGAATGCATAGGCATGTGTACCTCCTTCCAACACACACACACACACACACACACACACACACACACAGATGCACACACACATGCACGCGCGCACACACGGAAGATCTATGCACAAAGCTATGGGTTCGATCCCTAGCATTAGCAGGAAAAAGTACTCCCTGGTTGGTAGAACTGAGAGATGTTGTCAGAAAAACTACTTTGGAAAATAGACAATCCAGGTAACTCACAGAGAACAATATATATTTTTAAACACTGAGCTTAAAGCTGCAAGAAAATGCTAATTGCTTTTCACCTATTAGTGCTACTCTTAAGAATTAATTCTAAGGAAATAGTTCTGAAAAGGAAAAGAGAGCTATTGGCAAAAAAGGTATTTGTGGCAATCTTGTTTAATATAGCAGGAAAACTGTTAACTGCCTCAGGGTTCTATGTGGCTAAATAATTCATGGTACTTGGACTCTAGAGAGTATCATACATTAATATAAAGATAATGCTAATTTATGGAACAATGTTGATGAATTTTTATGAAAAGAAGTAAAGCACGAAACTGTGCATGCAGTGGATGAATGTATAACAGCTTGAGTGTCTTGGCCATAGTATAAATTGGCATAATGTAAACACTGGATTTAGGTGAATAGGTTATGCTTGAAGTATTTGTATATTTTATATAAAGTATCTATACTTTTTAAAAGACTAGGCCTCAACATCAAAGACTTTGGAAATGGGTGGGAAGGAGGCCAGGGAGGGAATCCAAGCCTCCCATCTGTTACCACCAGGAAGACTCAACTGCTCTGTCTTATCAGTCACTGTTGCTGCATACTGGGGCTGGGGAATTCAGATTGGCTTTACTGCACTACCTGGCTAGCCATATAACCTCAGGGTTCACAGTATAAGGACTCTGTCTTCTGTGCGGTTGCTGCAACCTCGGGTGGCTCAGAGCCTCAGAAGGTTGTTCACACCTGAGTTTCCAAGGAACCAGCCAGCAGGGTGAGCATGTAGCCCTTGAGGCTCTGAGCCACCCACTCAGTACCTGCGGGCCCTACCCACAAGGGGAGGGAGTCATTTGTCTCTTCTGCAGTTCCTAACTGGCAGCAGGAGGATGTGCTTTGCAAGCTGACCTCCACAGCCCAGCCTCACCCAGGTGGGGCCCTAGTGAGGTAGTGTCTTGGGTGTGTCTACTGTTGCACATATTTTAGTATTGAACTTAAGAGTTGTTCTTTAGTGCTGGCCATATAAAGCCCCCACCTTCATCCAGTCCACCTTTGGCTTATCAAACAAGCAGTACTGTCCATGAGCTCTGCCCAGACTTGCAGTTGTGTTGAAGCTGAGTAGTCAGCATTTCTGAACTTCTGGGGCCTGGTAAATAGTCCACCACTCTTCGTATATTACACCCTTCTGTGGCCTTTTCTTCAAAGTGGGGAACTTTCTTGACATATGGAAAGTCTGTTTAGCAACCCTTTGCTATGCCCGGGAGTTGCTGCCCAGGAGTATGACCCCAGCAGGAAATGGAAACTCATTGGCAGTGTTTGGAGTCTTGGGGTAGGTGGGGCTAGAGAACTCTGGGTGTATCTTGGGTGGACAGGTTGGAGCTTGTTTAAACAAGGACCAATGTAACAGAACATGGAGATAGGTTTGGATATGTCCTGACCTATCTGGGATCCCGTTTTCTCCAGCACATGTCTGCTAAAACCAAATTCCAGACTGTCAGAGATCTGGAGTTTTTTGTTTTGTGACCAGACTGAAATAGGACCTTGTGTCTAGAGATTGGCCAGGGTCAAAGAGGAATTGGAAAAAGAATGTGGGTTCAGGGCTTGCCAGGGTGCTCATGAGGGGTACCCAAGACAGTTTCACGTCTTCTAGGACAAACAATGCTCATGTGTGTATCTGGAGTCAGGGATGCAGGCTATTACACCTCCCTTGAATATTGTGTTCATTCTTAGGTGCTCTGGCTCCACCTTTGCCCTCCAGTGACAGTGAGATCAGTTCTGATCATTGTTGGTGACTGAATATTAATTGCCACAGAGTTAAAGTAGCAGGTCATCTTCCTGAGCTCAGGACTAGCCCCTCTCAGTTCCTTAATTTAGAGACCATGTGGGTACCCCAGGGTTGTCAGCTGCTCAGTTTTTTGAAGCTTGAAACACATTTCCATAGAAACAATGCTATAAATGGTTTCTAGGTTCCTAAGGCTAGCCCACAAAGAACCCTGGTATCATCTCAGAAGCTGCTGAAATTAAGTATTAGTAAAATTGAGAGCACGCATGCAGCAGTTAAGCATTCACACACAGGACGTTGGAGGTTAAATGGTGTGGGTTTCTTTGGGTAACTTGATTTCTTCTGTGAGCATCTTTTGAAGTCCTTCAGATAGGGACGTTTAGGGTCCTTCTGCCCATAGTCATAACCTTTCCTCTCTGTTTGCATTCTTTCTCTCATCCTCATCCAGATGCCAGGGGCTTGAGCCTATCTGCCCCCTGGGACCCTGGCCTGGGGTACTGTATGATGAGGAAATCCTATTCAGTGGCTCCTATATCATGGTCTGGATCATTATCAGTCCTTGTTATTTAAACGAGCTTCATCAACTTGACAGAACAAACATTATAGTGCAACAATTTACACTGGTTAGACTTCTCACTTGATTGTTTCTAATGATCCTGTGGAAGTTTTAACGTTTGCAAGTTGGCCTCTAAACAGTTCCTTGGGCTAGTTCTGTCACTTTATATGGTTGCATCAGATTTCATCAGTTTTATCAGATTGGTCCATGTGTTGGGCCCATTCCCATGTCATTCTGTTGTTATTTTGGATTGTCTTCATGGGAGATTGTCTCCCAACCATAATTACCTGGTTAGAGCCTTAGACTTTTTCAACACAATGCCAGATCACATTCTAGAAGGATTTAAGCAGCTTAGGGTAGTGCAGGAATGGATGTGTAGCTGTTCTTCCAAAACCCTCTCAACAGCAGCTTTCTTGTCTTATTTACTTATTTTCAAGTTGACTAGGCACTAATGGGGCCCTAATGGTGTTCTAATTTACATATCCTAAAATTGCTGCTGAGACTACATTTTTTCCTCCTGATGATTTGCTGTTTGTGTTTCCTCATGTGTCAAACCCTGCTCATCTCCTGCAACTGCTGGAAAACCTCCTGCTAATGTGTCTCTGAGAACCACTTTCCTCTTGGGAAACACAAGTCTTCCTCCCTCCCTGCCTGGGTGGGGCCTACTCTTCAACCTTGTCTGATTCATTTTCATACTTGGAAGGTTGACTACCCCAGTGACTCTGGCCTTCAGCCTTCTGAATTCTGGGGTACAAGGGACAGGCTCTAGGAGAGCCCTGGGATAGAGGCTAAAGGGCAGGAGGTTAAAGGGAGTCAGAGGCTTTCTGAGGAGCTCCTGAAGGAAGTTTATAAAGTGACCACCTTGGAGGGTGGTTGCCCAGAAGTGCCTGGGGAGAAGCCTCAGGCTGTAAGGTCTCTGGAGTTCATTTGGTGTAGGGGTCATGCACTCAACACACACTCAGAGGCCAGCAGGGAACTGGGAGAATGAAATGACAGGCTGGCACAGTGTGATGATAAATGAAAGTAAGCCTTGGCCTAGGAAGGAGTAGGACCAGCAGAAAATGGGAATGTGTGAGCCAGAGCCGAGTGCCACTCCTCCTGCTGTGCCGTTCAGCCCCTCCTCCCAGGTGGAACGCTCCCAGATGTGGCCAATGCACCCAACTTGTGTTTTTAATTTTTTTGTTTTTGTTTTTCCATGACAAACCAGAAATATTAATTTTCAGTTTGAAACTCCTGATTACAAAAAAAGGGTCAGCAGTAAAGTCAGTTAGAATAAAACATAATATATGGGTCAGATAAACTATCCCTATGAGGGAGGAAGAATGGTTTACCAGGCTCCATGAATTTTGATTTTATCCAGTTTCCTTATTTGGGAAACACAGGCTCTGAGAGTATCCATCCTCTATGATATGGCGGAGAGAAGGAATCAGAGTCCAAGATCAAATTCCATCTGTATGACCTTGGGACAGCTGCTTCACCTTCATGAACCTCAGCTTCCTTATCTATAAAATGAGGATAATGCCTTCCTCTCAGGGTGCTGGGTGAAACCATAGGTTTTCTCTTGTCAGGCATACCCTAGAGGCTTGATTGTGTTAGGCTGGTCCTGTGTACGGTCATCTGGAAAATCAGAGGAAGAATCAGGCATAGAACTTTGCTCACATGATTTTTAGTTCATAGGCTATTCCACATCCTCTATCCTTGCTTTCATGGGGCATTTCTGTAGGTATCTAGACATAGGAGTCCTTCTTTTATGAAAATTATAGGTTACTTATGAGAGCTTAAGTGCTAAACTGCTACTGAGCTCAGATAATGGGGCCTCACAGCACAGTGGACTTTGTGTTGTAGGCTCTAGGACCCAGGAGACCACATATCAGTTCTAATAATACCATACACCACTGAACCCAAGGAGTCACTGATTCTAATAGATACCTTTATTTTATGTCAAGTTAAAAAAGAGAAAATGGGGCTGGAGAGATCACTCAGTACTTAAGAGTGCATACTGCTCTTGCAGAGGACCTGAGTTCAGTTCTCAGTCCTTCTATCAGGTGGCTCAAAACCAACTGTTAACTCCAGCTCCAGTGATCCAACACCCTCCTCTGAATTCTGCAGGTACCTGCACTCTTATGCACCTACCCACAAACAGACACATATATAAACATGATTTTTTTTATTTTTATTTTTTGGTCTTTTGAGACAGGGTCTCCCTGTAGCCCCAGCTGTCCTGGAACTCACTATGTAGACCAGGCTGGCCTTAAACTCACAGAGATCCACCTGCCTCTGCCTCCCGAGTGCTGGGATTAAAGGCGTAGGCCACCACACCTGGCCATAAACATGATTTCTTAAAAAACATAAAAAATAAATCTTTTTAAAAAGAGAGAGAGGGGCTGGAGAGATGGCTCAGTGGTTAGGAGCACTGGCTGTTCTTCCAGAGGACCTGGGTTCGATTCCCAGCAACCAACCACATGGTGGCTGACAACTGTCCATAACTCCAGTTCCAGAGGAATCTGATGCCCTCTTTTGACCTCTGTGGGCCTTGCAGGACACAGGTGCACTTATATACATGAGGCAATACACTCATACACATAAAATAAAAATAATAAATATAAGAGAAAGAGAACTGGTAACTAAATCACACATACAGGCCTATAGGCTCAGTATCGAAGGCTGAGTCAGGAAGATGGCTTGAACCCAGGAGTTTGAAGCCAGTTTGGGCAATATAGTAAGATCCTATCTCATGCATAAAAACCAAAATCCATAAACCAAACCACCATAACAAATACATGTTATCCATTGTAAGAAGCATCTTGATTCCAGATGTGCTAAAATGGGGAGGGGTGTACGTCTTAGAATCAATGTAACACTGTAACAATGAAAATAGAAACAATGTTCTAGTAATTGATTACTTTATTTACTTACTTTTTTTTTTTTTTTTCTGAGACAGGGTCTCCCTGTAGCCCCAGCAGGCCTGGAACTTGTTATGTAAACCAGGCTGGCCAGAGATCTCACCCATTTCACAGAGATCTGCCTGTCTCTGCCTCCTGAGATTAAAGGTGTGCACCACCACTCCTATTTATTTATTTATTTATTTAATTTTTGTCTTTTTGAGACAGGGTCTCCCTGTAACTCCAGCTGTCCTAGAACTCACGATGTGGACCAGGCTGGCCTTGAACTCAGAGACCTGCCTGCCTCTGCTGGGATTAAAGGCGTGCGCCACCACGCTCAGCCTGATTTATTTTTTTAAAGATTTATTTATTTGGTGGGGGCTAGAGAAATGACTCTGGTTAAGAGCACTGGCTGCTCTTGCAGAGGACCCACGTTTGGTTTCCAGCATCCATATGGTGGCCAACAACTGTCTGGAACTCCAATTCCAGGGAATCCGACACCTACTTCTGGCTTCTGTGGGCACTACACACATGATACACTTACCTATATGCAGGAAAACACTCACACATAAAATAAATAACTAAATAAAATAAAAATTAAAAATAGAATTAAAAAAAGGCTTTAAAAAATTTTTATGTGTATGAGTGTTTTGGGTACATGTGTAAGAGTACCACATGTGTGCAGTGCCCACAGAGGCCAGAAGAGGGCATCAGATCCCCTGGAACTGGAGTTATAGGTGGTTGTGAGCCACCATGTTTGTGCTGGGAATGAAACCCAGGTCCTTGGGTCCTCTGAAAGAGCAGTAAATGCTCTTAACTGCTGAGCATCACTCTACCCCCCTAATTGATTACATAAATTTTCCTACATGTGGTTTTATGGATGCATTTATCACAAGTATTTGCTAGCACCCACCATGTGCAGGTACTATGCAGACATCAGGAATACCAAGGTGAGGAAGATCTAGGTTGTGCCCTTGAGGAGCTCTGGTCCTGGGCCATGATGCTCTGACCCCAGAAAGGATCAGTAAGCAGAGAGCATATGTAGACTGTGGAGTAAAGAGGAATGGAGGTGAATGTGTAGGAGTGGAGACCTAGCAGGGGTGTGGGTGCCTGCAGGTTACTGTCGGGAGGAAGAAAAGCAGCAGCTAAATAAGGCAAACACTGTAAACCAAACCACCACAACAAATAAATACATGTTATTCATTGTAAGAAGCATCTTGAGGGGCTGGAGAGATGGCCCGGCAGTTAAGAGCACTGACTACTCTTGCAGAGGACCTGGGTTCAATTCCCAGCACCCACATGGTGGCTATGAACTGTCCTTAACTCCAGTTCCAGGAGAATCTGAAGCCCTCTTCTGACCTCCACGGCATTGCACAACACTGGTGCACTCACATACATGCAGGCAATGCACTCATACACATAAAATAAAAATAATAAATAATATTAATAAATAATAATTTTTTTAAAAAAGCATCTTGATTTCAGATGTGCTAAAATGGGGGGGTACATCTTCGAATCAATGAGACAGTAACAATGAAAGTAGAAACAATGTTCTAATTTTTACTTTTTTTTTTTTTTTTTGAGACAGGGTCTCCTTGTAGCCCCAGCTGGTCTGGTACTTATTATGTAGACCAGGCTGGCCTCAAACTCACAGAGATATGTCTGTGCTAATTTCCTGAACCCACAGGCAATCCTGCAGCACAAATTGCTATACCACACAATCAGTCCCACCAAAGCTCCCTTTGGGGGGGACAGTGGTGACTTTTTAGCCAGCACTCAGCTGCAAGCTTGGTAAAACAGATCCAGGAGGACTCTGACACTATGCATTCATCAGCTTCCCCCTGCTTGGAAGAATGAAGGGAGGTTTCCTGAAAGAGCTGCTATGAGTTCCAGTCTCCTTGGAGACCTGGCCATGGGTTACCTGCAGATGAAAGGAGCAGGAGGAGGAACATAAATGAGGATGAGGGTAAGAAAGCAGGCACCTTGGGGAATCTCAGGTGGTTTGTCTGTTTCAAGTGGAGGATGATGCTGAGGGTGGGAAGTAGGGCAGTGCTGGACGGGTCCAAGAATGTGTCTAACAGTCTGGTTCACAGCCCCAGCTTGATGTAGATGATGAGAGCTGCTGAGGAGGGAGCATCCTGATGGCACTGTGGACCATAACATGTATGGCCAGAAGCAAGAAGTCAGCTTTAAGAGATGAGGAAAATGATAGCCAGCACAAATCAAAGACCTAATATGGGCCAGACATTTAAAAACTCTCTCATCCTCACTCTGCAGATGAGCAAATTAAGTCTTTAAGAAACTTTTTTAAGGGGTTGGAGAGATGGCTCAGCAGTTAAGAGCACTGGCTGCTCTTCCAGAGAACTTAGGTTCAGTTCCCAGCACCCATATGGCAGCTAACTACTCTCTGTAACACCAGTTCCAGGGAATTCAACACTCTCTTAAGGTCTCTGCATCTAAATGAATAAATAATTGATTTTTATTTATTTTTTTTGTCTTTTTTAAGACAGGGTCTCCCTGTAGTCCCAGTTGGTCTGGAACTCACTATGTAGGCCAGGCTGGCCTTGATCTCACAGAGTGCTGGGATTAAAGGTATTCACCACCACGCCTGGCCTAGGGTTTTTTTTTTTTTTTTTAAGAAAGCCGTTTAAGTAATTTTAAGGTCATCAGGTTAGCATAAGCCAAGATTGGGACTCAGGAATTAACCTGTGCTTATAACCTGGACACTCCCATGACTATGAATTTTAGATTCTAGTCCCTGATTTATCAGTATTTATTTTCATTTTAAAGCAAGCCCCACTGTACATACTGGATCTCTGGGGATCCCTATCTTCCTGGCGCACTACCATAATGTAGGGAAGCTGAGTTCCAGCAGACAGCCACAAGGGAATCTGTCCAGAGCCTGTTCTGCAGGGGCTTGGGACTGTTAAGTGAGGTCTCTGGGAAGCTGGCAGCTCTTGTAAAGAAAGGGTGCCTCTGTCCCTTGGCCCTGCTGGCCTGCCCTCCCTGGCAGCCACACCTGTTTTGTCCTTCTCCCTGCACCCAGCCAGACATATTTCCAGGAGTGACAGCAGCAGCTGGGATCATCTACAGAAGCTCCCTCTCAAGCTTGACAAAGGCACTCAGAACCTCACTAGGCCTACAGGGGAGGGGCAGGTGGGAGGGATATAGACAGCTGGGGGCTAGTGTATCAGGCATGGCCATGCCCCCGAACAGGTGAAATAAGTATGACTCAAGAGGAGGGTCCCTGGTATTCAAGAATAAAAGAGAGTGCAAGGACTTCTTAGCCCAACTTAGTGACTGGGGTAGTTTTGTTCTCTCTGCTCCCCAAGAAAGGGCCTGGCAAAGGTATACAGAGAAGACACAGCATCCAAGAGGTGTCCTTATTCAGCCCAGGTTCACAGTATTGTGGAAAGATGTAGTAGAAAGGACACAAAGGGAAGAGGGAGGGGCCAGTTTTGAGGGACTCCTCAGATAGGACACAAAATCGATGAGCCCAGCAGAAAATCATCCTGGAGCCCAAGCTGCTCTCCCGTTCTTGTTCTTCCTGCATCAGCCTCCTGAGTTCTAGGATCATAGGTATCTGCTGCTACTACGATTCCTCCTCCTCCTCTTCCTCCTCTTCCTCTTCTTCCTCCTCTTCCTCTTTTCCCCCTCTTCCTCCTCTCCTCTTCCTCTTCTCCTTCTTTATAACAGCTTTAGTGAAGTATACTCAAGTATCATAAAATTCACCCTTGGAAGATTTTAATGGGTTGCACATGGGTGGTGGCCAGTCAAAGGAGTGCTGGACTACTCTGAGCAGCCACTAGAGTTGGCATGTCTCAGCAATCTCTAATACCTTACTCTACTGTCAGTTGGAATCAGAGTTGGGAAAGTAGTCCAGGATGCTTTGGTTATTTCACAGCAGATGGGAACAGGAGCTCTGTATTCTCTTCCCTGTAGTTTGTGAAGAAGTGGGTGGCAGAAAAAGGGTAAGGTCTCAGGAACACCTTCCTACCCCACAATCTCAAAGGTCACCTACTTGGTTCCCCAGAGACTTGTAGGAGGGGCTAGAGCTTCTAAAACCAAAACTTTTACTTTACAAGTCAGTGATTCTGCACTGTCATATCTGCAGCAAGACTGACCTTTAAGGCTTTCCCAGAAAGGCTGTAGTTTCCTTCATACCTGCCATGTGCTTGTTGGGAGGTAGATTTCTGCCAAGCCAAATTTTGAAGTTTGGTTGAGGTGAAGGAGTTGCTGCTCGAAGTAAGCAGAGGTCCTCCAATGACTTCTGTTTCTTGTGCATCTTGCCACTTACCTCTCCTTCCTGTGCTGCTCTTGGGACAGGCCTTGTAGTCTGTGTGGGAGGGGAGGAAGTCCTGGCAGGACGAGGCTGAACAGTGCCCTTTGGAGTGGCTCCTACTTGTTCCCGTGAGGCTGGGCCCTGGTTCTATGGCTCTTCTAGGAATGTGCTCCCCAGCTGCCCTTTCTAGTTGACTGGGGATGTCCCAGGGCTGGTTTGTATTATCTCTCAGGGGCTCCCTCTGCAGAAGCTGAGTGAGCCCTAAGGAATGTCAGGATGGCTGTAGGCCTAATGAGGAGCATGGCAGTAGTGGGCACTGGAGACTGTGGGTTGCTTTTGTTTTCCTCACTTGGACCAATTGTCAGTAGAGGGGCAGAAACCTGCAAATGGAAAAATAAAAAAGGTTGTTATACCCAGGAGCCCTGAGGGTCTAGCTTATACTTGAGGACTTGTGTGCCTGAGTACCCCAGTCCCTCAATTGCTCACTGCCTTACTCTGTGGGAGATTGAAGGAAGAAAGGTAACAGAGGATTGGCTTGCCCTATGATCTTATGTAAGGTACTTAACCTCTCTCAACCTGTGTTCCCATCCTTTGAGAGGGCTAAAATACTCTCACACACTTGTTTAGTAGCTGTATGGGGAAGTGCTTTAAGGCTTGTCATAGTGGATGCTAAATCAGGGACCCTGGGCTTTTCTTTATAGAAGGCAATTTACAAGCCCTCCTTCATTTACTTTGGACAATCAAAGAATCATGGATCTTAAACTGGAAGAGATTTTAAGAAATCATCTGATGTGCCAGGCTGGGTGTGGTGGCACATGCCTGTAGTCCCAGCACTTGGAAGGCAGGTGATCTCTGAGTTCAAGGCCAGCCTGGTTTACACAGTGAGTTCCAGGCCAGCTGGGGCTACAGGAAGACCCTGTTTCAAAAAGACCAAAAAAGAAGAGAGAGAGAGAAAAAAAAAAAGAAAAATCATCTGGTTTAGTCCCCTGGCATAATTATTGGTATTTTGTAGCAAAGACTATTTTAAGTGATCTTTACTTTGACCTGTCTGTCATAGCATAAGACAATCCTTTTTCCTCAGGGGAAAGGTGATTTCCAGGTGCACACAGGTGGCAGTGAAGCCAGAAAAAAGGTGGAATTGGATGGAAAGTCATGTCTCTTAGGATCTTGCAAGATCTGGGCCATTTACTCTCTACATAAATCAAAGACCCAGGCCCTGCACGCTGGGAGGGTGGGGGTAGGGGTGGTGGGGGTGTGTGAGAATCATATTCTGCTGCCCCTCCACTTCTCCTGAGAAATCAAGGGATGCACCTGACAGTTAGGACCAGTCACAGGGGAAAGTGGCTACCAGAACAGTGTATTCTTCAGTGGTTTTTCCTTCAGAGGAAAATCTTCTGACTCATCTTGAGAAGCAATAACAAAGAAACACCGAAATACACCTGACTTTCCCTCTGCTCTGGAAGACCTCCTGAACTGCAGAAATTGTTTTCCATCATTCACTAAACCGGGGAAAAGAGGCACTAGGGCTTGGACCAGAAAATTATATTAGGGAGGGGACCAGAGATGTGGCATTGAGTCAAAAGGTTCTCAACTCTGGCCTGAGTTGTGAGAATTCAATCCAGGAGCTTTTCATCTCCTAAGTAATGGTCATGTGGGTCCTTTATAGGGACAGAGCTGGTTTCTCAGTAACCTTGGTACCGTTGGCAGGCGGGTGGGTTAGAAAGTGAAACTCGGGAAGGGTGTTAATAAAGCGCCTTGGAGAGGACTGCATAATTTACCGTATCCCAAACCACAGTTTTCTTTGTGGAAGAAAGCGACTTGTGCCCTCTCCACCATCGCGCACACACACTTTCCTGGCAGGCTCGATGAGTTTCCAAACATTTCGTCACTGTCTCCTCCTGACCTTGGTGTGCAAGGAACCAGCCGCGTGGCATGTTGGTTACCGCAAAGCCATCGGGGGCTCAGGTCTGGGCTGGGGGAGGGTGGCCACGGCCTGGAGAGTAGAGGTGAGGTCTGCTGGAAATCCCCAGCCTGGGCAGCCGCATGAGGTTTAAAGACGCCTTCCCGGCCTTATTTGGTCGCAGGAAGTGGGCGGCGCCGGGCCTGCTGGCGGAGAGGCGGCCCCAGACAGTTGTGCTGATGAAGTGGTAGAGCTGGTTCCTCCTCGCCGCGGAGCCGTGCGCGCCGGCCAGTCGCTGGGCGCTCCGCGCTCCCAGCCTCGAGTTGTGCAATCCTTTGTAGCACGCCAGAGTCCTCCTCCTTCGCTGTCGCCTCTCGCCCTCTCTCGCTCTCTCTCTTTTTTTCAAGCTGTGAGCTCAACCGATGAGTCAGAGCCGTGCAATCCTGACACTGCATCGCAGGACTGGGGGTGACACGGAGGGAGGGAGAACACTAGAGCGCTCCGGAGGCGGACTGTAAGGGCACGGGGCGCACCGAGGCGCCTGTGTCGCGAGTGGGGGTGACAGCCCGCACGTCCCGCCCGGGCCCTGTCTGCAAACTTCCCAGCTTCGGGAGGCGCGGGCTGGCGGAAGCCCGGAGAACGCCACGGGGAGGCGACGGCGCCTGTTTGTTTTTAAAATCCGGGAGTGCGTGCAGGCGGCTGGACTCTCGGAGGCGACCCCAGGCGGCGGGCCCACGGTGGAAGGGAGCCTGCTGAGGCCGGAGTAGTGGAGCCAGGTAAGTGGCGTTGCTTAGCAGGCGGCAGAGGCCTGCACGCGGCGCGGCTGGCGAGGAGACCCCGTGCCACCGTGCAAGCCAAGGCCGCTCAACCGGCGGGCTGCAGCCCTGCACGCGCAGGGACGCGGGGCCGCAGCTGACCAACTTCTGCGGCCTGCGGGGCGGCGGGAGTGGGAGCGTGGGCCGCCTCCGCCCGGCCCGCACCCTACCCGCGACCGGCAAGTACCCGGCACCCCGCACCCTGGGCCCGCAGCTGCGTGTGGAGCGCAGCCCCGCCGTGTTCCTGCAGCTACGCAACTCGATCGCGGCCCCCGCCCACTCGGGGCAGGAAAACCCTCCCGAGGCTGGGGACTATGGCTGCTGCTCCTGCGCCCGAGCGAAACGTGGTGTCTGCAGGGACCCGCTGGTGTGACGGAGCTCAGGCCGGGGAGGCGCCACGAGAGGCTCGCGAGCTGCGAGAACTTGGAGCTCCCCTTCTCTTTCCAGCCTGGGAAAGTGGGAATGGGCGGCTGTGTCGGCGCGGGGACTCTGGGGGAACAGTGCTGTGTGTGGCTGGAACCGGGGACTGGGTAAGTGCGGTAGAGGCCTAGGCTGCAGCGCTGAGCGCGGGCGGGCTGTCGAACGAGCCCCGAGCCGCCTCACCCTGCGCACCAGGCGCTTCTGGCGCACCTCAGACCTGTCATCCGTCTCGCCAGCCCCCGCACGGCCGCGCCGCAGCGATGGGGCGAGCCAGCGCGGCTCCTGGCCCGGTGCTGTGTGCTAGGGTGCCTAGCCGGAGTGCTGGAGTCGGAGTTCATCCGGGCCCTGCTTATGGCCGGCTTGGTGGAGTTAATGAATCACCCCCCGACGCTCACTACGAGGAATGTGTGCAACCCCGCTGAGCCCCCCTACCCAGGCCTTTGGTGGGCACCTTGAGGCTTTCAAGCCTCAGAACCAAGACAAAGCTAGAGGAGGTGCCTGCCACCCAAAGGGGAGGCCACTTTGTGTTCCCAACCATCTTCTAGTCTGATCTGCTGGAAGGATGAAAGGGGAAGTTACTTGCCTCATTTAAACTTTGTTGGCCACAACTTCAGTGGCTACTTCCTGCTTCCACTATCCCACTTTGGACCTAGGCTAAGTAGGATGGGGAGCACTGGCTAGACTTTGAGGCCACCATGACACGTGTGTGCAGGGGGATCCTTGTTGGCAGCTGTGGCTGGGGAGGGGAGAGGGTGTCAGGCTTCCTCCAGCAGGGGGAGCTGGGCCTTGGAAGCCTGGGTTGTTCTGTCCCTGAAGCTTTAGGACTTAAAGAAGGTCTGGGGAAGATGGAAGATTGTGACTGTGATTCCAACCTTAGGGCCTTATCTAAGGGGATGAAAGCGCTGGTCTTATTCCAGAGCCGCTCAGGGAAATTGTGGCACATGGCATCAGAGAAATGCACCGTTTCCACAGGGTTAGATGGCTCCAGGACCAAAGAGACAGCCCTTCCGTTGAGGACTTACGGGTCCTTTCTTTCTTGCTGCTCTGCCCAGTGAATAATAAGGGTGTAAACATTCAATTACTGTGATAAACTATCTCATTGCATGGCCCCTGTCCAGTCTCCATTCTAATTGGATTGGCCTCTGGCTGATTTCTCTGGTCTGTAGCTCCCAGGGTCAAGGGGTGAAGAACCCCCAGGTTTACAGCTTGCTCTGGGACAGCCTGCCAGCTGCTATATGGCAGCTCCAAGCACCAGGCAGAACCCCTACTCCTCATTTCAGGAAAGAGTGCCCTTGGAGTGCCCAGAAGGATGAGAGTTTAACTTTTAAACATGAGATTTAAAAATAGCCCTAGTGTTTGATGCTGGGATGCTGCTTTTAATAAGCAGAAGGAGAGAAAAAGGCAACATGCAGTTGTAGATGCAGTTGAGGACTGCCCATGGCTGGAAACCCAGGGAAAGGCTACTTATTGGAGCTAAGACCCCTGGAAGAAGATGGGGATGGGAAGCAGATGGTGAATGCACCCAACTAGTGTCCTGTAGGCCCGGAGGATAGATCTTGGGCCTTAATAGCCCCTTTTCTGCAGTTAGGTTTCCCAAAAGAAAAGCTTGCTCATGCTGGCTTGAGGGTGGGAACATAAGTAGCTAGGAGACTCCTGCTTCTCCTTTGAGTCCTGTTTCAAATGTCACTGCTGAAGACCTTTGCCTTCTGAACACTCATTATTTGCGCACATACTGTAGTGTCAGAAACAGACTCTCCTTCATAGAGTTTCTGTCAGGACTCTGAATTAATATAAGTAAAACATAGCTTCTGCTCAAGTGGAAGCTCAATGTTGTTTCCACGATGCCTGGCATCCAGTGAGAGTTTAGTATGTGTTAGTTAAATGAGTGAAATATCTCTATCAAAAAAACATGCACCTGCCAAGGTTAGTGGTACAGCTGTCAAGTCCCAGATACTTGGGAGGCTGAGATGGAGGATTACTTGAGTTTATGAATTCAAGGCTATACTGGGTGGGCTATGTGGTCTCTGTCTTAAAAAGAAAAAAGAAGGGAAAGAAGGCATGGTGGTACATGTCTTTAATCCCAGCACTCAGGAGGCCAAGGCTTGGGGATCTCTGTAAGATCAAGGCCAGCCTGGTCTATATAGAGAGTTCCAGGCCAGCTAGGGCTATAGGGAGAGCTTGTTTCAAAAAGATCAAGAAAAAGAAAGAAGGAATTGGCATGTGGAGGGCCCAATGAATCCCTGCTTTGCTGGAGGGACCTTAACACACTGCATCATTAGTTTCAAAAGGATCAGTCCACCATGAATGATTCTGGTGTTGGTAAACTGGTTCCCTGGCACTACTCTGCATTTGGCCTTCTAGATCCTGTGTCTTAGTCATCCTGACCCCAAGGGGACCACAGCATGAGAGTGTAGAGCCTCCTGCCTGGAGATCTGCTAAGCTGGCCATTTCCTTTGGCCATGCCAGGTTGTTACCCTTACTGTGTGTGTGTATAAGTACCAGTGCAGGGACAGCTGGGGCCTCGATTCTCTCTCAACTCACTGCAAGCTGCAGGAGAGTGGTGGCTTTTCCTTGGAGGGATTGCTTCTGTACATCACAACTCTGTGGGACTAAAGAAAATTGTACCCTGGGCTGGGGCCAGGAATGCCGAAATCCCCAGCTCTTAGTGAGGGATCACATTTGCATTCAAAGCAACATTTAGGACATGGTAAGACTGTGAGCTCATTTTATGAATCAGAAGCATTACAGCATAACTTCAGTGTTGGAGACTGCTCTTTGGAATCTAGATCACCCTTCCTCCACCCCTACCTGAATGTACACTTCCCTGGGCTCTCACTGTTGCAAACTTGGGAGCCATAACAGTTAGTGAGGAGCATCAATTCAAATTCCAGAGCTATCAAGCAAAACTCATCCACACCCACTTCCGCCTCCACTCTGGAATACCATTCCTGGATGGTGTGTGGACAGACACCCTGGCAGTGACTAAAGGAAGCCTGGTGGGTGCATGGGAATGACCCCTGGGCAGACTCAGGTTCATTCTCCAGCTTTTCCACCTGCAGTGTGTCTTTGGGCATTGCTTAATTTCCTGAGCCTCAGTTTTCCCTCCGTAAACTGGAGAGGACAATAGTACTTTGTTCTGTTACTATAAAGGTTAAAGAAGATTATGCATGCAAAGTGATGGGCAGATGGTAAGTAGGTTTGCAACTGATGCTAGCTGTCCATTCACTAGGATCAGGTCCAGCTCTTGTTTGCCTTTTGCTCCCACTGGGGAGGAGGAAATGTAGGGTGTCCTGATTGTGGTAGAAATGCAGTGTCCTGGCTTGTTTAAATGAAGCTTATTTTCTAAATCCTTAGGCTCTAGGTTATAGCTATGTGATCTACTCACAGCTGGAAGAGCCCAGCCTTGTGTAAGGGACTCTGTCCCTGGAGGAGACAGCCTCCCAGAGGTCACATTGTGCTCTGTGGAACCTACCCTCCAAGGCCTCAGGCCAAACAACTTAGTGGGTAGAGATGCTTTCTCAGCCTCTGAAAAAAGTTCCCTTGTTTTTTCCCACCTTAATCCTGTCTGTGTGACCTGGATGGAGGTTTGGGTGGAGCTAGGATGGGGGTGGTCCCACTGAAGAACCCTTTGGCTGGTTTACCAACTTAACTAGGAGCAGAGGTGAGGGGAATCACCAAGTTAAGTGAATTGGAAGAAAACTGCCACACATCAGGAAGAGCTGGAGTTTGGCTAGGTGGGGGTGAGGGTCTCCCCAAGAGAGCCGGTTGCTATTTGTGAGGTCTTGGGGAGAGAACCAGGACTAGAGGCCTGAGGCTTCCCTGGCAGCTGTTGCTTTTGCTCTTCCTGGAATGGTGCCTGGTGCTGCGGCCAGCCTGGGAAGGTGCTCCCTGTTCCCTTTGCCTTTCTCCCAGCCCAGGGAGCTCATGGTGAGAGTTGCTTTTTCCACGAACTGCTTCTTCCTCCAAGTCTCAGAGAGGGGGAGGGGATCAGCCAGGGTGAAATCTGTCCACCAGAACTTGGAGAGAGGAAGTATACTAGGCTTGCAGCCAGATGGGGATTCCCTCAGGCCATCTAGATTCTTTGGGGGAGATGGGCTCCAGAGAAGGAGCATGTGAGGAGTTTTGGTCCTCTGCTTTTCCTAATAGGTAGGCAGATGCCCAGGTCCAGCCCACTGTAGCCAAAACTTGCCAGTTTGTAAGAGAAGGTCACTAGAGCTCAAAAAGGTACTGAAGTGGTAACCTGCCGCCCTACAGTACAGATGGGCCTGTGCCTTAAACTCCTCCCAGCCTCTGGCAGCTTCTCCTCACCTGACCTTGCTGGGTTAAGGCCTCAACGGGCTGTAGTTCAGAGTCCTGAACTACCCGGCTTTGGAGAGTCATTCTAGAACTGGGGAACATTTAGCCAAACTCTTTCCCTAACACATAGGGAGGCTAAGAGGCCATGAGTTGCTTGGGGTTGCCCTAGCCAGCTCCATTTTCACCCTGGGTGGGTGGGAAGAGGGGCTGTGCCTTCATCCTGTGTCTTCCCCAGGGTCGCTGCCCCTCCCAGTTTGGAAGTAGTAAGGGCTGACTGCCATGCAGGAAGAGCCCGGAGGAATACTGTCTGGGCTCCTGGGTGTGGCTCAGCCCTCCCCTGGCTCCATAGCTATTTATTTGGCTGTGTGTGTGTGTGTGTGTGTTTTCTGTGGTTGGGAAGCTGGATCTGAGAGAAAGCAGAAGTACCCATGGTATGCTACACACCACACACATGTGGTCTGACATGAACAGGTAGGAGAGGAAGAGAAGGGACAAAGGCCCCACTCCACCGTGGCTGCTGGTGCCTTCTGTCCCTGCCACAGACTTGCACGCTTGAGCATAAACGGCCCTTCCATGTAGCTAGCAGCCTTTCCTTGCTGGCTCTGGACAGAAATGCCAAAAATAACCAGGCGAGCACTTCCACTTGTGGGACTGTCTGTCGTGGCCTCTGGGCAGGCTTGCTTATTTTCTTCTGCAGGCCTAACAGCTGCTATCCATCCTTACTCCTTCCTGTAGCCACCCTTCAAAAGCTCTTTCAGTCCATGGTGCCTTCCTTTTTATTACTCTTCTGGCCCAGGAGGGTGGTGGTTCATCTTTGTGGGCCTGGAAGCTTGACCAGTATTTTCTGGGGAATACTTTTGTCCCCTGCACTCCTCCTGGCACAGCTGAGTCAGAGGAGGCCTGTGCTGTATATGCTCTGGAATTCTTGCCAGCCCTCTCCTGAGTCTGTGGGCCAGATGCCCTGCATGTCTGTCGAGCCCAACACTGTTGCTGGAACTCCTGGTCTCCTTGTCCTGCCTACCCGGCCAGTGCTGCTGTCAGCCAGTTGTGGAACTGGAAGAGGCAGGCCATTCATTTCCCCTAGAGTGATAAAGAGCTACCTCTCTCTGCCCAGCTAGAGGGGAAAGAATAAAATTTATTGAGTCCTTACATTGTGCAGACACTTCATCTATGTATTACTTCATCTAATCCCACAACCAACTATAATATTGGTATGCCCACTTACTGATAAGGAAGCTGAGGCCCACAAAGGCTGGTAATGGGAGAAGACTGCATACTGTTCTATTTGCCCCTTGCCACAGAGATCCTCTCTTGCATTTTCTTATACATAGGGAGCACTCGATGGAATGAAGTGAAAATGCTAAGAATTTAGGCGTCATTAGACTGACTGGTAGGGGAGATATTTGGGGTTGGGAAAGGCAGGAAAGATCTGTCTCTTTCCCTCTCTCCACATCCTTCACAGGACAGCTAGAAGATCAGCTTTGAACCCTGAGGCTAGCTCTGGAGGACTCAGCTTTGGGTTTAGGTCTAGGGATTGTTGGGCTAGTCACTCATGTTCAGGAGTGGTGAGGCTTGATTTAGGCCTTCCAGGGACCTTTTAGATATCTCTTTTCCCAAATACAGCTCAGCCTCTGCAGTCCTAAGACACTCTGGAGACGATTGACTGGGTTAGATGGCTAGATGGGATCTTGGGTCTCTCTGGCTGCTGGGTTTGACCCTAGGGCTTATCATTCCTTTTGCTTGGCCCATGTCCCAGAGAGCCTGGTTGATGTGTACTTGGGGCTTAGGCTGAATGCTCTGCCGGTGCCCGGTGTGCTGTGCCAAAGGCCTCTGGGTGTATTTCAGGAACAATAAAGAATAAATCAACATAGGAGGAAAGGCCCTACAGCAGCTGCTCAGAGACTAGAGAAATGCAAGGAATGTGCCAGCATTTGGCAGAAGTCCTGCATCTTGACCGGGGCCTGAGAAAGGGCCTGATGCTGACTTGATATTTGGGTGAGAAAGATAGGCAGTGCTCTTGCATCCACCCTGCAACCCTTCTAGGAGCTTCCAAGCAGCCATGCTGGGAATTCTGCTTTGCTGACAGCAAGTTTTTGTACTTCCTGGTCACTAGAAATATTTAGCTCCATCCTTTATTTTTACCTCAAACAGGCAGATATATATCCCTTCCATTCACAGCCTGGCTACCAGATGGGTCTTGGCTGTCTGTAGAGCTGGCCAGGCAGAAAAGGTTTGGTAGCTTTGACCCCATATACCAGACTCTTTGCTTCACCTCTGTGCTTGGCAGGAAATGAGCCAACAAACATCAAGGCAATACCAGGTCTGAGGAGGTGCCAAGTGTGAGGCATCCACTTGATAGCGCCCTGACTGGGCTGTATTCAAGTAGTCATCTATGTGTCCTTGGGGCAAGTGACTTTAGGTCCATGGTCACTTTACCTCTTGGGGCCTCAATTTCATTAGCCATGAAATAGGAATTTCTACTGTGATCTTTAGAGTGTGTGGTCACTAGTCTCCCCTATTTAGCATGTACCTCAACAGCTTTTATTTAAAAATTTAATTTCTCAGGAGAAGACTTCAGAGCCCCATGTAGAGATGCGAGTGTCAGGGCCAGCCTGGGAACTGCTAATAGGCACTCCAGCATGGAAATGATCAGACAGACTTCAGGGTGTCAGAGGAAGGAATTGGAACTTGGACGTCATGAAGATTTGGGGCATTTGGTGACTCGAAGGTTCCAGAGGTAGAGACAGGGACATGAACCTCATGGGGATTTGGGATATTTTATGACCAGAGGGGAGAGTCAGGCTTTACTTTGAAGAACTGTTGGCTAACTGAGGGTATAGAGTTGAGCAGTATGGGAAAGGTGTGGCTTCCTCCTTAAGGAAAAGATGTAGAGCCTTCCATAGGTTGGTCCAGGGCTGGGAATCACCTGTAGCCTCCTCAGAGCTACTCACCTGCTGGGCTTTTCCCAGCCACCTGCCAGAGGCAGCCACACTTCTAGAATGTCAGGTTAGTTTCCTATCTAGCTGAAGCTGTTCATCAGGGATGGTGTGAGCAGCCTGGAGGCTTCTGTCATCCGTTCCAGACAGCTCAGTGTGGTATCTAAGCAGGAGGCTAAGTCTGAAACTCAGAGGAAGTTTGCAAAAAGAGTTCTTGAGACAAGTAGGCCTGCCTTCAGCCCTGGGCTTGCTTCTGTGCTTCTCTGACTTTAGGTCTGTGGTTTGACCCCTTGAATTTTTTTCAGGTCATTTTTGGGAAAGAGGGAGAGGAAGATAATCCACTTTGTTGTGAAGGTTACATAGGAATGCTTAGTACCATACCTGCATAGTGGCACCCTCAAGAAATGTTATTTGTATGGTGGTGGGATTAACCTTGATGCCTAGCTTTGCTCTGTTGTCTTGCTAAGAGGTGGGACCTGTCTAAATAGAAACATCTAAATGATACATTGTTATTGAGGTCGGCCATACTAGAGCCCTGCTATGGTCCTGGCTGTGTGCTAAGGCAAATTTCTTGCCTTCTCTGGATTACTATGAGGAATAAGGAATTGGACTGAGTGAACATGGACTGCCTTTAATATTTGGAATGTGCTCAGCTTTCCCAACTGAGTCCTGCTTTGCCAGTTGGCTTTGGAGAGAGGCACAAGACACCTTGATGTGCTGGGAGGCCTTTACCAGACAGAGATCCTGCTGACCTTGCAGCTTCTAACCTACCTCTGCAGGCCCCCCCACTCTCTCTGCTGCCTGTACAGAGATCCTGTTGGCTCTCCTGACTTCCAAGGGATTTTTACCAGTGCCCCCAATATGGAGGGGGAGTTGAATTATTTGTTGAGAGCAGTGTTGGAAATGGTTGGAAATAACCCCAGGGAAAGCAGTCCTGGAATGGAACAGGAAAGAAGGCAGAGGCAATACTGGCTTTGTGGGGTTCCCGGAAGTAGTGTTCCTTCTGGGGACTACAGACACAGGGTAGTGGAAAGAGGGGGGACTTTGGGGACAGTAAGCATTTGGATCTTCTGCCACTTTCTCAAAAGCACCTGTTTCCCTCTGTAGAAAGAACCGGCCCTCTATGTGTGGCTTGTAAGACTGCAGGATTTGCAAAGCAAAGCACTTGTTTCAGGGAAGTGCTCTGTCAATGTTAGCTCCTTTTTTGGGGGAAGGATGTGCCTTTGGACTATTCTATAGACTGGTCACAGGAGTGGAGATACCTGCCTGTGGCCATTTTTCTCAGGGAAAAGCAGAGCTACACAGTGAGCTTTTGCAGCCCCAAAGGCCACTCTATCCTGCAAGCTATTTTTATTTTGGGATCAGGTTTGGGGTCAGAATCAGTGTGTCTGATGTGAGGAATGGGTAAAGAATGACCTAGGCACTTGCAAATGTTTGAGATTCCCTGTGCAAGAGGTGTAGAGAACATAGGCTGAGCAGAGAGTGCCTGGTATAAGCTAGGAGAATGTGCACAGGTCTTTGAGCCTTTGTTTTCATAAACTTTTCAAATTTATTATTTGCTTTCCAATTTTAGCCCATTTTGGTCAAAGAACATACTTTGTATAATTTCAGTCTTTAAATTTATTAAGACTTATTTAATTTATGATCCATTCTACAGAATGTTGCTTCTGTTCTTGAGGAAAGTATATGAAGCTTTTGTTGGGTAGAGTGTTGTGTTGCATGGATGTCTTTTAAGTGTAATTGGTTTATAGCATTCAAGTCTTCTTTTCCTTGTTGATCTGTTTAATTGTATTATTGAAAGGAGAATATTGAGGCCAGGTTTGATGTTAAAGGTTCACACCTTTATCCTAGCACTTGAGAGACTAAGATAGGAGGAGTGTATTGAGTTTCAGCCCAATTTGGGCTACAGAGTAAAACTCTCCAAAAAGAAAAGAAAAGAAAAGAAAAGAAAAGAAAAGAAAAGAAAAGAAAATTGATGTCTCTGATAATTACTGTTGAGTTGCCTATTTCTCCCTTTAATTCTGACAGTTTTTGCTTCATGTATTTTGGAGTTCTATTGTTAGGCACATGCATGTTTGTAACTGTGATTGTTTCTTTTTTTTTTTTTAAACTTTTTTATTTTATGTGTATGCGTGTATTGCCTGCATTTGTGTAAGTGCATCTGTGTCATGCAATGCCTGCAGATAACAGAAGAGGGCATCGGATCCCCTGGAACTGGAGTTACGGGCAGTTGTTAGCTGCCCTATGGGTGCTGGGATTCAAACCTGGGTCTTCTGCAAGAACAGCTAGTGTTCTTAACTGCTGAGCCATCTCTCCAGCCCCTGTGATTATTTCTTGATGGATCAGTACTTTCATCATGACAAACTGTCTTGTATTGTGTCTAGGGACCTGATTTGGAGTCAGTAGACTTGCATTTGAATCCTGGCTCCTCACTTGTGACCTGGGACCTACCTAGGATAAGCTACTTTTCAGAGGCAGTTTCTCCTCATATCTATTGGGAATAGGTGGCTATACAAATAAGCAATGTTCACATACCTTAGGCATACCTTAGGCTGGTGACTACTGTGTCATGTGGCAGGTGTTTGTTACAAAGGTGTTTTTTTGGTTCCTGCATCCTCCTGTGCCCCATCTGTAGCCCTTAAGTTCCTCAAAGGCAAGAACCAGTGAGTGGAGATTATCGGACCAGACACTTGGTTCCCTGATAAGCAGTCCACTGCTTTTTCCAACTGCTGAGCCATCTCTCCAGCCCCTGTGATTATTTCTTGATGGATCAGTACTTTCATCATGACAAACTGTCTTGTATTGTGTCTAGGGACCTGATTTGGAGTCAGTAGACTTGCATTTGAATCCTGGCTCCTCACTTGTGACCTGGGACCTACCTAGGATAAGCTACTTTTCAGAGGCAGTTTCTCCTCATATCTATTGGGAATAGGTGGCTATACAAATAAGCAATGTTCACATACCTTAGGCATACCTTAGGCTGGTGACTACTGTGTCATGTGGCAGGTGTTTGTTACAAAGGTGTTTTTTTGGTTCCTGCATCCTCCTGTGCCCCATCTGTAGCCCTTAAGTTCCTCAAAGGCAAGAACCAGTGAGTGGAGATTATCGGACCAGACACTTGGTTCCCTGATAAGCAGTCCACTGCTTTTTCCATCTGTTTCTAGCCTCATGAAGTATGATGGGATAGTGATGGAACAGCATGAAGAATCAGTAAGGGGACCAACAGTATGTGTGGGAGACAGGTTGTTAGCAGCCTAACAGTTGTAGAGGCAGGACTTATGGACAGAAGGGCAGGCTTCAGCTGCTGCTCAAAGAGGAGGGAGCTTCCCAAGGGTCACCTGTTCCTTGTGTTTATTCCTTGCTTCCCCCAGCATTATAATTAATATGTGTTTCTGTGTCTGTCTCTGCCCATTGCACTAGAAGCTTCACATGGTAAAAACTGCCTTGTTGCCTGTGTCTCCCCAGAGCCTGGCCTGCAGCCAGCTCCACCAAATGCCTGTTGAATGGATGAAGGGGCTTTGGCAGACCTGTACAGCTGCAGCAGGGTGTGTGTGGTGGGGGAAGAGGCAGCACAGGCGGTGTTAAGCAAGGCCCCTGTGACTGGCCTCCTCTGTATCTTGGCCCAGGGCCCAGGTTGGCACTGGGGCACATGGGCAGACTCCAGAGAGCCGTACCCTAGACCTGCTGGGGAGTTAGACCTTTCCAGAAGGGGAGGGAAGAACTGGAGCAGCATCTGGTAGTGTGAGCACCACAAGGCACAGAGGGTAATGTGAGAGGACAGACTAGAGGCCCCCATCCGAGGTTCAGCCACCTGAAGATGTGGCTGCAGGGATATTTGTTTGCTCTCTGTCTCTGTTTGCTAGTGCTTGTGTATGGTGAGGGTGGGGGCCAGATGTAGATGTTGGGGGTCTTCTGAAATCTCATCTCCACCTTATATTTTTAATCAGGTCTCTCATAGGACCTAGAGCTTGCCAATTGACTGGTCTGACTGGCCAGCAAGCCCCATGAATCCTCTACCTCCTGAATGTTAGGGTTACAGGTTTACTGTCCTGTCAGCTTTTTATATGGGTGCTGGGGATCCAAAGTAAAGTCTTCATGCTTGCATAGCAAGCACTTTACTAGACTGAGCCATCTGTCCAGCCTCAGCTGTGTTTCTTAGACAGAAAGCCTACACCTGCCAGTGTCCCTTTTACTTCTGAGTTTTCCTGAGTGGCCTGTGATTGTTGCTGGCCCTTGTCTAGGAGGAGGCAGCCAGTCAGACCCCAGTGGAGGCCCATACTGAGCCTAGATGCTTGATCCTCTGCCAGTTTTGCTCCCAACAGCATTTCTCTTTTCATCAACTTCTGCCCTATAAAAGGAACCCGGCTATCCTGGCCTCCCATGGACATCTTGCTGGTGTTTATGGAGAAATGGGGAAGAGAGGCAGTGCCTTGGTTGGTTCCCTGAGTGTTTCTTCAGGCAGAGGATTCCCCTTCCACACAACTTTAAAAGCATCTCACTGTTGGCATTTTTGCTGTCAAAGCTCAAACTTCATTCAGCTTGAACCCTGGCCAAGCTTCTCAGCCTCGCCAGCTTCATGACTGAGACCTGGGGGATTCCCTCCCCCACCTATCATTCTGAATCTCAGAACTGAAGTTCAGTCTGGGGAAAGGGGTGATGCAGAGACTCTGTGGACTGGAAATGGGCGAGTCATAGGCTCCTGCCTGCTTTGCTCTTCCTGCTCCCTGTGGCAGGCAGCCTTGTACATTGGAGTGTCCTTCCTCATTGGGTTGCAAACCCTTTGAGAGCAGGGCTTCTGTGTCCAGTGACCTGGAGAGATGGGACTCTCTGGCCTGTGTGTGAACTCATTGCAGTGAAGTGGGGACAAATGGCGTTCTGACATCTGTCTGTCTAGAAGGAGGGTTTATCTAAGCCTTAGCTACTCTAGTTGGCCTAAGTTGTCATTTCCAGAGTACTTACCCAGCCTGGCTGTAGCCAGAGACCCCAAATATCTGAGAAAGCCATTCAGAATTGAACCTGGACTAAGGGTCAGCTGGGCAATACTGGGCCCGTTGGCATAGTCCTTTGGTATTCTAGCCCAAATTTTGCTGTCTTGAGACCCAGCCCAACTATGTCAGGGCACAAGGTAAACAGATTCACAGGCCTGTGTTCCTGGCCTTGGCCCAGGCAGGGATGAGAAGCCTTGGGGGTGGAGGAACTGGTACTTTTCCAGGTAGCACACATGTAGTATGGGACAGAGAGTGATGGCCCAGGAGCAGATGACTCATGGGCTAGCCGCTGGAGAAGGACTTGTGTTCAGCTTTGTTGGAGAGGACCTACATTCTGTGTGTATTGTTGGGGGAGGCCTGAGGCTGGGCCCTTGATGTCACTTCAGTGGCCTAGGGAGCTCTGCTATGCATGAGGGAGAGAGATTGGCCTCAGGACTAGGCAGGAACCCAGTCTGGATCCTTAGCTATGAGCACTTTTGCCTGGGCATGCTCAGACTTACCTTGTTTTGTGTTATGCATGAACATCCCACGAGGCAGTTACAAAGCAAGTGTCAAAGTGCGAGGGTCTGCCCCTGGGATGAAGAACCAGGTACCTAGGAGTTAGTATGCTGAACATGTGTAGTTGGGGGTCAGGCAATGTGATAAGATGGCTATGCTGTCCCTGTCAGAGACAGGGGTCAGAGAGCCTCCTAGAGAAAGCACTGTCTGAAAGGTGACTGGGTCTTAGATGTAAAGGGTGGAAAGGTACTGTTATAGCCTGGGCAGAGACCTAGAAGCAAAATGGGACAATAGGGTGGAGGCCCTGACTGTATCCTTCATGCTCGAAGTACTGGGAAAGGTAGTAGGAGCCAGAGTCTCTGGAGACTTGTGGGCAGGATTAGGGCATTTATTTAGACTTTGTCCCAAGACAGCCTCTTTGGTGCTCAGAGAAGTGACTTGCTTGGAGCTTAGGGTCTTGTTGGGTGGACTGTTCGTATCTGTCTTGCCCTTGGGTAGGGGAACTTGATCTCTGATATCCCTGCTTCTTCAAGTTGACTTTGTGGGACCTGGGTGTGGTAGCACACATCTGTAAATCCAGTACTGGGGAGTAGTATAAGGTAGGACAATCTAGAATTTAAGGCCAGCCTGAGCTATATAAGACTGTACCTCAAAAACAGAAAAAAAATCAGGAGTAGAAACTTGGAGCATTAGCCTCTAAGGGCTAGGGGTCAGGGGGAGGGGGAGTACCATCCAGTCAGTTCTTACCCTCAGATCAGAGCTGAGCTCCTGCGATCTGTGGACCAAGCTGGGTACCTCCTCTATATGACCTTGAGCAGTCACATAGACCTCAGAGCAGTCTTGTGTTTCAGATGAACACACCAAAATGCCCCAGGTGGCTGGTGAGTGATCCAGTTCTCTCAGTGGCCACAGCCAGCCCTCTGCCCTATGTCAAAGGGTTCAGTGGACTCTTCAGGATGGGCCAGCCAAAGTTGGACATGCAGCTCGGGTGCTGATGGCATTTGAGGAGCTATGTGCATTGGAATTGCCATCCCTGCAGAGTGTAGTGATCATCAGCACAGAGCACCCTTGAAGATGTTCTAGAAACCTCATGTGTCTGTGAAACCCGTATGTGGGCTCAGCCCTGCTTTCTTTTCTTGGTACCTACTGCTTTTTTCTGTAGAGAGAAAATGCTTTCTCACCTAGATCTTTCTGAGAACCTCACTGGTCCCAGGCCACTGATACTGACACTAACCTTGTTTTCAGCTTAGGGAGACCTGTGACTCTCTGATCAGGGATTGGTTGCAGCAGAGAGGCTCCTGGAGGAAGGGACCACAAAAGTGAGCATGACAGTCAGTCACACAGACTGACAAAGCGGGCTGGAGCTTTGGGCCAAAAGCTGGGGCCTCATGATGGCTGTGGGTTTCCTTTTGCAGTGTTCCTGCATCCATTGTCAGAAGCCCTGCAGCTGGTCCCAGGGGTGAGCTGCCTGCCGGGGTTCCTCCTTACATCCTCTCCCCACACCTCAGGTACTTGGCTCATTGACTGGCAGCCTTTGGAGAAGGTAGCTTCTTTCCTCTTCCTCGCTGTGAGGAAGTTCAGGCCGACTTCCACCCAAGGGATTGGGGAGAGTGGTAGTGGGACAGGAGAAATGAGAGAAAGTGCTCAGTCTTGTCCTGAGTTGTAGGGTAGGAGGTGCCAGTGAGCTTTGAGAACTGGAATCCCCACAACAGCAACCAGAAGTGAGCCAGGGCTGGGGTTTCCTGGGCTAGACAGCGTAGGTACAAATTGGGCCAAGGTGGGCAGTACAGATGTCAAGCATCCTGCAGATGGACCTCATACCTGCTACCTCTTTGTGGTGAGGCTCCGTTTCTGCTTTGCCTCCCTTAAGATTGAGGGTCTCAGTTGTGTTTGGGAAGAATGGGAGCAGGTTATCTGCCAAGAGTCAGGTAAGAGTAGTGAAGAGAGCAGTCTGTGACTAGCAACTTCTTGCTCTGGGGCTGTGGAAAGGTGAACTTAGGGGGACCTAAGTGGTGCTGTTGGGAATGAAGAATAAGAACTTGATCTTGAGTCTGACATACCTGGCTTCAAATCCTGGCAACATAATTATGTGTGACACATAGGCAAATAGCTTGCCTCATCTAACTCACCTGCAAAATGGGGGTTAAAATATCAGTACTTGTGCTTGCTTCGGCAGCACATATACTAAAATTGGAACAATACAGAGTAGATTAGCATGGCCCCTGTGCAAGGATGACACACAAATTTGTGAAGTGTTTCGTATTTTTCAGCAACTGGAAACCATGGGAGAAGGGACACCATTCCAAATAAACCAAAAATACCTCCTTAAAAAAAATAAAATAAAATATCAGTACTTATACTTTGGACCCTCCTGGCACAGGCAGGTGTCACCATTATTATTACCACTAGGGCTACTTAGTCCCTGACTGCCTGGGTGACCCTTTCTCCTAACTCCTAGGTCCTCAGGCATTCTTTATTCTTAGGCCTGGGTGTGCACTAGCACTCTTAGGTCTCTAGTAGGGGTAGGCAGGGTGCAGACGGAGGTTTCTGCAGCAAGAAGCTTCTGGAGTGATTCAGCCTTTCCCCAAACCAGCCCCTTCGCTTGCTCCTTGGTGTGCTGAATGATGGTCTTCCTTGGTGTACAGCGAGGAGGAGGCAGAGCAACTGGTCACAGCACACTGACTTAACATCTGGCCCCTGCCCCATTCCAGAGCAAGAGCCCCCGAATCCTGGAGCTCTATTCATAGACTCTACCTCATGTACTCCAAACCCTGCACCAGACACTGAATGCCATTTCCCTGCCTAGGCCCCCTTTGTCAGGAACACATCAGCACATGCACCCATGCCTGCCTGACATGTGGGTCTTCCCTTGTTGCAGTCCCCCAAAGCCTGTGCTCTGGCTCCAGGTGACAGGCATGAGTGCATGTGGGCACCCCTGGGCTTGCAGCCCCCTGTAAGCACGTGGTCTGCTGGGCTCCCTCCAGCAGCTCCTCTCACATGGTCTACTTCCTCTGACTTGTGTCTGCAGGCACACAACGTGTATTTCTAGTTCACTGGGCTTGGGGCTCCCTCTGAGAGGTGGAGCTGCTGGTTCCAGTCTCCAGCCTCATGGAGGTGCCCAGGGTGATTTTTCTGTCTGAGGCTGGGTTTTGGTTCTCTGCTGTGAACTGGATTGGCTGTCAGGGAAGAGAAAAAAAGTAAAAGAGGTTTGTTCCAAAAGGTTGTTTCTCTACTTTTCCCTTTTGTTTAAATCTGCCCCTTCTTGCTGGGACTAGAGTGACTCAGTGCCCTCCTAGGCTGTTTCTCTCCCTGTAAATTCCACAAAAGAGCCCCATTTGGTTGGGGCTCTGCCTGTCTTCAGGACCCAGGAGCTGAGGAAGGAAATGGAGGAGGAAGTTACTTCCTTTCTGGGTGCTGGGTGAAAGTGAAAGACAGGGAGGGGGCCTCCAGTGAGTCAGCCAGCCAGGCTGGCAGGCAGGCCAGTCCAGGAGCCAGGGCTGGAGCTGCGGAAACGTGCAGAGGAGAGATAGCACCGTGTGTCAGGGAGGGGGACCCGAGCTGGGTGTAGGCAGGGCTTCTTGTGGGCAGGGCTTCTGATGCCTGGTCTCTGCTCTCTGCTGGTTTTCTGGGAACTGTCCCGCTTGCTAACATGTTCTCTGTTGAATCCTGTGTCTGAGCTTAGTAGGAACTGCAGATTCATCCTCCCAAGCAGGTGGTCTAAGTGCCTTGACCCCTTCTAGCCTCCCTTACCCTAGTGAACCTGGGCCAGAGTTTTGGCAAAAAGGGTATGGGGTGGGGCATAAAGCCCCCACTCCTATCAACTTCCCAGGGAGAGAAAAAAAAAAAGCCAAATTCAAATTTAAAAAATATCTGAAGGGGGCCTGGCATGGTGGCGCACACCTTTAATCCCAGCACTTGGGAGGCAGAGGCAGGCGGATCTCTGTGAGTTCAAGGCCAGCCTGGTCTACATAGTGAGTTCCAGGACAGTTGGGGCTACAGACCAATATATATATATCTGAAGAAATGAAAAAACTAAAGATATATGCAAGCTGCTATGTAAGTTGTAAAATACAGGCCTGGGTTCTGTTCTGTAGCAATATAGCAATATCAATAAAACAACCTTTGAAAAAATCAAGTGAGAGGGAATTAGGGGTGTGCCTCGGTTATACAACATGTGCTTAGCCTATATGAAGCTCCTATCCCAGCACCAAAAATTTAAAAAGGGGTAAAGTAGAAAAATTGTGAGCACTTTATTTACATCATCGGAAATCTTGTAAGCCCAAGTTCTAGCAATCTGTATCTCTCATCTGAGTTAGACTATTGGCTCAGAGTTCTGGGGGTTCTTTAGCAGTGGAGGGGAAGGAGGTGGAGGGCAGCAGCAGCTGCTGACCAGCTACTAGACTAGATTGGGCCCCCAGCCAGACAGGGTTGCAAAACAGGTTCCATGCTAGTTTGAGAAAGACTCTGGCAGCCAGAGCCCCACCCAGCAGCTCTTCCCAGGGGTGGGGCCTCACCTACATGCCTCAGTTTAAAGGCCTGAAAGCCTGGCCCTGGGTCCTGGACTTTGCAAGGGCCTGGTGGGGCTATGCTGGAGGGGTAGCCATGCTGGGAATGACCCCTGCTCCATTCTTCTCCATACCTCCCATTTCCTTTGTCTTCAAGTGAAATGTCAGAGGAGGCACTGGCCTGAAGAAGGTTCTTCTAAGTCTGATTAGGAGGCTGTTGGGTTGACAGATATGTAAAGAAGACCAGGCCTGGACTGCCTAGTGTGCTCTGGGGCCTGTTTTAAGAGGACTAAAGGAGTCTTACTTGGCCTTTGTTTTGTTGCCTGTTTTTCCAACTTGCCTCAGTGACAGTCTAGATGTCACTCCACTTGGCCCTTTGGCATGTGCCTTTATACAGGGCACAAATGACACAACCAAACTCAACAGACCTGGAGTCTGGCCAGGAAGTGGTGGGACAAAAGGAGAGTGACAGTACTTTTGGGGAGGCTGCTGATCCTGCTGCCCTGCCCAATAGGTCCTGGCTCCCGTGTATAGTGGTCCTCTTTAACACAAGGCAAGGAGATGCAATGCTGACATCCAGGGATCCTATGGCTGACGCTGTCACTGCTTTTTCCTTTGCAGGCTCCAGGGTCCTGTGCAGCATCATAAACAGTGAAGTATAGTCAAGTCCAAAAATCCCTCCAGAAGAGGAAGGAGCCAGCACTTCTGTGTGACCGCTCTGTTGGCTTCCTCTGCCCCTGCTCTGCCCTCATTGGCTTCTGGATTGGAGCCAGGCTTCCAGCAGGAACTTTTCCCAAGGGATGGGCAGCTGCTGAAGGAGGTCTTACTGCCAGGGCTTAGTTGGCCACACCATGAACCTCCAGGCCCAGCCCAAGGCCCAGAGTAAGCGGAAGCGTTGCCTCTTTGGTGACCAGCAGCAAGCTGCCAAGGACCAGCCACCCCTGCAGGCTCCACCACCCCTACAGGCTCCACCACAGTCCCTCAGAGCGAAGGAGGAGCAGTACGGGACCCACGAGGGTCCTACAGGAGTTGCCTCCACCTCCCAGCCTGTGGAGCTGCCACCTCCCAACAACCTGTCCCTGCTGAACTCTGTGATGTATGGATCTGAGCGGACCACAGCAGCCATGTTGGCCCAGCAGGCAAGCTCAGTGAAGTGGCCTAGCCCTGTGATAGGTCCAGGACCAGGCCTGGAGCGTGGAGGAGGTGGGGGCATCAGTGACAGTGGCTGGCAGCAACAACCTGGCCAGCCTCCACCCCATGCTGCATGGAACCGCCTGTCCCTCTACAGTGGACCCAAGGGGAACCCTCATCCAGGCGTGGGAGTCTCTTACTATAACCACCCTGAGGCACTGAAGGGGAACAAAGCAGGAGGTCCACAACTGGACCACTATGGAAATGCAGTGCGGCCTATAGTGCCACAGAAGGTACAGTTGGAGATGGGGCGGCCCCAGGCATCCCTGAACTCTTTCCATGCAACCAAGAAACCCCTGAACCAGACACTGCCCTTGCAACCCTTCCAGCTGGCATTTGGTCATCAGGTGAACCGTCAGGTCTTCCGGCAGGGCCCACAGCCCTCCAACCCCACTGCTGCCTTCCCTCCTCAGAAGCAGCAGCAGCAACAGCAGCAACAGCAGCAGGTAGCCCTGCCTCAGATGCAGCTCTTTGAGAACTTCTACCCCATGCAGCAGCAGCCTTCTCAGCAGCCCCAGGACTTTGGCCTGGCACCAGCTGGGCCACTGGGACAGACCCACCTGGCTCACCACAGCATGGCCTCCTACCCTTTCCCTCACAACCCAGACATGAACCCAGAACTGCGCAAGGCTCTCCTGCAGGAGTCTGCCCCACAGCCTGTGCTACCTCAGCCCCAAATCGCCTTCCCACGCCGATCTCGACGCCTCTCCAAGGAGGGGATTCTGCCTCCCACCACCCTTGATGGGGCTGGCACCCAACCTGGGCAGGAGCCCACGGGCAATCTGTTCCTCCATCACTGGCCTTTGCAGCAGCCACCACCAGGCTCTTTGGGACAGCCCCACCCTGAAGCTCTGGGATTCCCATTAGAACTGAGGGAGTCACAGCTGCTGCCTGATGGGGAGAGACTGGCACCCAACGGTAGGGAGCGGGAGGCTCCTGCCATGGGTAATGAGGAGGGCATGAGGGTAGGGGGCACAGGGGACTGTGGACAGATGATAAGAGGTGGAGTGATCCAGAGCACAAGACGGAGGCGCAGGGCGTCCCAGGAGGCTAATTTGCTGACCCTAGCCCAGAAGGCAGTGGAGCTGGCCTCGCTGCAGGCTGCAAAGGTAAGAATTGGGGCTGAACCTGGCAGCCGACAGGGGCTTGGGGAATAACAAGTGATGCTAGAAGCACAGGGGCAGTTTTTCAGTTGTTAAAGGAAATGAAAGTGCTTCTTTATGCAAAGAACCTGTGTGCAAAGCACCCATACCTAAAAGGAAGCCGAGGTTTATACACATGGAGGCTAGCGGGCAGGAAAGGCCTTGTTGGCTTTTTCATGTGGGACCTGAGGAGTCTGGTAGGGGAGGGTAAGATCCAGTATACAAAACAAGAATATGGAACTACACAATGATTGAGCTTGTCAAAATGTATCCCACTGTAATTTTAAATAGGTTTGTTTGGTCATATGTAAATTATACTGCAATACAGTTGATTTTTTTTTTTTAAGGCCCCTGACAGGAAGAATGAACAGAATTTGAGCACTTGTTATCCTTGGTTTTTTATAATTTTATTTTTTTTATTTTATGTGTATGATTGTATTGCTTGCATGAATGTAAGTGCACCTGTGACATGCAATGCCCTCGGAAGTCAGAAGAGGATGTCTGATAGATGTGGCATATCTGACCCCAAAGTCAGCATTTATCTTTTCCTTCCATAGAAGTTCTCAACTGCCATTAGAACCAGCCTGATACATAGAAGGCCCCAGAGTTTTCTTAGGGTCTTCACTCTAGTCAGATGCCCCATGGGGAAATGGCTGCAAAGACCACCGTTCATCTTTCTACCGCTTCCTTATTTGGTTTGCAGAGACAAATATTTTTCAGTATTTAGATGCTGTGTCATAGGGTCACATACCATATGCCACATGAAACAGATCTGCTACTTGTGACCAGAAATGATTATCTGGACCCCCCTGCTTAAGGTCAGGATGGCAGGTCCCACAAGAAAAGAGGCTGTGGAGAGTATTTGGAATGTAGTAGGAAAAGGGGTAGTCAGGGAAAGGCCAGGTTGTCAGGACCAATGGGTGTTTGAGCTGCTGGATTGAATGAGTATAAACATCCTGGATCAGCAGATGAGGATTTACCTTCTGAATCTCATTGCTACCCCTATCCCATCTCCCTTTTCTCCAGGATGCCAGTGGCCCTGGAGAGGAGAAGCGGAAAAGTGTTTTGGCTTCAACTGCCAAATGCGGGGTAGAATTTTCTGAGCCTTCCTTAGCTGCCAAACGGCCTCGAGATGAGAGTGGGATGGTGCCCCTCATCATCCCAGTGTCTGTGCCTGTGCGGGCCATGAATCCAACCGAGGTGGCCCAAGCTGGAGGTGTTGATGAGGACGGGAAGGGTCCTGCACAGAACCCCATTGAGCACAAGCCATCAGTCATCGTTACCCGAAGGCGGTCCACGCGTGTCCCTGGGGCAGATGCTCCAGCTCAGGTATGAGGCTCTTCCATCAAACCCCTGCAAAGCCAGAGTGCTCAAGCAGTAGAATACAGTTTTGGAGAGTTACAAGGAACCCGGGGAGATACTATTTTTATTTTCTAAACCAAACTTCTAGTCTAAGATACATGTGGGTTATGAGGCACTTTTATACTTGAAACTGTGTTTGGGAGACTCATGTATAAATCTCTTGTTGCTCAGGTTAGCAAATTTTGACTGGCCCTGTCATGGCCCTGTGCTAGATCCTAGGATATAGAAAGTTTGCTTGTTCTGAGATATGTACTCTCTGCTAAATTGAGATTTTGTTTATTTTTTCTCTTCTGTCATTAGTTTTATATCTTTTGATATGTTATTTGGTGCATATTCATTTAGAACTGGATTAAACTTACTGTGAGAAGTTTCTTTTTATCTTTAGTAATATTTTGCCTTTTAAATCTACTTGGGCATTTAGCTTTCCTTTGATTCATGTTGGCAGGGTGTACCTCTTTCCTTTGGCTTTCATCTTCTCTGTATCCTTTATTTAAGGAATATTTTTAAGTAGCATATAATAATTGAGGCTTGTTATTTTCTAGTCTTAACTTTTGTCTTCTAATATAAGAACATCAATACAATTTATAGTTCCTTCTGTTTATTAATAAAAATTGTATATGTGGTTTACAACATGATGTTTTGATATTTGTATATTTTGTGGACCAGCTAAATCAAGCTAATTAACATAGTCATCACTTCACATCCTTTAATTTTTTTTTTGTGGTGAAAACATTTAAAATCTGCTCCCTCACAATTAATTTCTAAGTATACAATACACTTATTAATGAAAGTCATCATTTGTATAGTAGACCTACTCAATTTATTCCACCTGTTTTACTGAAATTATGTTTCCTTTGATCAACATCTCCCTAATCCTCATCCCAGCCCTTGGTAACCACCATCCTACTGTCTGCCTGTGTGCTGTTTTTTAGATTGCACCAGTAGAATCCCCATTTGATGTAATTACTGTTATACCTAGGTTGAAACCTGCCACCTACTGTTGGCTTTCTGCTTCTGTCATCCAGTCTTTCTTATTCCCCCATTGTTTTCTGTTGATTCACGTTATTTCTGCCTCTCCTTTGCCAGCTTACTAGTTTTGCACTTAGTTATTTCTCTTTCAGTGGTTACTTTGGCAGTCCGCTTACCTGGATTTCTGCAGATGGACTGTTGTCTGGATTATTTGGGGGCTGTCACATGTCTACTACCATTTAGAGTAGAGGAGAGATGCTAACTTGTTATATACAGTATGACATCAGAGCTTAATTCCCTGATGGAGGAGATTTTTTTATTTATTTTTTTTCCTTTCTGAGACAGGGTCTCCTTATAGCCCCAGCTGGCCTGGAACTCATTATGTAGACCAGACTGGCCTTGAACTCACAGAGATCCATCTGCCTCTGCCTCCTGAGTTCTGGGATTAAAGACTTGTGCCACCACACCTGTCAAGATTTTAAGTTAGTACTTTTGCCTCTTCCTGAACAGAACAAAGTTCCCAAGGTTTTAGCTCCATTTTCTGCCAATCCCTAACTTAAAGAATTACTGACAGGCATTTTAATTTATATTTTAACATCAACAGGACATTATAATTTTTTTAGTTGTTAATTACTATTTTCAAACACCTTTTGTTATTTTTATTTTATGTGTATGAATGTATTACCTGCATGTGTGTCACTGTGCAATGCTGGTGGAGGTCAGAAGAGGCATTGGATCCCCTGGAACAGGAATTACGAACAGTTGTTAGCTGCCGTGTGGGTGCTGGGAACCAAACCCAGGTCCTCTTTAAGAGTAGTCAGTGCTCTTAACTACTGAGCCATCTCTCCAGCCCTAGTTGTTAATTCTTTCAGATTATCCCAACATATCTCCTTTGTGTTGCTTTCACTTTTCACATCTCCAGCTCCCATCATGGATCCTTTATATGTTACCTGAAGAACATCGCTTAATATCTTTGGTGTGTGTCTGCTAGTGATGAATTTTATTGGTCTTTATTATCAGAAAGTGGTTTTATTTTATCTTCTTTTATGAAGGATAACTTTGCTAAAAGCTAGATTCTAAATTTTTAAAACTGTTTTTTCTTTTTCTTTTTCTTTTTTATGAGTGTATTACCTGCATGTATGTAAGAGTACCTGTGTCGTGGAATGCCCATGGAGGTCAGAAGAGGACGTTGGATCCCCTGGAACAGGAATTATGCACAGTTGTTATGTTATGCCATGTGGGTGCTGGGATTTGAACCCAGGTCCTCTGCAAGAGCAACCAGTGCTCTTAACTACTGAGCCTTCTCTCCAGCTCCTATAGTCTAGCTTTGTATTTATTTCTGTTTGGCACTTTAAAAATACCATTCTATTGTCTTTAGATTTCCATTGTTCTTACAGCATTAAGAAATCACTGTTGTTGTTTTAATGTATTTTGATTCTTGTTGCTTTTGTCACGATTTTAGTGCAATTTGGTTGGTTGGTTTTTGTCTTTGATTTACAGTAATCTTGCTTTTTACCTATGTATATTTATCCACTTGGAGTTTATAGTGCTTCTGGAATATTTTTTCTACATTCATCTTCCTCTTTCCTTCTGGAACTCTACTTATGTGTTTGTTAGCTTTTACCATATCCCTATTTCATTCATGTCTATCATATACTTTTATTTTCTTTTTTTAGTTTGATCTACTTCACTAATCCACTTCACCAGTTCTTTCTTTAGCCACGTCTACTATGTTAAAGTCATTAAGTTCTTATTTTTGGTTATTTCACCTAAACATCTTTTACATTTTTATTTATTGTGGGGGGTGCACATGTCATGGAGGTCAGAGTACAACTTTCAGGAGTTGGTTTGCTTCCACCATTGGGACCTGGAGATCGAACTCAAGTCATCGGGCTTAGTAGAAAGCACCTTTACTCACTGAGCCATCTGGACAGCCCTATTTCATTTTTTAAATTACCAGATTTCCATCTGGTTCATTTTCAGAGTTTCGGGTTAATGAAAGTCTCAATCTTATTTTTATTTTATTGCATAAATGAAATCTAGGGTTGTTTTTTTTTTAAGTTTATATCATGACTCCATGTCATTGTTTTTTGTTACTTGTTAATTTTTAAATCACATTTTGCTTTCTTGTATCTTTTTTGTGTGTGTGTCTTTTTGAGACAGGGTCTCCCTGTAGCCCCAGCTGTCCTGGAACTCACTATGTAGACCAGGCTGGCCTTGAACTCACAGAGATCCGCCTGCCTCTGCCTCCCAAGTGTAGGGACTACAGGTGTGTGCCACCACACCCGACTTGCTTTCTTGTATCTTAATCACGTATTTTTAATTGAATGCCACATCCAAAGCTGGGTACTTGATTGAAAAAGTTTATTTAGTTTATAGTGTTGGAGGTTGAAAGACCAAGACTGGAAGACTTCATGTGTTTGGCCCCCTTTACTGTATCACAACGTGGTAGATGGCATCGTGGGGTGGGGGAATATGGGTGAGACCACAGTGATATAGAAAGCAAGAGGAATGAAAGACCAGGCTTGCTCTCATGAGAACTAACTCATTTCTTGATTAAGCATTAATGTCTTCCAAAGGCTCTGTCTCCTGACTAAATTACTTAATCCCCCCTCCTTCCTTTTTTTTTTTTTTTTGAGACAGGGTCTCTCTGTAGCCCCAGCTGTCCTGGAACTCACTATGTAGACTAGACTGGCCTTGAATTCACAGAGATCCACCAGCCTCTGTCTCCCAAGTGCTGGGATTAAAGGTGTGCGTTACCACTCCTGGCCTTCCTTCTTTTTTAAGATTAATTATGTGTATGAATGTGCTGTGTGTGGGTATGTGTACAGATGGCTGCAGAGGGCTGGAGTTAATGGGTACTTATGAGCCACCAGAGGAGGGCACTGGGACTCAAACCTGGGAACTCTGGAAGAGTAACAAATGCTCTCCAGCTGCTAGGCCCTACTAATACCACAACACCACTGACAAGGACCAAGCCTCTAGTATGTGAACCTTGGGTAGGGGATAAACCACATCCAAATCCTAACATCAGACTGGATATGAAAGATGTCTGAATCTGGCTTTGCTTCCTCAATACCCTCCCTGCCCCATCTCTTCAGTTCTTTTTTTTTTTTTTTTTTTAATGTCCTCAATTTATTAATAAATAGTGAAAGATTTAAAAAATTATACTTGTAAGCTTTTGATACATTTCAGATTGTTTTAATTTTTTAAGCATTAAAAGACTGGGGCTGGAGCGATGGCTCAGCAGTTAAGAGCACTAATTGTCTTGCAGAAGACAAATCCCAGCACCCACATGGCGGCTTGACAGAGGTCCATAACTCCAGTTCCAGGGGATCCGATGTCTCTTCAATCCTCTGTGAGCACTGCACATCACGGATGCACTTACACACATGCAGACATAACACTCATACACATAAAAGTAAATAAAATAAAAATTTTAAAAAAGTAGACAAAGAATGAAAGAAAATTTCATTAGACAATTCTTATCTCTGTGCCTAACTCACTGAAATTTAATGATGCCACTGCCTTACAGTCAGTTAAATAAATTTGCTTTCTGCCACAATAAAGTGTTAATCTATTCCTGTTGTTACAGTTTTAACTATTTTTTCAGTTGACATAATAACCAAGGAGTATCATATTAGCTAAAATTTTTCATTAACTCTTAAGTTGTTCAAAATACTTTTGTGGGTTATTTTTCTTTCTTAAAAGTTTTGCCAATACTTGTACTGTCCTTGTATAAACCGGCATACTTAGACAAAAGGGGTACACATTCTTATTTAGAAAAGTTTATTGAACATTATTCCTGAATCACACTTACCAAAAAAAATTTAATTTTACCTGAAGGCAGCCTTTCATTTCATATGATCTGTACTCCAATGGTTTTTGTAGTAAAAATACAATTAAATAGGAAACTAGTAAAATGTAGCATATAAAACTTCATGGCAAGCAAAATCAAGTCCAAAAAAAGTTATTATATATCCATAGGACAGTCCCCACACTTCCAATGAAAATCATATCTGAATGCAATCTTTAGAACCATATTGGAATACACTTGCAATCTATTAACTGTAGGTTTCCATACTTTTCATCCTTCATGGAGTCTGCTGCGTTAAAGTTGGCAAAATCTGCTAGGATCCATAGAAAGAAAGAAAATAAAAAACAGTAGTCATTTCTCAAGGTAGTTTCCTGAGATTTCTGCTCCACTGAAGTCAAAACCAGGATTTTCTTTCTGAAATCTCTCTAATGTAAGCTTTCTCTGCATTTGGCCTTGTACCCAGGGATCTGCTGCATATTCAGATTCTAGAAGTGAAGTCCAACAATTTGCTGCATCTCTCTTGGTCTTTGTAAGAACAATGCGGACCACTTTTTTATCCTCCAAAGTCCATGTCCCCTCATCAGCTATTGTAGAATCAAACAATTTTCCCTTGAGGATCTCGCGGCCACCCACGGCCAGAGCCACATAGCTGCTCTGCAGGCCGCACTGGATGTCCTGCGCGCGTGCCGGGGGGCACCTGAACTTCAATGAATACCTCCTCCAGGGTCTGGTACCACTGGCCCCACGGTGTCCCGCATGGCACCACTCCACTGTGTTCCTCAAACGGGGCAGAGATACTCCACTCGCCACCCACGGCCAGCTGCAGCGACTGAGCCGTGTGCATGCGCCTCTTCAATTCTTTTGTTGTTTTATTGTTGTTTTTTTTTAAAGTACTGATTTTTTTTTTTTTTTTTTTTTTTTTTTTTTTTTAAAATTTTGTTTTTTTTTTTTTTTTTTTTTTTTGATATTTTTTGAGACATGGTCTCCCTATAGCCCCAGCTATAGAACTCACTAGGTAGACCAGACTGGCCTTGAACTCACAGAGATCCACCTGCGTCTGCCTCCCAAGTGCTGGGATTAAAGTGTGTACCACCCAGCAAAACACTGATGTTTTAAAAAAATGTTTTTCATTTATTGTTTTTTTTTTTTTTTAATTTTTGCCTGCATGTACCTAAGTGCACAGAGGTCAGAAGAGGGTGTTGGATCCCCTGGAACTGGAGGTAAAGATGGTTGTTAGCTGCCATGTGGGTGATGGAAACCAAATCCGGGGTCTTCTCTGCAAGAGCAGCCAGCGCTCTTAACTACTGAGCCGTCTCTCCAGCCCCAAACACTTATTTGTGTGTATGCACAAGTGCACTTAACCTCGGAGCCATCTCTTTAGCCTCTCCACCTTTTTTTTTTTGTGACAAGGTCTCTCACTGAACCTGGTGCTCACTTATTTACCTAGACTGACAGGCAAGAAAGCCCCAGGTATCTTCCTCTTTCTACCTCTTCAGTTTTGGGATTACAAATGTGTTCCTCCACACCTGGATTTCTCTGTGTGAATTCTGGGGATACAAACTTAAGTCCTCATGCTTGAGTGTCAAGTTCTTTACCAATGGAGCCATCTCCCCAGCCCTTCAATACTTTCGTTTACTATGAAAATATAGGTTTCTTTTCCTTCATTCAGAATTGTTCAGTTAACCATCTCTCCACTTTAGATATCATTTTAAAGCCTTCTATAACATCTTCCCACCTTCTGGAAGAATTTGTCTTTACATTCCATTTTATTTGCCAGATCAGAAGCCATAGGCTTCATGACATTTTTTTTTTTTTTTTTTTTTTTTTGGTCTTTTTGAGACAGGGTTTCCTTGTAGCCCCAGCTGTCCTGGAACTCACTATGTAGACCAGGCTGGCCTTGAACTCACAGAGATCCTCCTGCCTCTGCCTGGGAGTGTTGGGATTAAAGGTGAGAGCCGCCAGGCCTGGCTTCATGACAGGTCTTGGTATACAATGTGGGCTTCTATCTAATGCAGAATCTGGAGTTTAAGTAGTATTAACAGTATATTACTATAATATACTGTTATATATTACATGCTTCACTGATTTCTACATATTACCTCATATTACTGTACAAGAGGCTGCACCATCCTGTCTGTTTTCTCTTCAGGCTGAGCATCTGAATGTGACGTTGGAGGAGGAAATGTGGGCTGGGAGTTTTACTCAGTGGCAGAGTGCTTGCCTGACATGTGCAAGGCGCTGGATTCAATCTCTGTCACTGCAAACAGAAATGTGCTATGTGATATGCTTATTAACTTCTGTATATTAGCCCATGTAGTCTTCATAGCTGCCACATCCAGGTTAAAAGAATGTACACCGAGAGTCCATCATTTTGATTGGCTAACAAAGGCAACAGATCCCTGTCCAAGCAGTCTGTCCCTACACCCTGGCCTAAGAATTGAATTCTCTTTTTCCTATTGTATACTTTACAAGGATTGAGAACCATGGCCCAGTGGCCAGATCCAGAGCTAAGAAAGAATACTTCCTAGATTTTGACAGGATTCATTCTCTTTCTCTTTGAAGAAAAAGTAGAATATGTGGACTACAAAACTTTAAATAATCTGTCCTTTACATGAAATTCACTGACCTCTGGTTTTGCCCCAGAGGAGACAGTAAGCCTATAAAGTTTTTGGACCTGCTTCTCCCTTCAGGCCTGCTTTGGCAGGTGCAGTGGACAGACAGACAGTTCTAGAGGTAACATTGGCAGGCTCTGGTCAAGACAGCAAGTTTCTGGGGACACAGAAGGTTGAGCCACCCTTGTTCTGTTTCCTTTTCCTAGGCTGAGGATCTGAATGTCAAGTTGGACGGGGAGCCTTCCATTCGGAAACCAAAGCAACGTCCGAGGCCTGAGCCCCTCATCATCCCCACCAAGGCGGGCACTTTTATTGCCCCTCCTGTCTACTCCAACATCACCCCTTACCAGAGCCACCTGCGTTCTCCTGTCCGCCTGGCTGACCATCCCTCTGAGCGGAGCTTCGAGCTGCCCCCTTATACACCACCCCCCATCCTTAGCCCTGTTCGAGAGGGCTCTGGCCTCTACTTCAATGCTATCATATCAACCAGCAGCATCCCAGCCCCTCCTCCCATCACACCAAAGAGTGCCCATCGCACCCTGCTCCGCTCTAGTGAGTGACCCTCATGGCCATGGTGGTGGGGAATGTGGAAGAAGGGCACTGGGCAGGGAGGCAGTTCAATCTCCAGGCTGCTGTGATGTGGCTGGAGGCTGTGGGAGAAAGAACCAGGGATGGCGGTCCTCCTACTTGGATTTGGATCCTAGTTTCCCTGTTCACTATCACATTCTTTTGTGCAAATCATTACATCTCCCTGAACCTCAGTTTCTGCAGTACTAAGTGGTGATTAGTAGCACTTGGCTGATAGTAGAATTGCCAACATTCAGCCATTTTTGGATCCACAAACAGCAGTTTCCCATGGTTCAACCTAATAGCTATCTTCTATGGCTGTGGTGGGGAGCATCTGCATCAGCATGAGAAAAGCCCTTAATGCCAGGTGTGATTGAGTTTGTTCATAATAGGTGGCAGACCTGGTCTCCAGGGTCTATTGAGCAGTCATTTTGGCCAAGAACAGGCCTGGGTGCTGGGTGCTGTACCACAGCTTTCTGAAATGCCCATTTCATTTCCCTTGGAGAAGTAGAGTGGATTAAGTGGAGGTTACACACACACACACACACACACACACTTACCCTGTACCTTCAACCAGTTAACCTCTGACCCAGAGTGCACTCCTGGCATAGCTCTCTTGTGCCCCCTGGTGTCTGTAAATGGGAAATGAGTTGCCCTGTTGGCAGGGAGTTTCTCTTCTGGGCTGGGTTTGTGCTGGAAATCACTGAAGAGAGCAGACTGGCAGCCAAGAAGATATCAGGCTGCCCACGAATGTTTACACTTGGGTGTAAAGTCTTGAACTGGATCCTGTGCGGGATCCAAGAATGTATGGGACACCATGGTCTATTTTAAAGAAATGCAGTGCGGGGTTATTAGGGAGTTGACAAAGCCTGGGAGATAGAAAAGCAGAGGTTCCTGGCAATGTGGAACCAGCAGCCAGTGAATGAAGCCAATACCAAGCTCCAAGCCTGCAGAAGCCTGAATAGATAAGGAAAGCATTTAGGAGCTTGAACTTCTGAGTGGGAGGTGCAAGGAGGGCAGAGCTGGCAGAGCTAATGACTGCTGCAAAGTCATGGTGATAGGACTGAGCAGGGAGCAGTGAGGGCCATGAGGTGAGCAGGCCTCTATCCAGGGTCCAGGCCACTGGTGGCAGGAGGTACAGGCATGGCAACTGCCTTGAACAGCTAAGGATTTCAAGTTTTTGTCTCAGATTGTAGAGAGAGACAGGTTTTTTGTGTTGTTTTGTTTTGAGTAAGGGAGGGTCTTGATCATGTCAGGACTTAAAAAGATTAACTTGGAAGAAAATGAGGCAAAAAAAAAATCTAGAAATGAAATAAGAAGATAGTCATAAAATAGAGATCTCCTTTACTGCCTCCTTGGTATGCCTAAAGTTGCAGCCTCTTTCCTAGAAAAAACCCGTAGTTCTGTATTGAAGCAGGCTGTGTAGCATGGGAGCTCCTGGGAGCAGAAGGGCTTTGGTGGTCGTGGTAACAGTAATAGTTCACAGTCATGGAGTGCAGGCTCTGTGCATTATTTCATTCAGAATTCACATTATTCCTAGGAGGCAGGGAAGAAAGAACCTCTCTTTGCAGGTATGAAAACTGAGGTACCCACATATTTAATAGAAGGGTCTGACTTGGCACAGTCATCAGGCTGTAGAGCTAGGATAAAGGGTACCTGAGTTCCAAGTGCACTCAATGAGTCATCACTGTGACTCTTGCATGCAGGACAGGAGCCACCCAGGATTGGGGGTTGCTTTGCTGAAGGGAAGAGGGTGCCATTTACCAATCTGTTCTTTGCCTACAGACAGTGCTGAAGTCACCCCACCCGTCCTCTCTGTGATGGGAGAAGCTACTCCTGTGAGCATCGAACCGTAAGTACAGCCCTGCCTTGGGCCCATGGTGTGAGGGTACATGCAGGTTCGCTCAGGAAGTGAAAGATTTTGTGGCACCTTGGGCTTCTGTGGTCTATCCTGGGCTCTACTATCTCCACCTGCTTCTGTGTGGAAGTTATAGGGAAAGGAAGGGGAAGGACTGGTTTAGCTTGAATTTGTCACTGGGGAGAGCTAGAAGGGGGGTTCTAAGAGACTCTTTCCCTTTCTGCTAAATGTGGAGCAGCTTCTCCCCTTTCCAGCCTCTTGGCCTTGCCTTTCTGGTCATACAAGGTATCAGGAAGTTCTCACTGTCATCCAGGAGCCAGATTCCCTCCACCTAGCTGTGGCCTTGCTGCATTCAGCATCTGCCGACTGCCTAGTCATCTTCCCATCTCGAGGAAGAAAGTCAGGTTCTCTGTCTCCACAAGGTAAAGCCTCACTCCCTGCCCTTCTATCCCCGCAGACGGATCAACGTGGGTACCCGGTTCCAAGCAGAAATTCCCATGATAAGGGACCGTATCCTGGCAGCTGCAGATCCCCACAAGGCTGACTTGGTGTGGCAGCCGTGGGAGCACCTCGAGAGCAGCTGGGAGAAACAGAGACAAGGTAAGGGGAGACTCAGGGTGATCAGGGAAAGGCAGGCTGTAGGCAGGTGGGCAGGCTGGGTCTGGTCAGGCCCAGCTCTGAACATGACTTCTTGTCCTCTTTCCTGTGTTCTGGTGAATCCAGTGGACAACCTGCTGACAGCAGCCTGTTCAAGCATTTTCCCCGGTGCTGGCACCAACCAGGAACTGGCCCTGCACTATCTGCATGAGTCCAGGGGAGACATCCTGGTAAGACAGCCCCATTGGTTTAGGGAGGGCCCCTTAGGCAGGCTTAGGTCCATGTCTGCTGTCCAGAAGGCAGGCCAGCTGGTACGTGCCCATTGCTCATTTGCCTTGGTTTTACTTTTTGTTTGTTTTGTTTTTTGAGTCAGGATCTTCATGTAGCTGGCCTTAGCTGGCCTGGAATTCCCTATGTAGACCAAGCTAGCCTCCCTCTCAGAGATCCGCCTGCCTCTGTCTCCCAAGTGCTGGGATTAAAGGTGTGCACCACCACACCCAAATTTTTTTTCTTTCAAGACAGGGTCTTGGGTAGCCAGTTTGGCTTCAAACTCTGTGTTGCCCAGGCTGCCCTCAAATTCATGGCTATCCCCTTGCCCCAGCATCCTGAGTGCTGGGATGACTGTCCTGTGCCACAATGCCTAGATTGGCATGTTGATTTGAGGCACCTGGGAGGATCTGACCACAGAGGAGGCTGTTGGGGTTTGGTCCAAGGGAACTCTAGTCTGAAACCCTGGCTGAGTATAAAAGGCACAACTGTCTAATACAATCCCTGACTCTAAGTCAGTGGGTGCCCCACTGTCAGGCAGGATGGCCACTGAGGGCATTCTGTCCATGCTACTTGCTTTGGCAGCTGTAGTCTCCTTAATTCCTGCAGTGGTCCTATGGACTGAGTCCTCAGCAGTCCCACTTCCTATGACTTTGCTGTCCTCCCATATGCTTGTCTCTCAGAGATAAGCCACACAAGAGTGTCTACCCTACTCAGGGGCTTGAGGAGGTCCTCTGCATTTTGTCCTGGCCTGGGATGCCCAGTCTATCACTGAGACTGCTCCCAGGTCCCTGACTCTGTCCTCTCTTCCCTTTCAGGAAACGTTGAATAAGCTGCTACTGAAGAAGCCCCTGCGACCCCACAACCACCCACTGGCAACTTATCACTACACAGGTGGGCTTGGCTGGGGTGGTCATGTAGCCCAGAGCCTTCAAGGGTCTGTCAGCATCAGTGAGACCCTGCTCAGTGCTGAGTTACAGCCCTGAATGGGAATGATGAAGAGGGTAGGGTTGGGGCAGGGGTCAGTCAAGAGCCAGAGTGAGGGAATTAATATCAAGACCAAATATCTCTCCAGGGGCTCCCCAGGCCCTTGAGGGAAAACCTGAAGGAAGTAGGCAAGTGGGAGCAAATCCAGGCCAAAAAAAAAGCCCAAGTTGCAGGTACAAAGAACAGAAACTTGGGGAGTCTGATCCAAATTGGTCTGAGGTACCTGGAACTTAGCTCTAGCTCTTGGAGTACATGTCTTGTTCTAGGTATTGTACTAGAAGAGGGACATTGATCAAATCATGTAATCCTAGCAGGTATTACTGTTGATTCCCCTGGTAGGGCCACATTTATTTGCACCAGACAGGGCCCCCAAAACTCTCCTGGCATGTAGCATTTAGTCTATATCACACCAGGTAAGGCAGATTCTGATATTTACTCCCATTTGATAAGCAAGGCATCAAGAAGCCAGTAGTGAGTGTCCAAACAGGTCTGTAGTAGTCAGCTTTGCTTGCCGTGGAGACTGTGTGGATGACCTGCAGAGACTGTGTGTGGATGGCCCATAGAAACGGTGTGTGAATGGCCCACAGAGACAGTGTGTGCATCACCTGCAGAGACTGTGTATGGGTGGCCTCATACTTTGCAGTGGCTCAGAGTCATCCCCACAGTGTTTATGCTCACCTTCCTGTCCATCTTACCACCTGGCACTGTCTTTGCCCTTCAGGCTCTGACCAGTGGAAGATGGCTGAAAGGAAGCTTTTCAACAAGGGCATTGCCATCTACAAGAAGGATTTCTTCCTGGTGCAGAAGCTGGTGAGCTGGGGACAAGTGAGGGCCAGGAGTGTGGCCCTGACCAAGCCTACATTAAAAGTGGCCACATGAATAAGCTGGGGGGTGTAGCTCAGTGGTAAAATGGTAAAATGCTTGCCCAGCATGCCTGAGGCCCTGGGTTCTAGCCCCATCACTGCAATTAGATCACTGCCAATAAGTAGCTTCAGAGATAGCATTATAACCCACAGCTTGCAGAGGACACGGGGGCCCCCCCCCCCCCGCCTGCCACACACACACCCTCTGGGCTCTCAGGACTGGATTCCAAGCCTAGACACACACACACACACCCTCTGAGGCCCCCCCCCGCCCCCGGCCACACACACATACAAACACAGACACACACACCCTCTGGGCTCTCAGGACTGGACTCTCAGCCTAGACATGGCTGAATCAAGGAGCAAGTTAGGAGAGTTTCAGAGAAAATAGCCCCTGTGTAGAAATGTAGCCCTCAAACTAAGCCTAGTATCAAATAGATCTATGAAATGAGGGCTAGATGTCCCTGGAGACACTCTGGTGATTGGAGTCTCATACCACTTACTAGCTACACATGACAAAGTAGAAATTAGGAAGGTGAGTGACTTGCCATAGGATACACAGCCCTTTGGTGGCTGTTAATAGAAAGCTAGGGCCTGCTGATTCCTCTTTGAGTTTTCAGAGCTTTCTTGTTAATTTTCCTCAAATCCTTCCCAACATGGCGTGGTGACATTTATCTTCCTCACTTGGTACTACTTCCTGGAGAAGAGTGAAACTGGCTGGGCCTATGAAGGGGGTCTGGGTTGCCAGACTGAGGCTGGCTTTGGATGTGGAAGATGACCAAACACTTCCCTTTACTTTGAAAATTTTCAAATTTACAGAAAATGGGAAAGAATAATACCACGAGCAACCATTAATTAATGCCTTGCTTAGATTTACCAATTGTTAGCATTTGTCCCATTTTCTTTCTCTGTCTACATTTAAATATACATATCCATTAATATATACATCTGTTTCTCCCAATCACCTCTATTTTAGCTTATCATTGAAAGAAAGCTATAGCTGGGCTTGGTGGTAATCCCAGCTATGTGGGAGGATGAGGTAGGAGGATTCCAAGTTCAAGGCTAGCCTGGGCTACAAAGTGAGTTCAAGGTCCGCCTAGATAACGTAGTAAAATCCAGTCTCAAAATAAGAAAAGGGTCAGGAATGTTGTTTAATGGTACAGCATGAGCCTAGCATGTGCAAGGCCCTAGGTTCAATCCCCAATTATGGGGAATTGAAAAGATTATTTTCGAATAAAACGGTACTGTAAGCATTGCCGAGCAGTTTAAACTGATGTAACGTTCTCTAATATTCAGTCTACAATCAAGTCTGCCCAGAGGTTCCAGTGTTGACCTTTATTTAGGTTTTATTTATTCATTGAAAATGGTGCAGAAGCCCCAATTAATTGCATTGTTCAGGGGTTTACTACAAAGCAGACACTGAGAAATGCTTGCATTTCCCAGGTTTACTGGGTTTAGATTTTGGCCTACAGTTAAAGGGGGCATGTAGGGATGAGAAAGACTGGATTCTGCTTGGGCAGGTTAAGCCAAACCAGCAGCCTCTGATTTCAGTTTGGGCTTTAATTCAGATCCAGACCAAGACTGTGGCCCAGTGTGTGGAGTTCTACTATACCTACAAGAAGCAAGTGAAAATCGGCCGCAATGGGACTCTTACCTTTGGCGATGTGGACATAAGTGATGAGAAGTCAGCCCAAGAAGAGGTTGAAGTGGACGTTAAGGTGACTTTTTCCAGTCTCTGCTGTCTCACATTTGACTCGGTCTAGGTTAGGACTAAGCTGGAAGCCCCAAGCCAACCTCTTGGAGTTTGAGGAGGGTCAACAGAGGAAAATAGGGTCTCTGACAGCCCCCATGAGCTGGTGGCTCAGGCTCTGGACCTTTGAGTTCTCCTCTCTAGACTGCTGGGATCATAGTGATAGTGCTGATGCAGAACACTGGATAGCCTGCCAGCTTCACCTGTTTCCTCGGAGCAGACCTCTAACACTGCTTCTGGAGTGCTAGCCATTCTTGCACCACTTTTATAATTTCTTCTCTGCTTGTGCCCTACCATGTGCCACCATTACTATTTCTGTCATGTCCCCATACCACTTTTAATATTTTTCTTTGAGTCAACTCATTTTTAACTCAAAAGGGAAACTTTATATTGCAATCATAAATAGAAAACCAGTATTTTTCCTATAAATAGAAGGTACTGGTTTAAAAAAAATTTATATATATATATGAATATACATATATATATATATATATGAATGAAAACCAAACACTAAATACCAGCTAGATGCCATGTGTTGCCTGCCAGGGTTCGGAGACTGAGGCCTGACTGCTCTTTTTAAAGAGATTGTCAGGTCTAGGGAAACAGAAAAGGCAAATTAACACCAACCCCAGACTTTGCCCTTGACTTAACCAGGATTAAAAGAGAATTGAAGCCGGCAATTGATCCCAGCACTCGGGAGGCAGAGGCAGGTGGATCTCTGAATTTGTGGCCAGCCTAGTTCACAGAGTGAGTTCCAGGACAGCTGGGGCTACAGGGAGACCCTGTCTCAAAAAAAAAAAGAGAATTGAAAAGATGCTGTTACTTAATTTTTTGCCCATGCACCCATGCATCTTCTTGACATTGTCTCAGGGTTACAAGTCCACACTTGATGGCATGCTATTATGAGACAGGGAGTGGTTTGGTCCCCGTGTTGCAGGTGAGAAGCAAGTGGAGATACAGAAAGTGTTGCAGATAGTTAGAAACTAGAGCTTAAGGTTCCTGCCTGGCACATGAAGTACTCTGTCCAAGGGTGCCCAGAAGACTGGGCATCTATCCAGAAGGCCAGGTGGTTTATGGGTCCTAGCATGCTCCTTTCCTGCCCCTGGCTCAATCTTAAGTGCTCAGTCTCACCCTGAGTGCATTTAGGGTCAAGACTCTGCTGTTTTCAGGCCAACTAGCCATGGGAAGGCTGTGACCTGTGACAAAGTCCCAGTACAAGAAGCTACACTAAGCCAGGATAGGATAGCAGGGCCAGCAGGGACTCAGGAGCCCTGGTTGGGCCTGAATCAGTGCACATTGTGATATGACTGAGCTCATTCTTGTCCCTTGTAGACTTCTCAGAAGTTCCCAAGGGTACCTCCTCCCAGAAGAGAGTCCCCAAGTGAAGAGAGGCTGGAGCCCAGGAGGGAAGTGAAGGAGCCTGGGAAGGAGGGGGAAGAGGAGATGCCAGAAACCCAAGAGAAGGGGGAACAGGAAGAGGGTCGAGAGCGCAGCCGGCGAGCAGCTGCTGTCAAGGCTACGCAGACACTACAGGCCAATGAGGCGGTAAGTAACCTCCACCTCCACTCTCTGAGCCCAGGGCCAGGACAGCTGAGCTAGGCCTGGGGATATGGGTGGGAAGGCAGAGCAAGATCACTTTGATCCCTGTAGTCATAGTACACCAAGTGCACCAGGTGCCTTATACTCTTGACCCATTTAGTCTTCAACCCTGTGTGCTAAGGAGCTATTTATTTATCTCATTTTATAGATGAGGAAACTGAGGTTGAAGGTAACCAAGCTTGTAGGCAGCCTGATTCCATTGTGCAATGTATCTTTATACTATAACTGCTTCTGTATCTGAGATTCAGAGGAGAAATGCCTTGTGGAAACTCAGTAGGTGTGTGGAACAGTGGGGAAGTATTCATAAGCTGCAGCTCAGGTGGAGCTCTCTTAAGAGCATGTGCCTGATAAGAATGTCTGAACTAGAGCCATGACAGTGAGAGTGCCAGTAATGGCCCCTTTCTTCTCTTAGTGTTTCATTTCCATTATCTCATCAGTTCCTCCTAACACCATAAAGTACTAACAACCCCCCCCCCCCAGATGGAAGAACCAGGTCCAGAGATGTCATTTCACTTGCCTGAGTCATACCCAAGGTCCTTAGATTCCTAGTGCAGGGCTCTGGCCCCATCATAGCTAAAGTGAGACATCTCATCACCGCTCCCCCACTGGTTCTCTCTCCCAAGAAGGTGGGGAGCTGGGAAGGTGTTTGCACACTTATGCCTATACAACACCTGTCAGCCAAACACAGCTGCTTGCTTCCTCTGAGCTCGGCTGCTCCTGTGGCTGGAGCTGTGCCAAGCCCTCACTGTCCAATTCTGCTGCCCTTGTGAACTTTCTTTTGAGGGTTGATCCAGGGCACACATCACTTTTTATGGCCATCTGGGATGCCTCATCTGAGGCCCAAAGCGCATTCTTGCAGTCCTCACCATGGTCCTCTCCTCTCTGACACCTTTTCTCCCTGCCCCCCCTCCACCTTCTGTTCCCTCCTGCAAGCATTTCCTCAGCAAGCAACCAGCACATCTGTCCCTTCTACTAGACCTGGACCTTTCTGGAGACCCAGTCCCTGTCTCTGAGCCTGTCTCCCCACTGCCTGGCACATCATGTGAACCTAAATATCTTTCTGGCCTGAAGGCATGATTTGACTAGATGTCAGAACACATGAAGACCCTGGTGAGAAGTGTAAAAATGTCTTCTATCTGCAAGGGCTGCTGCATGAAATTCTTGTGCCAGTCACTTTGTAAATGATAGAGCCAGCTCAAGCAGCAGTGGCCTTCTGGAGACTGTCAGGGCATTCTGTCACTCAAGGACTCACGGGATATACTAGGTAACCAGCTGGCAGGAGTGTATGACCTTTATAGAACCGTCTGTACACCGAGATTCCAGAATTCTGAATCTGCTCTTCTGTCTGTACAACTCAACCCTCCTTGTTGATTGTCTGCAGGCCAATGATATCCTCATCCTCAGGAACCACGAGCCCAATGCCCCTGGGACCGCAGGTACTCAGACCTCTGAGAAGCCAAGGGAGGGGCCAGGGAAGTCACGGAGGGCGCTACCTTTCACCGAGAAGAAGAAAAAGCCCGAGGCATTTAGTAAGACCCAGAATCAGGAGAACACTTTCCCTTGTAAAAAGTGCGGCAGGTAAGAAGTCTCTGGTCCCCACAGGGGTCTACTCCAGTGTGAGGCTGGGACTGGGGGCAGAACAGGGGTGGAGTCTGGTGGGGGGATGGCAGGAGGGGGAGGGGAAGGGGAAAGGGGGGACGATTCATTGTGTCT
>NW_008352654.1:2094508-2105949 GCF_000622305.1 Nannospalax galili
ATTTCTGATTGGCTCAGCGCGTTTCCAAGGTAATGACTTAATGGAGCAGGCAGAGTTTGAAGGAGGGGCTGTGGGGTGGCCCATCCCTAGTGGGAGGGGTAAGGGTAGCTTTAGGGGAAGTAGGGCAGGAATTGGGGGTGAGGGGGAGAGGGGAGGGGAAGGAGGAAGGGAGAGGTGGGTAGTACCTAGGGAGTAAAGGGGTGCCGCTCACCTGAGCCCCCTCCTGCTCTGTAGGGTGTTTTACAAAGTGAAGAGCCGCAGTGCCCACATGAAGAGTCACGCGGAGCAGGAGAAGAAGGCCGCGGCGCTGAGGCTGAAGGAGAAGGAGGCAGCAGCAGCAGCCGCCGCCATGCACCAGCAGGCGCTGAGGGAAGAGAGCGGCGAGAGCGAGAAGGGCTGAGGACCAGCTGGACCCTCTAGCTGGTCTGCCCTACCTCTGGAAGGAGCCAGGAGAGGGTCACGTGGACTTTGCTCTGCAAAACAATGAAATAAATGGCTCTTTTATTTACAGAGGCCTGGGAACTGTGTTAAGGGCTGCAGGATCCAGTTCTCTGCAACTGGCTTGGGAGTTGTTTGCTCCCCTGGGGGCACGCGTCCGCAGCTGCCTCTGATCCCTTGCTGCTGCCAGCTCTGCATCGCTGCCTCCTGCACCTGTCTCTAGGAAGCCACCGTGGCAAGCCAAGCACAAGCTCACCCCATCACAGCATTATTCCTCCAGAGGAACTGGAAGGCTGCAGGAGCCTTTCCCCAAGCCCCAGATAAAGGGGTTCCTTTGCGAGACCGTGGTGGCCCTACATCTGTGCTGTCCCAGCTTAACAGCATTCAGGTGGGAGCATCTCCAGTGTCTTCTCTTTAGGCCACCTTCTCCCTAGGAGTAACGTGTAGGCCAGTTACAACCCCTTTGCCGCTTGTTAGCCCTACCTAGGCTGAAGTTTTCTCAAAGGTTTGGGAAAGGGGTCAGTGTTCATGTCTTCTCTCAGCCTGCCGCAGGGAAGGGAAACTACAGAGGCCAGAAGATGCAAAGCTAGGCCTGAGGAAGCTTTTGACAAGCCTGACTCTTCCTGCTTCCTACCATTTTGCCAAGTACCTTTGGGTCCCAGAGGCTACTAACGGAGATAACCCATAAGTAGGGCCAAGCGAGGCCTGGACTGCCCTTCCGGTGCCAGCTCCCTTGCCTCTGTCCTGCTTGCAGCAGCTGCCACCTAACCCCACCTGCACCTCTGCTGGCATTGATAGTCACAGTCTAGCCCCCAGTCCTGCATGCTGGAGATTTCTGGATCCTTCCCCAGTAGTGGTTGGGGGGTGGGGGGCTGTCTCATAACTAGATTGGACAGGAGCCTTCATTCCTTGACTTACGTCATTCGGGAGCTATTTATTTATTCTTAATATTTAATTTTTAACATCCTCTCAGGGACCAGGGGCCTCCTGCTTTTCAGAGGTCCAAGTGCATTTATCCCCAAATAAGGCACCTTTTTGGCATCCCCAACCCCATTCCCAAGGCCCTAGGGTTCCTTACCATGTTGCTCTGGAAGTTCTTGCGAGTAGGAATGATAGCACTGAAAGGGGTGGGAAGGGGGAGTATGCTATAAAAGCCACAGGAAGCCTGCAGATTTGGTGAGATCAAAGGCCTTCATATAACTGTCCCTTCTATACTTTGAAAATGCTTAAGTGAGTTGGCTGGAGGCCAGAATTGTAGTTTTATGTTTATCAGGCCTGGATTCTGGCTTGAAGAAACCATATTTGGCATGAAATCACTGAAGTGAAAGGGCCAGAATGTTCTAGAGGCCCCTTCACTTGCCAATTCCATAGGGGGTCCAAGTTATTTTTCCCACTATTACTCAACTTTAGTTGTGAAAAAGAAATTCTAAGTGAATGTGTATGACTGGTCGATGTATTGGGAAAGAGTCCTGTCCTCCCCCCCGCCCCCCCCCAAAAAAATTGGAGATGGAGTTTTGTTTTCAAACTATGCACAATTGGGTATTTTTCAAATTTATTTATGCATTAATATGGTTCTACAGGACCTGGCTGTGGGGGTAACAGGATGTCCCTCTAGACACCTGGATAGCTACCTAGACCTTCAGTCTCCCTCTTAGTTTCTTTTATAAGTGTCTACAAACTTAGAGTCCTGAGATTGCAAAAATCTGATATACTCTCTAGAAGCAGGAGGGCAGCAAATTTAGGCTCTCTTCTAAATCACGTGTATAATGAGTGCCTTCATGCTTAGCCCCAAAGTGCTACTTATGTTTCCCAAGGTTTTTCTATTTAAACCATATTTGGCTTCAGACCCCTTTATGGTTGGACATGCGCTATCAGAAACCTCCTTTGGTCACATGAGCCTCTCCTGTTCAGTGGTACAAACTAGTGCTTGGAAATCATTTTTAATAAAGTGATTCTATTCTTCTAAGAGCACAGAGACCAGACCAGGTGAATGTAACCAGAAAAGATCAAGCTGGTACCACTCAGTATTAATCCCACCAGATGCTGTATTTTAGGAGAGTCCATGCTCCAGGATGCATTTGAATTGAGAATGCAGTGTGAACACTGAAATGTTTAGAGGGCAAATGCCATCATGAAAAGTATCCCGCCGAAAAAGTAGGTGCAGCTGCAGAAGCTGGCACAGGTATACCCTTATTGGTGCTTTCTCCATGTGAACAAATTGGGCTTGGTTTCTGTTGTTTTTCCTGCCTAGTCAGAGTTTTTTACTTTAAAAATAAATGATAAACACCTTCAGCTTTGCAATGTCCCCCCTGCACCATCTCATCCTATCTGCCTCCCAGCCTCCACCTACATTCAGCAAAGGTGAAACTGATGTAGTACCTGTGTTCTCCACCATTTCTGTGGTCTCTTACCCATCTAAGGAGACAGTGCCATCATTTCTGTCCTCCATGCCTTCAGCAGCCCCTTCACAGCTAAGATACATGCCTGTCCCCATGCCTCCCACCTCCAGCCCTGGCACAGAGGTCTTGTGCTGCTGATGTCTAAAGGGATCGCCTATATTTAACTGCCTCGGTGACCTAATCTCTTCTCATTGCCAGATGTTAAGATGGAAGAACACAACACATGTTTAAGCCTCAGCTGTCTAAATGTTTTTATTGGGACTCACTTTTCTGGTTTGTTATTTATTACCAGACTGGCAACCCTAACTCCTTAGGTTTACAGAAAGTATGCATATTTTTATAAAACAATTGTTGTGTTCAACCCACATTTGGCTGTATTAATAGTTGCCTCCAAAAATTGCAGCTGTTTTGCCTTTCCCTCATTAGTCTCTAAGTTGAGGGCCATGTTGGAGGGACAGCACAGGAACAGCCTTGATAGTGTGTAATTATTGTATAAATATTTTAAGAGCATATAAAATAAGTATATTCCTTTTATTTTGAAACAAAAATGATCAGACACTGCCTTTTCACGTGTTTGCTGCCTGTGGCACCCTTTTTTAAAAAAAGACTGTTACATATTAAAATAGTGTATATTATATATATATATATATTTTTGTGTGCTTTTTATAAAAAATTAATACACTAAAGAGAATCTTGCTGATGTGATTGTAATGTACCTATGTAACTTATTTACTTTTGAATGTTCTTCTGTATCTTAAGGCCTTTTATTAAATAAGGTTTAAAAAAATTCAGAGTTGAATGCCATATTTTTTAAATGTTTTACTTACTTTTTAAAATATTTTATTATTTCCATTCTATGTGTATGTGTATATTGCCTGCATGTATGTAAGTGCACCCATGCCATGCAATGCCCAAGGAAGACAGAAGAGAGCATTGGATCCCCTGGAACTGGAGTTACAGACGGTTGTTAGCCGCCATGAGGGTGCTGGGATTCGAAACCCGGTCTTCTGCAAGAACAGCCAGTGCTCTTAACTGCTGAGCCATCTCTCCAGCCCATGTTTTGCTTAATTTTATGTATATGAGTGTTTTGCCTGTGTGGCCATAAGGGCAACACATGCATGCAATGCCTGCAGAGACCAGAAGAAGTTTTTGGATCCCCTGAAACTAGAGTTACAGACGGTTGTGAGCCACCATGAAGATGAAGGTGCTAGGAACTGAACCTGGGTCCTTTGGAAGAACAGCAAGTGTTCTTAACCTCTGAGCCATCTCTCCAGCCCAGAATGCCATATTCCTGGGTTTGTTTTGTTTGTTGAGATAGGGTCTCACTATGTACTCCTGGCTAGCCTGGAGCACACTATGTAGAACCAGGCCAGCCTAGAACTCACAGAGATCCATTTGCTTCTGTCTTTGCCTCCCAAGTACTGGGATTAAAGGCATGTGCCACCACACCTGGCTGAATGCCTTGTTCTTATAAGGGGATTTTTTTTTTAACCATCTGAGATTGATGTAAATAGAACTTGTTTTGCCCAAAGGGAGATTACTCCATGTTTCTTAGCCACAAGGATTAACTTTTGTCAATTATTGACAATTCATCATTGTCAGTAAGGCCAAGATCAGTTTGCCTGGCTACAAAGATGAATGGACACCGGGTTGCTGTTTTTTCCCCTTTAAGATTTGCAAACAACAAAAATTTGTGTGTGTGTGTGTGTGTGTGTGTGTGTGTGTGTGTGTGTACAAGTTCAGGGTCTATGCACGAGTTCAGGTGCCCGTAGAGGCCAGGTTGGATCCCCTGGAGCTGAGCTATAGGCACCTGACATGGGTTCTGGGAACATAAAACAGGTCCTCTGCAAGAGCAGTACTCGTTCCTAACTTCAGCCATCTCTTCAGCTCCTGGTTTTGTTTTTATGTTTTGTTTTAAAATTGAAACAAGAAAGCCTAGTCAACATCTCACACAGACCTACAGATGGCATACTCTGTTCTAGTTTCATTGGGACGAATATAGCAGCTTCAGAGTGTGACCAGGTGGTACACGGATGTCGGAGTGCTGTTTTCTTACGCAGCATAAAGTGAACGCGTGGAATGGATTCGCAACTAGAGGAGACAAGTCCATCGTGATGTATGCATTTCAGTAATATCCATTTAATTTCACAGCAAAATTAGATCTTTTTTAAAAAAATGCTTAGCAATATTTATTGTTTAAAATGAATCTGGAAAATATGAAAAAAGAAATACGCCATCAGAGAATAGAGTGTCCAATCCCTTTTCTGGCACCATGGCAACCGCCAGACCCTCTGGAGCTCTGGCATCTCGGGTCGTCATGGATACGGTTGCCACGGTGACACGGGCGGGGGCGAGCCCGCAGGCCCCGCCTTCCACTGCGGCAGCGGGTAGGTGTCCGGTTTCGGGGAGCGCGCGGGGTGGCGCTGGACAGAGCTGTTGGTGGCCCTGCGCGCCCTGGCCTCCGCCGCCGCGGACCTCGCTTCTCCCGCCTTCCGCGCCTGCCTGCCGCCTAGGTGCCGGTGCTGTCCGCCCTGAGCAGTCCCTGCCTGCTGGAAGAAGCCGCTCGCCAGGACCTGGGTATCGCCTCTCTGCATTTCCAAGGCTGAGGCATCCCGGGCCACCAACGCCAGGCCCCGACTACCAACTGCCGGTCGGCTCCAGGAGCCACAGCGAGCGCTCGGCCGTCGGGCTACAGAAGGAGCCCCACGCCCAGGACCGCGCCCGCTACCGGCATTCCCCAGACCTCGCCTCTGCCCCCTGGCCGCCGGCTGCGGCTCCCAACCCGGTCGGAAGGTGGCGGCGCTGGTTCGCGTATCCAAGTGACCCGAGGCTCCTGGCTTTGACTTTGGGGCGGGGAAGGGGCAAGGCTTGGGTGTCGTTTGGTAATTGTGATTGCTTGAGGCCTGTCGTCCCCTGGCCTGCTCGGTGGTGGGGATGTTATATTGTCCTATGGTAAGCCAATCTGGTCTGTATTTGTAGACTTAGCACCCTTAATAGTTTAGGGAAATGGCTGTGATACTGTTGGAAGACTGGTGCAGGGGGATGGATGTGAACTCTCAGAGAGCTCTGCTCGTCTGGGGGATCCCGGTGAACTGTGATGAGGCTGAAATCGAGGAGACCCTCCGTGCCGCGATGCCCCAGGTGCCCTATCGAGTGCTTGGGAGAATGTTCTGGAGGGAAGAAAATGCGAAAGCAGCCTTGTTAGAGCTCACAGGTGCCGTTGATTACTCCGCCATCCCCAGGGAGCTGCCAGGCAAAGGCGGGCTCTGGAAGGTGGTGTTTAAGCCTCCCACTTCGGATGCTGAATTTTTAGAAAGGTTGCACCACTTCCTGGCTAGAGAGGGATGGACCGAGCAAGATGTTGCCCGTGTACTTGGGTTTCAGAACCCTGCTCCGGTCCCAGGCCCAGAAATGCCAGCAGAGATGCTCAACTACATCTTGGATAATGTTATTCAGCCTCTTGTTGAGTCCATATGGTATAAGAAGCTGACGCTTTTCTCAGGGAGGGACAGTCCAGGGCCTGACGAGGAGACCTTTGATTCATGGCTGGAGCACACGAATGAGGTCATAGAGGAATGGCAGGTGTCTGATGTAGAAAAGAGACGTCGGTTGATGGAGAGTCTGAGAGGCCCCGCCGCTGACGTCATTCGAATCCTCAAGACCAACAACCCTGCCATCACCACCACAGATTGCCTGAAGGCCCTTGAGCAGGTGTTTGGGAGCGTGGAGAGCTCTAGGGATGCACAAGTCAGATTTCTGAACACTTACCAGAACCCTGGAGAAAAGTTATCTGCTTATGTCATTCGTCTGGAGCCTCTACTGCAGAAGGTGGTGGAGAAAGGGGCCATCGATAAAGATAATGTCAACCAGGCTCGTCTGGAGCAGGTCATTGCGGGTGCCAACCATAGTGGGGCCATCCGAAGGCAGCTGTGGCTGACAGGAGCTGCGGATGGTCCGGCACCTAACCTCTTCCAGTTGCTGGTGCAGATCCGTGAGGAGGAAGCCAAAGAGGAGGAGGAGGAAGCTGAGGCTGCCCTCCTGCAACTAGGCCTGGAGGGGCACTTCTAAGTCCCTTGGTTGGGGAGGGGGCTTTAGTGCAGACCTAGCTATTTTTACTCCTGTGCAGTTATACAAGCCTGCCTCTGATACTGAGGACCTAGCCTCCTCCTATTCTTGTTCTGTTTTGTTTTCCAGGGGATGGAACAGGGGAGTCAGGCCTACATATTTATGTAATGTTCACAGAACTGTGTGATTGCTGTGAGCTGCTGAAATAGAAGTGGGTCATGCTGGCTAACATGGATTCGTGGTGCAAGCTTAGTGGCATTAACAGTTGTAAAAAATGTGAAGCTGTGACACTTCCCATCCAGAGTATTATGAAATTGCAGGGCCTGGCTCACAGAAAGTTCAGGAAAAATGTGAACTGTTCTATTTGTTACTAATATTGTGGATAGTTTTACTGTAAATTGCTAATTTATATTGCTGGGAAGAAATGTGAATCTATTAGAGGCTATTACTCATCTCGACAATGTGGATTTCTTATTTCTCATCTTTCAACATCTAAATCTGTTTAATTGAAAAGTAGTCTAATAGTAAAAAAATCAAGTGTTAGAAAAATACTGCTTTTATGGAGCTGCATCAGTTTTTTCACTGTATAACATACAGACATAAATCACAGGTGGAGTTGGTGTGAACAAGTTAAGGAATACAGTCCCCCACTTCAAATATTTGTCTTTAATTCTTGGTCATGTTGATTCTAAGTGTTCTAAATTTGAAGTTGTCAAATAGATGTAATCAAATAAAGAATTAAAAATTCTATGTTTCTGATGTGTATTATTAGGATTTCTGCTCATGTCATTAAAAAAAACTTCACCTTGATGAACTATGAGCTTAAATCGCAATATCATATACTTTTTTTTTGTTTGTTGTTTTTTTGAGACAGTCTAACTCTGTAGCTGAGCCTGGCCTGGAACTCACTGTGTAGGCCAGGCTGGCCTCAAACTTGTGGCAGAGTTCCTGCCTCAGCCTTCAGAATGCTGAAATTATAGGCAGGAGCCACCATACCCAGATAGGAGTCTTACTATGTAGACTGGGTTGGTCTTGAATTTGTGATCCTCCCACCTCTTCCTCCTGGGTGCTAGGATTATAGGCCTGTGCCACCACATCTAGCTTTCTTTGATTATTGAGACAGTATGTCCCAGCTGGCCTGGAACTTATGTAGACCAGGCTGGCCTCCATCTCACAGACATCTGCCTGCTTCTCCGGAGTGCTGGGATTAGAGGTGTGCACCAACCACCATGCCCACCCTATATCCAGCTTTTACAATACTTTTTAAAGATTTATTTATTTGTGTATTTGCGTGTGTGATTTTTGTGCACCACGTGCATGCAGAGGTGAGAATAGGATGTCGGATCCCCTCGAACCAGAGTTACAGGTAGTTGTTAGCACCATGTGGGTGCTAGGAACTGAACCAGGGTCCTCTGCAAGAACAGCAAGTGCTCTTAACTGCTGAGCCATCTCTCCAGCCCCCTGCAATACCTTTTAACATGTTCTATTTTGACATGACTTCTTCAAGGCATGTGTTAATGATTAAAGAGATATAAGTAATATGTTGCTATAATTCAGAAATTTTTGAAATGAAGCTTAGGTTATCTAGCAATTGTTTTTCTCTTAAAATCACTTTGCAACTAAAACCTGTTTCAGTGGAGAAATAATGTGTAAAGTATTTGTTTTACAGCAGCCATTTTATTTCAAGAAGATGAAAAAAGGAAAGGCTTAAAAACTGTTTGAGATCCAGAAGTGGCAACATGAATGTTAAATGTTCTAGGACTTTAAGTTTAAAATTGGAACTGGTTTAACAATAGAGGCCGTAGGACTATCCCTGGGGATCTGCTGCATGGAGGCACTAGTGGACTAACTCTGGGGCAGGGAAGAGGCAAGACAGGACTCTGGTGTTGTTAATTGTGACTGTTAATTTATGAAAGCTAACATTAACATATGTTTTCCTGATTTTTCTTTAAGATATTTGTGAGAGAGGTGTGTATCATGGTACACATGTGGATGTAGAAAACAGCTTGCAGGAGTAGGTTTTCTCTTTCCACCACGGGGTTCCCCTAGCATAGATTCATTTCTTAATACTTTTTTTTTTTTTTTTTGGTCTTTTTGAGACAGGGTCTCCCTGTAGCCCCAGCTGTCCTGGAACTCACTATGTAGACCAGGCTGGCCTTGAACTCACAGGGATCCACCTGCCTTTGCCTCCTGAGTGCTGGGATTAAAGGTGTGTGCCACCACGCCCGGCTCCATTTCTTATACTTTTATACATCCACATTCCCAATCCATATACTTATACTTAAATTCTTAAAATCAAATGTGGGTCCTTCGTTTTTCATGTCAGCATGTCTGCACATAGGGATACAGTACACCTTTTGTGTGCGGCACATGCATGTGGAAGTTAGAGGACAAGTTCCAAGAGCTGATTCTCTGTCTACCATGTAGGCTTGGAGGATCAAACTTGAGTGGTCCAGCTTGGCTGTAAGCATTTTTACCTGATGAGCCATCTCACAAAGTCTTGCCAATGCAACCTCAATTTGATGAGTGCTAGATTTTTTTTCCTTTTTTCTGGTATCAGGGGTTGAATCTAAGACCTCATATATGCTAGTCAAACACTCTACACTTGCACTACATCCCCAGCCAATGTTTGTTTTCTGAGAAGAGTCTCACATTATGTAGCTGAAGCTGTGCAATTTGCTGTGTAGCCTAGGTTGGCTTTGAACTTGCAATCTCCTGCCTCAGCCTCTCTAGGGCTGGGATTACTCTCTATAGCTGTAGAATTGACTGTATTATAGAAGAAATATTATTTTATGTGTATGAATGTATTGCCTGCACATAGGTAGGTGTCCCCTTGTCATGCAGTGCCCACAAAGGTCAGAAGAGGGGGAACAGATCCCCTAGAACTGAAGTTACAGATGGTTGTTAGCTACCATGTAGGTACTGGGAATCAAACCTGGGTTCTGTGTAAGAACAGCCAGTGCTCTTAACCACTGAGCCATCACTCCAGCCCCAAGAAATGTTATTTTTACTATTTAATATATGTATCAACTATGCAATCCACATATGTATACGTAGATATTTAATACAGTGCATAAAATAATGCCAAGACCATAGATGCTCCACAGATGGGTCCTCTGTAGCCTAGACTATCCTTATCTCCTGCTTCAGTCTTCTGAGATGCTGATACAGATATCTATCTTTTGCTCTAGAAAACAATGAGCTAAAAAATAACTTAGATTTGATTTGAGGCTTTCTCTTTATAGGCTTAGAAATTTTTAAAATTCTGCTTTTTAGGAAGAAGTAGAAACTGTACTTCAGTCTTATTTTGTAACCAAAATTACATTTTGACTGACAGCATAGAATATTCATCGCAAAATGTGCGATGTTGCTGATGCTGCTGGGTTACTCCTGGTTTTCAAGGGTTTATCAGTTAACCTTGACTTGGAATGGTCAAAGTGCAGTAACAACATGCTGGAGGTATTCTTCCCAGTGGAAGATAATGGTAAAGATTTGAAAAATTCAGCATAAAGAAATGAGTTACATGCCACCCCCATCCGCCTGCTCCCCCCCCATTTCTTTCACCTCCCTGGCCCTGTCTCTACCACACAAGCAGTATGGATTATGGTACTCAAAAGCTGAAATTTTAAAAATATTAAATATCGTAGTTCACATAGTCAACATTAACTAAAATAACTATGATTATAATCAAAAGACTTTTTTATAAAATAACATGATTTATTACTATTTTAAAACAAGTTTCACAAAATAACATTCAGAAACGCAATATTACTAAACAATTTGACACATAATAAGTTTAGTCATAAAGTCATGCTACAAAAGTCATGTGTATAAAAGGTTATTACCAAAGCATTAACAGATGTTAAAATGTTCTTTAGAATGGAGTTGGTTCTAGAAGCAATCAGATTCTAGAGATTCTGGAATGGTGCTCCTGATCATATAGACAACCTCAGCCTAGAAGAAGCAGCTGGACAGGTGTGTGTTCTCTTCAGCTCCTAACACAGAGCCCTTTGCTAGGACTGATCCCGCTAGGCAACAGCATCTCAGAGGCAGGGGCCCTGTCCTGATCAAAGAAGCAGAGCTTCCCACCAAGGCCATGTAGCCACCACTTAATTTAGCCAACAAACTCTAGGTATGAGTGAGAAAACTAACCAAGTTTCTATTCCGAGAAGAGCCTACTTTAGACCCTTCCAGAGGGATGACCTTGGACATAATGACCCAAATAGGAAAAGCAGGAAACCCTTACTGATCATGCCAACAGACAGCAAATGTGGGCTTCGAGTGAGTAAAGGTATGAGGTCTGACAGGAACATCTATGTCTAGGCTGGGTAGTTATCCAGCCTAGAAGTACTTTGGAAGTACCTTTGGAAGTACTGTCCACCAGCAGCCACACTCATAGATTTAAAGTGCAAATCTATTAAAAAAATAGTTTATTTTCTCCACCTCCTTGTTAAATTTGTTAGATTATAATTTGGTTGGTTGGTTAGTTCCTCTCTAACCTGCCCAATATGGGAAATTAACAAGAATGCACTTACAATT
>NW_008352654.1:2106013-2118820 GCF_000622305.1 Nannospalax galili
ATAATGGAATTTCTAAAAGTTCAGTGTTTTTTTTAAATGTAACGCTATAAGTTTTAAAATTTCACCTACTTCATAGTTTTATGAAATCCAGTATGTCACACTGGAATAAAGATGTAGTTATTAGCTGTGTCAGAAGAGGCATCAATCACTCCACTGCACTGAATTGTGTCATTATTTATAGACACATTAGATAGCTCACATAAAGAAAACATGTGTCCAAGGGGTGAGTCTGTGGTAAAGGATCACTCAGTTTAGCAGTTTTCTCCCTTTACCAATGCTTAAATGTTCATAGTCTTAGTAAACTGATGACCTATCATAGAGAGATAGCAACTCCTCATGATAGATGCTCTGACACTCACCCCACCTCATTTTTTAAAGTGAATGATTAAATCCAACCTTCCTAGGCTGACCATCTGCTTTTCCATTTTAATCTTAAGAAAAAGCCAGGGAGAATGTTCTAAGTCTGTTTTACAAATCACCAACTCTGGGAACAAGCCAATAGTAAACACTGGTTCCTCATTCCTCCTTATTTTGCTTTCAGACCACTGGCAACAGTGTCAGAAGAAACACCTATTCAAGCAGAAAATCCTACTCAGGAGCCTCATGCAGGATAGAGCCAGGAAGCATACCAAGTTATTGATCAGTTAGGGACTGGCACACTTCTGATCACAGTCAAACTTGAAACCAGCTAACTTTCATACATGATAAATTGTACACAATATTTTTCTATATTTAATGACTGCCAAAGTCTATAAAACTTTGTGCACAATGATCCATTTTCTAAAGTACACTCAAAATATTAAGCTTTAGAGGCAAAACAAAAATCTATCACAAAGTTGGAGTTTGTTGATAGTAAGAGAGAGGTAGGTAAATAATCACTGTCCTACGATAAGCAAAGACACAAGTAATTAAAGTTGAAATCTCATTGATAAAAGTAGAAACTTCCAGCCCTGAGTTTCTAATACCACGTGAAACATGAAATAGAGCATTACAAGAGGGCAGTGCCACTGACCATTTCCATCCATGATGAGGCATGTCACTGTCTCTTAGACAATTCTAGTGGCAAATGGCTAGAGAATGAGAATGAACAGACCTTGGACAGAGGATGTCGGAGCAAAAAGCACTGGCTAACTAGGAGAGAAATTGGTGTCCTCCATCCCTTACCCGAGGGGATGTGGGCAATGTTTGGAGATATCTGTTATCACAACTGGTGAGGAGGAGCTAGTGGCATCTAAGGAGCAGAGGACAGCCTACTACGCATGGGCCCCCACAAGGCATTATGCAGTCCAAATGGACACAACGTTGACAATGAGGACCTCCAGCTCAACAGAACAAACTCCAAAAAGCAGAGAGCACAACTGCTTTCAAGGTCTGCCTAGAGGTTACAGCCATAAGCTTAGAATTAGGGAATGTAGAAAAACAAGAATTCTGATATACCAAGATCAAATTTGCTAAGAAAAATTAAAATGCCAAATTGAGTTCAGAATGCTACCATTATTTTTAAGAACAGAAGAAGTATAAGTGAACACAGAAAACTCTATTCCAAGTCGGTCAACTCTCTACTCTCAATGGCATAAACTAAATGTATTTTATATCAACTACATTTTCAGCAGTAAAAGATAACTTAAGGAATATCCTCAACTCATTCATATACACAGCCTTCTACTTTCCAACTGAATGGATTCTGGCTAAAGTTCCAGGAGCAGGGATGCACAGAGGTCATCCCAGTATTGGTGGACTGGAACTCAGAATGATTTTTGTATAAAATGGACACAGAAAAGCATATTACATTTCTTTGAGAATTACCAGATATTAGGAAACAAGGAGAAAATTTCAAATTACAGAGTTCAGAAAACACATATTCTATAAGTCAGTTCACAAATAAATTCAATGAGAAGCCATCCATTTCCTGTCAAATTCACTTCCAGACTAACATTTAGAAAGTGCAGTCATACACAGCAATGTGCAAACTACAAGTGAAAATAGCGTTCCCTCCTAGCTTACGGGCCTTCCAAATCACCAAGGAGAACGGAGGCTCCATACTGTGGCTCACAATAGAAATGCCAGCTTTGAATGTATAAGCCAGTCAGGGTAAAGGTTTCTTCTTGTTAAACAGAAAGGAAAAACTAAAAAGAAGCTTATAAGGTATTAGAGTAAGCATTCTTGTTTGGATTTTGAGTTGATTGTCAAAGCAGTGGTCCCTTTCGATTGGAATGACTCTTAGAGAAATCAAGTAATTCTTACCCAGATGATAACTGTAAATTTCTCAAACCTAGGACTACTTATGCAATCATTTAAAAAATGATTCTCCCCTTTTTCACCATGATTACATGCAAGTAGAATCTCACGGAAATGGGGGAAACAAGAACCAGTAGTCTGGTTGAGAGATTTTAGGCACAATTTGGCAGGGGCTCCTGACTTGTTTTCTGCAATATATCAGTGATTCTACAGACTTCATCAGGTATTGACAACATCTTGCATTTTCCAGAATTCTTTCCTTACATGATACATTCTAATCTCTGTACCTAACTATTGCTTTGCAATTCTGAGGTTAAGACACTGACAATGCTCCACAGAGGAGAAATCCCCACTGTCTGCCATTTGCCTGGATCCCATCCTGAAACATCTCCTCTCTTCCCTCTACACCACTTACATGATACACTTTAACTTAGATCTTCCAAAAAATATATTTCAAAATACTATCCCATTTATTTAGAGGTACCAAATTCACTCAGATATATTGAGTCTGTACCTTTATTGCCATAAAGCAAAGGTTATCAGGCTAAATCATTAAAGAATATTTTTACAAATCTCAACGGTAGATATTTAGCCTAGAGTTAATGACTACTGCTTTAAATATACAAGGAATTATAAACCAAAAAAGATGTGCATAAGCCAGGTCCAAAAGAATAACCTGATACTATGAAAGGCATGATCATGCCAATTGGGCTAGCCACTGATGGGGATCACAGTGTGACTGACTGTACATGATGACCTCAGTGGCCATTCAGGTACCAGAGTTGACAGTGTGCACATTTTTTGGAAAAACCACTAAATACAACATGAGCTAGAAAACCTCCAAGATTCTTCCTTTTTCCACTACTGTATCTAATTAGACTTGGGGCTCTTGGCTCTACGGCCACAGGTGTGCTCTAAGAGGAATGCTTCCCGCCACCACGCGGCCTTCAAATCAAAGGTGTGATACATTTGTGCTTCCGAGTTGTAAGGAGATAGACCTTCGACAGATTTGAAAGTATATCCTTTAAAATGCTTGGTCTAAACAAATACTAAGCAACAGAGAACATCTGACCTTATGCTAGTAAAAATGACTGGTCTATAAGTGTCAGTAGGCAGGGTCACATAGTGTATAATTGGGACTAAAGAAAAAAATGGGAAATTAGTACTTTCCAAAAGTGAGACTGGACTAGAGTTGCTATTACTGGTTTGAGGGAAAAACACTGAATAGGTTTTTAAAAGATGGAAGTGAGAGATACATTTTATCTTAAGAACCCTTTGTCCCCACAGAATCTTTAAAATAGACAATTATACAAAACTTATCTGTTATTCTCATGACATTTAAATAAATTAACACAATGCAGAAAATACAGCCTTAACTGTCGTCTTCCTCATCTTCTTTAATTACTGGAGTACCTAAAATGAAAAAGGAAATTATTTCTGGTCATTTCTGACAGAATGTTAAAATTCCTCTTGTTGCTGCTCTTGTTTGGGATGTAGGAAGCCTGGGTCCATAGATGACTAGGGCCTTTGTTTGAATGTGATTCTCAATACGAGTATAGTGATGAGGATGATAGGGAAAACATGCCCCACACTATGATGATGGTGGTCATTGTCACCACCATCATCATTATCTGTTGGGTATTGTCTATTTTATTCTAAGTAGTTTCCTTTCTCCCATTCAATCAAGTAGGCTGTTCAGCTGTGCACATGACTGCATTAGGGGCAGAATGGAAAGCTGAAAGAGACCACAAGACTTGCTTGCTTTTGTCTCTGAAAAGTTTTAAAATATTAAGAAGATACTGTTGGGGGCTGAGAGATGGCTCAGCGGTTAAGAACACTGACCAGTTCTTGCAGAAGAGCCGGGTTCGAATCCTAGCACCCACATGGCAGCTAACAACTGTCCATAACTCCAGCTCCAGGAGATCCGACAGCCTCTTCTGTCCTCTGAGGGCGTTGCATGACACTGATACACTTACTTACATGCAGGCATAACACTCATACACATAAAATAAAAATAATAAATAAAATATTAAAAACAAGATGCTGTTCGTAGAAAGACAGAATAATGTGAAGAAGGAGGCCCTGATTTCTGACAGCACCACTGGGAGGAGATGAGTGCCTGTATTTTACCTAAGGAGATAATCCTGTGGTCACCAAGAGCTCATTCTCAACAACAACAACAACAGCAAAGCACTTCCACAACACAAGTGTAGGCAGGGAGCAGGCAGGATGAATGCTAAAGGGGTCCTGAGAATGGGGACAATAGATATATTAGTGGTTAACCCTTGGGGACCATTGACCTATTCCTCATAAGTTGACTCCAGAATGATGGCATCATCCCAGGGAGATCTTAAGGCTGTCAGACTAGAGATATGAGTGGTAGCACATGCCTTTGATCCCAGTATTTAGGAGGCAGAGGCAGGTAAATTTCTGTTCTTTCAAGGCTTAAGCCTGGTTAGACTAATTTCTCTCTCATTCTCTCGCTCTTCTTTTTTGAGGCAGTGTCCTATTTTTGTGGTCCTGACTGGCTGGGAACTTGATAAGTACACCAGGTTGGGCTTGAACTCAAGAGATCTGCCTGCCTCTGCTGCCTAAGTGCTGGGATTAACAGATGGGTGTCACCATGCCTGGTTTCTCAGACTAAATTTCTATTCATTTATTTATTTATTTATTTATTTATTTATTTATTTATTTATTCATTTTTGTCTTTTTGAGAGAGGGTCTCCTTGTAGCCCCAGCTGGCCTGGAACTTACTTTATAGACCAGACTGGCTTTGAACTCACAGAGATCCGCCTGCCTCAGCCTCCCAAGTGCACCTCCCAAGTGCGCCACCACGACCAGCTCTATTTTTTCAAATTTATTTTATTTATGTTTTTTTGTCTTTTTGAGACAGGGTCTCCTGGTGGTCCCACATGGCCTGAAACTCACTATATAGACCAGACTGGCCTTGAACTCACAGAGATCCACTTGCTTCTGCTTCCGTACTGCTGGTATTAAAAGCGTGGGCCACCACTCCTGGCTCACACAAAATTTCTTGACAGTCCAGCTGAACTAAACTGGAAAGGTAGGGTTCAAGATCAAAACAAGCTGGGTGTGGTCATAATCCTAGGCCCAACTTTCAATTTTCAGACTGGAAAACATTTCCAAGTCAGCCCAGAGCCACTCACCATCCAGCTTTTTCAGCCTGGGCACTCTCTTGGTTGCTTCGTCAATCCAGTTGCCTTCCGCAGCATGCTTCTCTTCCAAGGGATTGCCTACAAACACCAGGTCTTCCAGGTACGGCAGTTCTGCCAGCTTTATGAATTCGGCTGCAAGTACAAAGCAAACTGTCCATGTTTCAATAAAAGTGGTAAGCCATAATCTTACAATTTTAGAGTTACAGCTCCAAATCATTAGCTTGAATTTGTGAATATTTAAGACAGTTGTTGATGATCTTGAAGAAGGATAAGGCAAATTTTACCACATGAAGTCATTCTCTGAGAAAACTATAAGCTGGGAGGGAAAATGAAGATCCAACTCTTCTACCTTTAAGGCTAGTCCAATGATAGGATGAAAAGACAGGTCAGTGTTGAAAAGGACAAGTCAGTCTCTAGTGATAGGTCCCCTCTAAGGACATATTGTTGCATTAGTGGAGACTAAGCTAAACTGCCCTGGTCTCTACCCATCCCCTCACCTCTGAATTTTCCAAGCAACTCATTCAAATCCTTATTACAGAAGTTACCATGATCTTAGAAATAATAGTTTATTAAAAACATTTTCTAGGTGTGGTGGTGCATGCCTTTAATCCCAGCACTTGGGAGGCAGAGGCAGGTGGATCTCTGTGAGTTTGAGGCCAGCCTGGTCTATACTGAGTTTAAAAAAAAGACCAAAAAATAAAAAATTCCCATGGGGCTGGAGTGATGGCTCAGCAGTTAAGAGTATTTGCTGCTCTTGCAGAGGACCTGGGTTCAATTCTTAGCACCAATATGGCAGCTCACAACCACCTGTAACTCCAATCAGGGAATCAGATACAGTATTCTGGCCTCAGTGGGCACCAGGAATGCATGTGGTTCACATACAAACAGGTAAAATACTTGCATACATTAAAAAAAAAAAAAACCAAAAAAAAAACAACTAAACTTAAAACAAAACAAAACAAAACAAAAAACTCCCCATGAAGCAGCGAAGGACTTGAGGGCTGGGACAATGACCTACTCAATGTTTGTCAAGTCTGGCACAGTTTGTGTCAGATTTTAGTACATGCTGCGGGAATAATGTATAATAAAAAGGAAAAGCAATGTAGGCATCAAATTCGTCCTCTATTCAAAGGTTATTAAATTTAAATGAATTTCTTTAGCTTTTCAATAATTTTTTTCCATGATTAACAGGACCAGAACTTATACAACTATATTCACTCCAAGCAAGTGTGTGTGTGGGGGGGGCGGTGTATACACCTGCATGTATACATGGAGACCACAGGTTGACATCAGATGTCCTCCTACCTTATTTTTTGAGACAGGGGCTCTTTAATATTTTATTTATTATTCTTCTTTTATGTGTGGGAATGTATTGCCTGCATGTATGTGAGTGCACCCGTGTTCTGCAATGCCCTCAGAGGTCAGAAGAAAGTGTCAGATCCTCTGGAACTGGAGTGATGGATAGTTGTTAGTGCTGAGTGCTGGGAATTGAACCTGGGTCCTCTGTAAGAGTAACCAGTGCTCTTAACCATTGAGCCATCTCTCCAGCACCAAGACAGGGTCTCTTAGTGAAGCTGGAGCTCACTGACTGGCCAGACTGGTTGCTCAGCAAGTCACAGGACTCCCTCCTGTCTCCAGCTCCTCAGCACTGGGTTACAGATATACAGTGCTTATGCCTAGCTTTAAAAAAAATTTTTTTTAAATTTTATTTTTATTATTTTTATTTTATGTGTATACGTGTATTGCCTGCATGTAGGTAAGTGCACCCATGTCGTGCAAAGCCCATGGAGGTCAGAAGAGGCTGTTGGATCCCCTGGGACTGGAGTTATGGACAGTTGTTAGCTGCCATGTGGGTGCTGGGATTCAAACCTGGGTCTTCTGCAAGAACAACCAGTGCTCTTAACTGCTGAGCCATCTCTCCAGCCCCTTATGCCCAGTTTTTATGTGGGTGCTGGAGACCCCAAACCAGGTCCTTATGCTTATAGAGCAAGCACTTTACCCACTGAGTCATCTCCCAGCCCTAAGTAAATATTCAATATACTTCATGTATGTAAAATTGGAAATTCCTTATTGTATGAAATCCACAAAAAATTCAACAATTTTTTTAAAGCAAAAAATAAAAAATTAAAAAATAAAAAAATCAAACAACCTGGAAATTCCTCCAGCTATTCCTCTCTGCTTAGAAATAAAGATTCTTATTTTGTGTATTTCCCCTTAATTGGGTATTTTCTTTTCTCTGTTTTGGTTTGTTTTGAGATACAGACTCATTATGTAGCCCAGGCTGGCCTCAACCTCACACTTATCCTGCCTCAGCTCCCAGTATTGGAATTGATTACCAGCCCAGCTCTTGTTGGCTGTTTTCTATACACAGGAGTAGGAGGCTTGCAAGCACTGCCCTCAGCTTACCCCAATCTTTTACCAGGTTGTTAGACATGTAGAGAATCTTCAGTTTCTTCATTACATGGATCCCTTTCAGCTTCTCGATGAAATTGTAGGATATCCACAGTTCTTCTAATGTGTCTCCTACTGCTTCCTGAAAAAGAAAGCAATCCGATTGATTTATACGCTTAGTTTTTTTAAAGCTTTTGTATCTGTCTCCTTCCCTAAAGACAAAAAGACTGGCTTTTTTGAGGGGAGGGGGGAATCTTTTTGAGAAACAGTTTCCCAAGATGGCCTGGAACTCATTATGTAGACCAAGCTGGTCTTGAACTCACAGAGATCTGCCTGCCTCTGCCTCCTGAGTGCTGGGATTAAAGGGGTATGGCACCACGCCCAGCTATAAAGACTGGCTTTTAAAGAGAACTGAGACCCGCCTGTCCACTTGGTGAAGAGTTGAGCACTGTGCAGTTCGTTTCTTGTTAGGAATAACACAGAACATTCCTTTCCCCTTACTGAATGTTCTGTTCTCTGACTGCTTCATGGAATGCTTTTCCCAAGGAACATTCTTCAAGAACAGCTCCTAAAATCACTAAGAGGAAAAAATATCTTATCACTTCATTGAATGATAGTTTCAAATTACTTTCTTTTTTAAAAGATATTTTATGGGGCTAGAGAGATGGCTCTGCAGTTAAGAGCACTGGCTGTTCTTGCAGAAGACCCAGGCTTGAATCCTAGCACCCATATGGCAGTTAACAACTGTCTATAACTCCAGTTCCAGAAGATTTGATGCCATTTTCTGACTTTCTTGGGCACTGCAGAACACAGGTGCACTTACCTACATGCAAGTAATACACTCATACACAGAACATAAAAATAATATTTTTAAAAATAAAATAAAATATTATAATAAATAAAGTGTATTGCCTGAATGTAGGTAGGTGCACCTGTGTCCTGCAGTGTCTATGGAAGTCAGAAGTGGGCATCAGATCCCTTGGAACTGGAGCTACAGATTGTTGTTAGCCGCCATGTGGGTGCTAGGAATCAAACCTGGCTCCTCTAGAAGAGCAGCCGGTGCTCTTAAACACTGAGTCATTTCTCCAGCCTCCTCAAATTACTTTCTTATAGACAATGGTATTTGGTCCTGAGAAAATTTAAAGAAGTTAATGTATATTATATAGGAATTTTTCTGAGAGCCCATTGATAATAGTGCAAGAGTTAGCACTAAAATTCATGGTTTTCCCAACATCTGTTAGAAAAAAAAATTTAAGCATAAAAAGGTTTTAATCCCAGCCCTTGGGAGACAGAGACAGGTGGATCTCTGTGAGTTCGATGCCAGCCTGGTCGACATAGCAAGTTCCAGAGCAGCTGGGGCAACTAAGTAGACCCTGTCTCAAAAAGATTTAAAAAAAAAAAATTGAAAGAATTTTTTCCCCAAGCCTCAGACAAGGAAGTTTATTAGTAAGGAGACATATGAAAAGGTGGCTGTGCTGCTTCTCTGTCCTCTTGTTCTAGTCCTGCCCTTGCCCAGCCAGCCAGCCAGTCTTTGCAGATGTCCATGCACATCTGGGCTTGGCACCCAGACTTGATGCTCTGAGTGCTCATGCTGTCTCTAGTCTATTCCACAAGTGTCTCAATGTCAGGGTGGGAAGGAGCCTCAGAAACTCATAGAGTCCGGCTTTTTCCAAAAGCACCCTTCCTGGATAAGACCATATTCAGTGTTTCAAAGTTAGGGGTGGAAGCTGCCTACTACATAGCACTACTTTCCATGAGGGTGGTCAAATATCCCTGAATTTGAAAGAATTTTATATTGCAAGTGGCTCTTAAGATATCAGAGTCCACCATTACCATTTTGGCTTATTTGTCCTGTCTGTCTATCTATCTATCATCTGTCTATCTGTCTGCCTCAGTAGCCATCCTTCAAATTCATATTAGTACTCTGAGTGTGTGTGTATGTATGCATGCAAGTGCATATGTACACTCATGCATAATCAGAAGACAATCTCAGGTGTTGTTCCTTAGGAGCGACCCACCTTGTTTTTTCATTCTGTTCTTTTTCCCTTCTCCTTCTCTTCCCTTCCCTCCCCTCCCTTCCCTTCCTCCCCCCTCCCCTCCCCCTTTTCTCCTTTCTTCCTTCGTTTCTCCTCTCTGTCTCTCTCTGTCTCTCTGTCTCTCTCTCTGTCTCTGTCTCTCTCTCTCTGTCTCTCTCTGTCTCTCTGTCTCTCTCTCTGTCTCTGTCTCTCTCTCTGTCTCTCTAGGATCTGGATATGTATCCCTGGCTGGCTTGGAACTTTATAGACTAGGTGGCCTCAAACTGCCTCTGCCCATGGAGTACTGGGACCACCTTATTTTCTCAGTGTCTCTCATTGGTTTGGGGATTACTAATGCAAGCCCCAGGGATCCTCCCATCTCTATCCTTCCCAGTCTGGGATTATAAACACACACTACCACACCAAGCTTTTGATGTGGGTTTTGGGGATCAAACAAAATTTCTTGTGTGACACACACTTTACCAACTGAGCCATCTCTTCAGCCCTCATCATTTTGATATATAAAATTCAGTTTTAAAGCTTGGTCTTTTCTATTATAGCATAAAAATTATATTATATTGCTTCTTAAATTTTAGATATAATCAATAGTTGCACAAAGATTTTCAGTAGACAAATATAATAACTTTCTTTTTTCATTTTATTTATTTATTTATTTGGTCTTTTTGAGTCAGGGTCTTGCTGCATCACTGTAGCCCCAACTGGCCTGGAATTTGCTATGTAGACCAGGCTGGCCTTAACTCACAGAGATCCGCCTGCCTCTGCCTCCCAAGTGCTGGGACTAAAGGCATATGCCACCACGTCAGGCCCTAATTACTTTTTTAAAAAAGTACTGGACAGTATTGACTAGATACGCAACCCCTTCTATTTGTGTGTCACTCCCCTCCCCCAACTCACAACAATTTATCTCCATTCACATGGTGGTCTATGGTGGGCCCAGGTTTAAATTTGGGCAATTGTCGCTTAAAGGAAAGGGAAAGAGAGCAATATACTTAATGTATTTTCCATAATGGCAGAACAAAGGAAATTTGTGATTTAACCATGTTCTCTAGACTAATTTTCTGTCATCTCCTAAAGGATCAAATTATGATATCTTTTACAGCAAACAGTACTAGTCTTCAGATAATTTAAATTTCATTACACACATTCACACCGCCTTGGATCCCCACCCCTCTCATGTCATCTCAACTCCCACAGTTCATCTAGTTTCAGTTTCCAAGTACAAAAAACAATACTTTTGTTGTTGTTGCTGTTGTTGATTTCGTTTGAGACAGAGGAGTCTCACTATATAGCTCTAGCCGGCCTGGAACTTGTTATGTAGAATAGGCTGGCCTCAAACTCAAAGATCCGCCTTCCTCTGCCTCCCAAGTGCTGGGATTAAAGAGGTATGCCAACATGCCAGAAACAATACTTTCAAAGGAAATTTTTTAATCACACCGCCTTGGATCCCCACCCCTCTCATGTCTCCAAATTTACAAAGTGGGAGCAGAAAAAAATACTTGTCCAATACTGATCAGAAGATTTAGGCCTCAGCTAGCTTGTAGCTAAGTGGTGGAGCTTGGGCATATCATGCATCATGTCCTGGGTTCAATTCCTAGCATCACCTTATGAGTACTGAAATCATGAGTGCCATGTTAGAGGCTATGGGCGTAGGAAGGGTTTAATCAGGTTCTGGAAGCCTCTCAATTTTGGACCATATAATAACGGGTCATTCTTATTGTTTCATTTGTATAAAGTAAGGAATTCAGATACTACAGCATTTCTTATAACTCTGAGGAGGTGTGATTTCTAAATACTTAAGTTCTTGTGGCTGATTGTATAAAATAAATAGCCTTTTTTTCTTAGAAGTATTGGTGCTTGAACCTAGGGTCTGACACAAACTAGGCAAGTGCTCTACCCCTGAACTACAGCCCCAGCTAAAATAAATAGTTTTATCTCATATACCATTAGTTGTTAAAGAAAACTATCTCATTTACCATAGCAATAAAAACTATAAATTACTTAGGAATACATTTTTGCTCAAGGAATATTGACAGCCTTATAAGAATTAAAGCTTTTAATTCTATTGAAGAACAACAAAACTGAATAAATCTTCTTGTACAGAAATATTCATTGCTATAAAGATGTAAATTCTTGCAAATAAATCTATAAATTTAATGCATTTCTATAAGACTTCCAAAAGGAGCTTATGTTTATGAATGTGAAAAGTGATTCTTAAATTTCTACAGAGTAAATGCCCAAGAAAAGCCACAATATTTTGAAAAGGAGAGGACCTGTCCTAATAGAAATAAAGAATATTATAAAGTTAAAGAAAATGAAAGCAGCAGACACAGAGCTGGGATTTATAAAGGACCAAAAAAGTAAGAGGAAACTAGACAAGCAGGGACTCATCTGTGCATATACAAGAGTTCAGCAAGTGGCATTTTCAAACAGTAGGAAGAGACTTTTTAATTTTTGGTCTTATTTTTTTTGAGATGGGGTCTCCCTGTAGCCCCAGCTGGACTGGAACTCACTATGTAGACCAGGCTGGCCTCAAAGTCATAGAGATCCACCTGCCTCTGCCTCTCAAGGCATGTGCCACCATGTCTGGCTAGGAAGAGACTTTTCAATAAATGGCTAGCCATTTAGAGAAAGAGAAAGAATACCTGATCCTTAGACACATGCAAAAATAAACTCCAGATGGATTAGACATGTAAATTGTGTGTGTGTTTGTGTGTGTGTGTGTGTGTGTGTGTGTGTGTTTGGTGTATATGCACCTGTGCGTGTGGAGGCCAGAGGTCAATGTTGGATGTCTTTCTTTGCTCTTCATTTTTGTTGTTTTGTTTTGTTGAGACAGGGTTTTATTATATACTCCAGGCTGGCCTTGAACTTGTAGATATTTGCTTTTGTCTGCTTCTGAGTGCTGGGATTAATAGTGTGTACCACTACACTCATTTTCCACCTAATTTTTTTTGTTTTTATTTATTTAT